>NC_052088.1:33823018-34157629 GCF_015852505.1 Tachyglossus aculeatus | reverse complement strand
GTATCTATAGTGGAAGCAGGTATATTCATATGTGTTCACAGACTGATGTGAAATACATTAATTTATGTTAATCTGATTTTCCCTGTTAGGAGTAGACTATCTCAAAACACAAAACAATGAGAATAAAATATATTTTAAATTAATAAAAATAATAAAATACTAGGGTATTTGAGGGCTTACTATGTGCAAATCACAAGAATCAATGCAAGAGAGTAAAATTAAGTGCAGTCCCTGTCTAGAAGGGCCTCTCAGTCTAAGAATTCACATTTTACCCAAATGTCATTCATTCATTCATCCATTCATCCATTCATTAAATCATATTTATTGAGCACTTACTGTGTGCAGAGCACCGTACTAAGCACTTGGAAAGTACAATTCGGCAACAGATAGGGACAAACCCTACCCAACAACGGGTCATCATTTGAAGATCAGTATTTATTAGGTATTAATAAAATGTTAGAAATTTGGGCAATTTGTATTAATAATTCTATTCCTAGTCCTCCTTTGTGGTTAAATTTCAGGGCACCTTTTTTACATTCATTCCTGTTTTCTAGTGGTATTTAATGGGCTAATTTTTTTAAAAAAGCACACATGATAAGTCAAGAAGAATACAGGAAGACATGAAAATGCTCTAAAAGAGCAAGCAGTAGTGAAAAATGTTATGAATTTTATAATTAAGGTTCTTGATTTTTTTCATGAAAAAAATATTTTAAAATCATGCAAAATTACAAGAAATTAGCTGCCAGTCTTTCACTACAACAGCAAGTTTCAGACACTTTTTTGAGGAAAAAAAAAAGCAAGGGGAAACTGAATGAAGTCTTTTCTAGCCAAAGATGATCATTTTAACATGGAAGTAGAATCCTTATTCTTATAATAGCAAAATAATTCATTCCTTTCAATCATGTTTATGGCTAAGAATCCAACTGCCACTCATAGAAAAAACACCACCACAAATTCTAATTACTACAATTTTAGTTTTTCCTCCTGGTATTGATTTTTAATCATCGTGATCGATCAGCATGCAGTTAATGTACTTACATCTCGATATAAACAGCTAAAGTGTGTGGACAAGGAAATCACTAGGAATGGAACACAATCCTTTGAGAGGGAGCCTCATTTTCTAAAAGAATTAGGCTAAAGAGGGAGTAGTTAATTACATGTATCCTCTTGAGTTTTTCCTCTGATTTGACAACTTGCATGTTAGCTGTCCCTGTAAATATGACAATAAAGATCCAAATCTCCACAGAACTAGAAAATACAGGCAGATGCACTTAACTGCTGGTGAGCCACAAAACTCAGACTGCAGGAAACTGTAGTCCTACTGTAGCTCTCAATTAATCTCTAATTACCGTTTTGTCATCTTAGCAGGGAGAAAAAACTATATCAGTTCCTCAATAAGCAGGCAGGATTTTGGCACCTAGTAACTACCAGGTCTTTCGTCTTCACTGCGGTGGACACTCTGCCAATCCATGGAAGTTAGGCATGGATCTCTGTTCTATTATTTAGACATCATTTGCAGAGACCTTTGCCACAGTAGCTGAATTAGCCGTCTGACTTAAGCCACCGCTAACTAAAAATGTGGTGTAATCCGAAGACTGGAGGATGAAATTCTAAGGGGATGGACAGGAATGTTCGTTTATTTCTCTGTAAACTTTTGAACAGGAGGGACCTGAAGACTACTTTTCCCAAAGAAATATTGTCCCAGAGTTCTTCCCTGACAAATCTTAACACACAAGTTATCCTCTCTGTTTCTTTGTGATGTTTTCAAAGCAACATCGAAAGCAGAGAACAATTATCGTTCTCATTTCCAATATTCTCTGGCTTTATTTTGGGAGGGCTGTCTAGTGGCATTAAGGTGGCAAATGCTAATTAGGAAGCTGATCAGGCTGTGGAACATTTCTCCAAGTCTCTGCAAAAGTGCCTTATTAAGCACGAAAATGGGCAAATAATGCTGAGTTTCTTCTTTCTTCCGTTTACTTCTAACTTTGTGAGTGAAAGAAACTCCAAAGAAAGACCTCACACCTCAGTTCTGGGTCACTCTGCAGCAGCGAGGTTCAAAAATGAGTAAGTAAATTTTCTTTCTGTGAAAAGCAATTTCTTCCCCTATTTAGTTAATTAAAAATGGCAACTTTTCCTACCCTGAAGATGGTAAGATTTTGCCAAATAGGAGAAGTGAAATGTGAAGCTGCTCTTGCAAAAATCAATCTCATAGGTTTTACACTTCCTCCAGTTCCACCCTACTTTGATGAGTAAAACTCATGATATAATAATAATAATAATTATGGCATTTGTTAAGCACTTACTATGTGCCAGACACTGTATCAATCAATCAATCAATCATATTTATTGAGTGCTTACTGTGTGCAGAGCACTGTACTAAGCGCTTGGGAAGTACAAGTTGGCAACATATAGAGATAGTCCCTACCCAACAGTGGGCTCACAGTCTAGAAGGGGGGAACACTGTATTAAGCACTAGGGTCGATACAAGCAAATCGGGTTGGACACAGTCCCTGCCCCACATGGAGCTCACTGTCTCAATCCCCATTTTCCAGATTAGGAACTGAGGCCCAGAGAAGTGAAGTGACTTGTCCAAGGTCACACAGCAGACAAGTGGCAGAGCAGGGATTAGAACCCATGACCTTCTGACTCCTAGACCTAGGCTCAATCTGCTATGCCATGCTGCTTCTGATACGCAACAGAATCATTCATAATAGAAAGTTAGAAGGGATATCCTTTTGAGTATCATGAATTCTAAAGTCATCACAGCAATGATATATAGTTAGTGCCCGCTAAATATTATTACTATTATTAATTTATGGTAATCATTAAGTGCTTACTATGTCAAGCACTGTTCTAAGAACCAGGTTAATTAGGTCAAACACAGTCCTTGTCCCACATGGAGTTCTCAATCTAAGTAGGAGGGAGGACAGGCTTTTGAATCCCCATTTTACAGTTGAGGAAACTGAAGCACAGAGATGCTAAGTGACTTGCCCAAGTTCACCCAGCAGGCAATTGCCAGAACCAGGATTAGAACCCAGGTCCTCTCAGTCTCAGGCACAGTCTCTTTTCACTGGTCCACTATCCCATACTGGGCCCTTAGGCCATGCTGTTTCTCATGGTCTGATCAATTCTAATCATCAATTTCATTCAATCATGGACCAGGAAAGGATCTTGGGAGGCTTATAATCGGGTTTGCTGCTTTCACACCCTCACAAAACTCTGCTACTGAAAATGGAACTTGTTTGTAATCCCAGCTCTGCCACTTGTATGCTGTGTGACTTTGGGCAAATCACTTCACTTCTCTGGGCCTCAGTTACCTCATCTGTAAAATAGGGATTAACGGTTTGAGCCCCATGTGGGACAGGGACTGCGTCCAACCTGATTAGCTTGTATCTACATTAGTACATTAGTATAGTGCCTGGAACATAGTAAGCACTTATCAAATACCATAATTTTTTTGTTAATGATCTCAGTGATTCCATGGCCTTGCTTCATAACTCATTTCTAACCGGCTAACTCTCACTATGTGATTGCTAACCTAAATCTCACAATTTCATCCTGCTCTATCCTCAGTTGAGTTGTTATCATCATTTATTTTACTACTATTAATAATGATGATGATAACAGTGTTGGTATTTGCAAACCATTTATATTCCAAACATTTTCCTTTTCTTTTAGTGATACTTGTTAAGTACTTACTGTGTGCCAAACACCGTACTAAGTGCTGGGGTAGACATAAGATAAGCACTGTCCCTGTTCCTCATGGAGTCCACATTTAAGTAGGAGAGAAAATCCCCATTTTATAGATGAGGGAACTGAGCCACACAGAAGCTAAGTGACTTGCCCAAGGTCAACAGCAGAGAAGTGGCAGAGCTGGGATTAGAACCCAAGTCCTCTGACTCCCAACACCCTGCTCTTTCCACTGGGCCACCCTGCTTCTAAGAATGTCAGGGCCACCCCTCTCTCTGATGAGTAATTTGGAACAAATATATCAGTCCGTGTACCAGTGAAGAAAACAAACCCTCATTATATGCCTGGAAGATTTATTAGTCATGTAGAGTCAGGATTAAAAAGAACTTTTGACCTCAAGGTTCAGGGTCACTGGAGCTCAGGATGTAAATCAGGCAAGACTTCCCAGCTGCTTTACTTTCACTAGGGTGGTTGCCAACCATTCCAAACATTAAAGAAACAGTAACCAGAAAATGAACCCAATAAAACCGCCTTGAATGTCAGACTCTCCCTCTGCTTGGCTTCCTACTATTTATTTGGTTTTCTTCATTTTAAAGAAGCAAAAGGCAATCGCCCCCAGGTTCTCACTGAGAGTGTAAGTTGTGGGCAGGTAAGATCACTGTGGGCAGGGAACATGTGCTCTCCCAGGCACTTGATTCAGTGCTCTGAACACAGAAAGTGCTCAGTAAATACAATTGACCGATTGATTGATTTGTGCCTCAAAGCCAGAAGTTCATGGGGACAACATTCCCAGTTGCCTCTGGGGACTTGGAACCTATGTTTGGTATATTCTATGTTCTAGCCTTAGCATGTATTGTAAATGCTTTATAGAATTTTAATTCATTCAATCATATTTATTGAGTGCTTACTGTGTGCAGAGCACTGTACTAAGTGCTTAATTAGTCATTCTGGAGAGTTGGTTCCTACCAATTCTACTGAATGCTGTCAAATGCTTAATTAGTCATTCCAGTTGTCTTCTAACTTCAAATTAAACTTCTTAAAGCAACTTGTCCTTCTCTATTTTCATTATTCATCCTCAAGTTTTCACCTGTGCTCCAGCAGTTTATATGATATACCCAAGCTCATCTTTCTTTCCTTTTGAAACAGTCTTGGATATGATTTCTTGTTTTCTGTTTTGATCTATTTGTGCACTTGTCTTGCCTTATGTTAACTAGTCATCTCTGACCCATAGCCACCCTATGGACATATATCTCCCAGAACATCCCACCTCCATCTGCAATCTTTCTGGTAGTGGATCCTTAGAGTTTTCTTGGTAAAAATTCGGAAGTGGTTTACCATTGTCTTCTCCCATACAGTAAAACTGAGTCTCTGCTCTTGACTTTGTCCCGTGCTGCTGCTGCCCCGAACAGATGAGTTTTGACTTGTAGCAGATTGTCTAACACTCACTAGCCACTTCCCAAGGTAGGAATGGCAGTGCCTCTCCTTGCCGTACTTAGTACCAAGGTAGATGTAAGATAATCAGGTCCCATTGTGGGGCTCAGAGTCTAAGAAGGAGAACAGGTATTTAATCCCCTTATTGCAAATGAAGCAGAGCTGAGACAGAGAAGTTAAGTGAGTTGCTGGAGCTGACACAGCAGGCAAATGTCAGAGCTGGGATTAGAACCCAGGTCCTCTGACTCTCAGGCCCATATTCGATTCATTAGGCCACTCTGCTTCTCTCAAAACCCAAATACCTGTTCCAGCACTTTCGGTCATGGATTTCACCATGAAAGAGGAACACAAGGCTCTGCTGACACCAATATAAGTCACAACTACAACACTGTGACCAAGGTGTACTGAATCACGTCATCTAGGCTTCTCCCAAGTCCTGCTACCAGGGCAAAGACCAGATGATCACACTTCATTCATTCATTCAATCGTATTTATTGAGTGCTTACTGTGTGCAGAGCACTGTACTAAGCGCTTGAGAAGTACAAGTTGGCAACATATAGAGACGGTCCCTACCCAACAGCGGGCTCACAGTCTAGAAGGGGGAGACAGACAACAAAATAAAACACATTAACAAAATAAAATAAATAGAATAAATAAGTACAAGTAAAATAAATAAATAGAGCAATAAATATGTACAAGCATATATATTTATATTCAAGTGCTGTGGGGAGGGGAAGGAGGTAAGGCGGGGGAGTTGGGGAGGGGGAGGAGGAGGAGAGGAAGGAGGGGGCTCAGTGTGGGAAGGCCTCCTGGAGGAGGTGAGCTCTCAGTAGGGCTTTGAAGGGAGGAAGAGAGCTAGGTTGGCGGGTGTGCAGAGGGAGGGCATTCCAGGCCAGGGGGAGGACGTGGGCTGGGTGTTGACGGCGGGACAGGCGAGAATGAGGCACAGTGAGGAGGTTAGCGGCAGAGGAGCGGAGGGTGCGGGCTGGGCTGGAGAAGGAAAGAAGGGAGAAACAACTACAACATTGTGACCAAGGAGTACTGAATCACATCTTATCTAGGCTTCTCCCAAGTCCTGCTACCAGGGCAAAGACCAGATAATCACACTTTGCCACCTTCCCCACTTCAATACACTAAGGAACATATCCATCAATCTATCAGTGGCATTTATTGAGCGCTTATTGTGTACAGAGCACTGTACTAAGCAATTGGCAGATTAGAATACGACAGAATTGGTTGTCTCGTTCGCTACCCACAATAGCTGGTGGCTCTTGAGTGTCAGGGAGCATTAAGGAACGTTTCTTCACACAGTAAATGTTCAATAAATATGATTGATTGATTGATTGTTGAATGGTTCCAGGTAGATTGGGGGAACCATGTTGATAGTTGCCTACTTTGCTGCCCATCCTTATGACAGCAGATCAATAGATCGTATTTATTGGGTAGGGACCGTCTCTATAGGTTGCCAACTTGTACTTCCCAAGCACTTAGTACAGTGCTCTGCACACAGTAAGCGCTCAATAAATACGATTGAATGAAATGAGCACTTTCTGTATGCAGAGCCCAGTATTAAGTGCTATTCTACTAAGTGTACAATAGAACACTATAAGAGGCATGTTCCCTGCCAACAATGAGCTTACAGTTTAGAGGTTGTTGTTGTCTTATGATGTCAAGTTGTGTCCGACCCATAGTGATTCCATGGACACATCTCTCCCAGAACACCCTACGTCCATCTGCAGTCGTTCTGGTAGCGGATCCATAGAGTTTTCTGGGTAAAAATCCAGAAGCGGTTTACCATTCCCTTCTTCCACGCAGTCAATTTGAGTCTCTGCCCTCAACTCGCTCCCATGCTGCTGCTGCCCAGCATGGGTGAGTTTTAACTTGTAGCAGATTGCCTTCCACTCGCTAGCCACTGCCACACAGAAGCTAGGACTGCCGACTTGTACTTCCCAAGTGCTTAATACAGTGCTCTGCACATAGTAAGCACTCAATAAATATGATTGATTGATAGGAATGGAATTGGTAGGCCTCTGATTGACTCACCCTCCCATAGTAGAGACTGGTAGAGGACTGGAAACTCTCCAGGTGCGACCCTGAGAGGTTACAGTCTAGGGGACTGTACTTGAAATTTTTACTCCATTGCTTCCTCCTCCCTGCAAACTACTTCAACATCTTTCTGGACTATCTTCCTGCTGGACTATCAGCTGTCTAAGGGGAGAGTTGGTTCCTACCAATTCTACTGAATGCTCTCAAATGCTTAGTATGGTGTTCCTCACCGCGTAGGTACTCAGTGGATACTACCAAATCAATCAATCAGATACACTGAGTGCTTGCTGTGGGAAGAACACTTTGGGAGAGTACAGTATAACAGATTCGGTAGACATGTCCTCAGCCTACAAGGAGTTTAAGAGTATAGAGGATATTATTCATTGATTGTTTTGAGATTCGGCCTTGCCATGTGGTGAGTGCTGACAGTGGTGGCCATAATGTAGAAGTTTGAAGTGGGATCCATCTCAATTCTGGGTCTCATAACCAGACTACAGATGTCTGCACAGAGAAGCGGCGTGGCTCAGTGGAAAGAGCCCGGTCTTTGGAGTCAGAGGTCATGGGTTCAAATGCCAGCTCCCCCACTTGTCAGCTGTGTGACTTTGGGCAAGCCACTTAACTTCTCTGTGTCTCAGTTTCCTCATCTGTAAAATGGGGATTAAGACTGTGAGCCCCACGTGGGACAACCTTGATTACCTTGTATTCCCCCTAGCGCTTAGAACAGTGCTTGGCAAATAGTAAGTGCTTAACAAATACCAACATTATTATTAGTATTATTGTGGATTGGATTGATGATGAATCTAAACTGAAGATGGAACACATACTTAGAATGGATGACAATGTGTTTATGTGTGTCTTGGGGCAATTCACTTAACTTCTCTATGCCTCAGTTACCTCATCTGTAAAATGGGGATTAAGATTGTGAGCCCCACATGGGACAACCTAATTACCTTGTATCTACCCTAGCACTTAGAACAGTTCTTGGCACATAGAAAATGCTTAACAAATATCATCATCATCATTATTACAAGAGAAGCAGGGCGGCTTAGTGGAAAAAGCATGGGCTTGGGAGTCAGAGGACATGGGTTCTAATTCCAGGCTCCGCCACATGTCTACTGTGTGACCTTGGGCAAGTCACTTCACTTCTCTGGGCCTCAGTTACCTCATCTGTAAAATAGGGACAAAGACTGTGAACCCCTTGTGGGACAATCTGATTACCTTATATCTACTGCAATGCTTGGAACAGTGCTTGGCACATAGTAAGTGCTTAACAAATACCATAATTATTATTATTATGACAAGATAAAGCAATTTTTTGGTTGTTTTATGGTATTTGTTAAGTCCTCACTCTGTGCCAGGCTCTGTGCTAAGCACTGGGGCAGATATAAGCTTATCAGGGTGGACCCAGTCCTTGCCCTACGTGCAGCTCACTGTCAGTATTCCCATTTCACAGACATTCCATTAATAGTAGTAATTGTACTTATTTTTTATGGCTTTTAAGCACTTATATGTGCCAAGTACTGTACTAAGCGCTGGGGTGGAGATAAACTAACCAAGTTGGACACAATCCGTGTCCCACATGGGGCTCACAGTCTGTATCACCATTTTACAGATAAGGTCACTGAGGTACAGAGATGTTAAGCGATCTGACCAAGGTCACACAGCAGACAAGTGGTGAAGCTGGAGCCATCTGACTCCCAGTCCTGTGCTCTATCCACGAGGCCAGACTGCTTCCCTGTTAGATGACAGTGACAACAATATCTTAGGGCTTTATCATCTGACTTTTCTGCTCATAGTGTTGGTTTTCATAATTACTGAAGCTAAATACGTTGAAATATTCCATTAAATGCAAAAGCGAGAGGATAATAATAATACTAATGATGATGGTATTTGTTAAGCTCTTACTATTTGCCAAGCACTGTTCTAAGCACTGGGGTAGATACAAGGTCATCAGGTTGTCCCACGTGGGGCTCACAGCCTTTATCCCCATTTTACAGATGAGGGAACTGAAGCACAGAGAAGTTCAGTGGCTGCAACAAGGTCACCCAGCAGACAAGTAGCAGAGGTGGGATTAGAACCCACATCCTCTGACTCCCAAGCCCGTGCTCTGGTCACTGAGCCATGCTGCTTCCCTAATGCCAAACTCTCCGATCAGATTGCCTGAAGGTTCATACATTACAGTTGGTGGGTTGTGAGTCCCACGAAGGGCAGGGATCATGTTTAATTCCCAATTGTATGCTTTCTCCCAGCACTTTGAATACCACTCTGCATGGCCTAGGGAATTGACCACGGGCCTGAGAACCAGACGGACCTGAGTTCTAATCCTGGCTCTGCACCTTGTGTGCTGTGTGACCTGGGACAAATCACTTAATTTCCCTGTGCCTCAGTTACTATATCTGTAAAATGAGCATTAAGACTGTTAGCCCTGTAATAGACGTGGACTCTGTCCAACCTGATTAGCTTGTCTCTACCCTAGCACTTAGTACAGTGCCTGTCACATAGTAAGCATTCATTCATTCAGTCAGTCATATTTATTGAGCACTAACTGTGTGCAGAGCACTGTACTAAGTGCTTTGAAGTACAGATCGGCATCATATAGAGACGGTCCCTACCCAACAACGGGCTCACAGTCTAGAAGGGGGAGACAGACAATGAAACAAAACAAACACGATAAAAAAATAGAAATCCTAGAATAAGTGGAATGCCTTGCTACTGTCAGGCTTATGGTAAATACAATGAAGTAGAACAAATTCTCTTTGAAATATCTCCCAACTATCACTTGGACCATTTTCAGAACTACTTTGTTTCGCTAAACTGCCCTTGGGTTTGTTCCAGTGGCTCAATGTTAACTTTGAGTCAGCATTTTTAGATTCATAGACTGATTTATCGGACACTTAGTTGGTGAGGAGAATTACAGACAAAGTTGATTTCAGCTGCACCACAGGACAGGAAAGTAAACTGTGAGAGTCATCTACTCCAGCGTAAGAAGCAGAGCTCTACCTGGGATTAAATGGTGTCCTACTGGGGAATGGGAATTAAATGCTGACCCACGAATAGGTTTTTCACCAGGATTCCTAATAAGCACTTCTTTCCAATTCAATTTACCCTTTCTCTGGGGCTCAGTCTGGAGTCAGTCTGATTTACAAGTCTGTAGAGTTAGACCCAGGAGAAAGTCACCTGTTTCTTCGATGAAAGACTTCCTTCATCTTCTGGCTCCACATGTGCCTCTAAAAGGATTCCAAGAGAGGAAGAGAGGGAGGAAATTCAGCTCCTCCAGGAAGTCCTCCCTGATTTGTCTCCTCACTATATTCTCCCTCTCTTCAATGTCACTTATGCATGTCGGTTTGGATACCTAAGCACTTTGTTACTCATTCCATCTCCACAGCACTTATGTACATAACCTAATAGCCACTTCCCTTATCTGTAATTTATTTCAATGTCCTCCTCCCTCACTAGACCATAATCTCCTTGAGGATAGGGGTCATGTCTACCAACTCTATCGTATTGTACTCTCCCAAGTGCTTAGTACAGTTCTCTGGCCTCACCTTTGTCTTTCCCCAGCAAACGTTTTGCTAACCCCTTCCCTACTGCCTGGAATTCCCTCCCTCTTTAGATCCAGATGACCACCGTTCTCCAGCTCTTCAAAGCCCTTCTGAAATCACATCTCCTCCATGAGGCCTCCCCTGATTTCTCTCTCACCACCCCACCATCCATCTCCCACTTCAGCACTGAACCACTCCCTTCCCATAACCTCCAGATCACTGGTGATTATTTTTATATTTCTTTTCATATTGGTCATCACTCTCCCTTGAGGTCAGGAATAATGACTATTAAATCTATAGTATTCTCCCAAGGACTTACTACAGTGCTGATAATTTGACCTCATTGTCTTGTGTCTACCCTAGAACTTAGTATAGGGCCTTGCATATCACATTATTATTACAGTGTTTTACAAATAGCAGTTGCTCAATAAACATCGTTTATTAACATATTTAGTAAAAAGCAGCAATGGGAAGACAGAGGGAAGACAAGAGCAAATCAGAAAGAAGATCCAGGCTTATTTGAAATCAACCAAAGGTTCATTTTGATTTCTCAAAGTTGGCGGAAAAAAAATTCTTTAATGTGAGCTACAGAGCTGGTTGGTCAAAATAAGAGTGAATAAAACAAAATACCAATTTCAGGAGGTGTGAGATGAACTAATTAATCATATTTATGCGCTTAGAACAGTGCCAGCACTTAGAACAATACCAGCTCTTAGAACAGTACTTTGCACATAGTAAGAGCTTAATAAATGTCATTATTATTATTATTGAGTGTTACTGTGTGCAGAGCACAATAATAATAATAATAATAATAATAATAATAATAATAATTATGGTATTTATTAAA
Organism: Tachyglossus aculeatus; assembly: GCF_015852505.1. Classification (NCBI taxonomy): domain Eukaryota; kingdom Metazoa; phylum Chordata; class Mammalia; order Monotremata; family Tachyglossidae; genus Tachyglossus; species Tachyglossus aculeatus. The sequence goes on along the minus strand of NC_052088.1, from coordinate 34,146,073 downwards.
TGCTTACTATGTGCCAGGCACTGTACTAAGCGCTGGAGTGATTACAAGCAAATCGGGTTACTAAGCACTTGAGAGTACAGTACAAGAGAGTTAGTAAACGTTTTCTGCCCATAATGAGCTTACTGTTATATCTTAACTTGACCTTTATTACAGTATGAACGATATCTTCAAGGAAAATCACATCTTCCAAATCTTTGTCACATTTTATTATTCCAACATTTTACCTTAACAGAAATGAAAGACCAGGATTTTAAAAACCCAGTCCATGCCAACATCAAAGCTGGAGCTATTATCATACTGCTAAGGGTGGTAATATCAATCTTACAACAAGATGACCAAGATCAAAACTAAATCCTCTTGTTTGAAATAAATAATGATTTAGTTTATCAATCAATAATATCTGAGTACCTACTTTTTAAAAAATGAAATTTGTTAAGCATTTACACTACGTATCATGCACTGTTCTAAATACTGGGGTAGATTCGAGTTAATCAGATTGGACACAGACCTTGTCCCATATGGGGCTCACAGTCTACAACAGGGAGCACAGCAGGTATTGAATCCCCATTTTATAGCTGAGAAAACAGAGGCATGGAGAAGTTAAGTGACTTGGTCACACTGCTTCCCCCCTTTTTGTGTGCAGAACACTATACTAAGCACTTGGGAGAGGCCAATAGACATCATAGACATGACATCTTCCCTCGGGAGCTGCAATCCTGTAAAGGAGATAGACGCTTCTGTGGCCTAGTTCATTCATTCAGTCGTATTTATTGAGCGCTTACTGCATGCAGAGCACTGTACTAAGTGCTTGGAAAGTACAATTTGGTAACAGAGACAATCCCTACCCGACAACGGGCTCGGAACTCAGAGTCAGGAAGCCTGAGTTCTACTCCTCACTCTTCCGCTTGCTGACTGTGTGACCTTGGACAAGTCACAGAGTTTTTCTATACCTCTGTTTTTTCATCTGTTAAATGGGGATAAAATACTCACTCTCCCTCTGTCATATTCATTTATTCATCCCAAGTGCTTAGTATAGTGCTCTGCATACAGTAAGTGCTCAATAAATATGATTGAGTGAAATTCAATTCATTCAGTCATATTTACTGAGTGCCTACTGTGTGCAGAGTACTGTACTAAGCACTTGGGAAGTACAGTTCAGCAACAAAAAGAGACAGTACCTTCCCACAACAGGCTCACTGTCTAGAATGGGAGAGACAGACATCAAAACAAATAAGCAGGCATCAGTAGCATCATTATAAATAAAAGAATTATAGATGTATATACATCATTAATAAAAATAAATATAATTATAGATATATAATTTTATTACATATATACATATGTGCTGTGGGGTGGAGAGGGGTGGAGAGCAAAGGGGGAAAGCCGGGGTGATGAGGAGAGGAGGAAGAGCAGAAGAAAAGGGAGGCTCAGTCTGGGAAGGCCTCCTGGAGGAGGTGAGCTCTCAGTAGGGCTTTGGAAGGAGGAAGAGAGCTGGTTTGGCAGATGTGAGGAGGGAGGGCATTCCAGGCCAGGGGGAGGATGTGGGCCAGCGTTCAATGGTGGGACTGGTGAGAACGGGGCCCAGTGAGGAGGTTAGCGTCGGCAGAGGAGCGGAGTGTGCGGGCTGGGCTGGAGAAGGAGAGAAGGGAGGTGAGGAAGCACGGGGCAAGCGAATGGACAGCGTTGAAGCCAACAGTGAGGGGTTTTTCCTTGATACTTTTTCTTTTTTTGCTCGTGAGCTTTGCTCGAACTGCGTGAGCCCTTGTTGTGAAACAGAAACTGTGCCTGATTAGAGTCTTGTGAACCTTCTCCTGTGCTTGAATATAGTAAAGGCTCAATAAAGATCATAATTTTTATTATAATTTACAGGTAAGGAGAAGATGGGAAAGAGAATATGTGTAGCAGTTGGTGCTCGTCACAGGTTGTGAAAGATTTGTACAAAAGTGCTATGGGTGTAAGCTCGTTGTTGGCAGGGAATGTGTCTGTTATACTCTTATATTGTACTCTCCTAAGTGCTTAGTACAGTACTCCTCATATAGGAAGTGTTCAATAAACACAGTTGACTGGTTGTGAAACAGCATGGTCTAATGGTTAGAGCCAGGGTCTGGGAGACAGAAGGACCTGGGTTCTAAACCCGGCTCCGCCATTTGTCTGCTGTGTGACCTTGGGCAAGTCACAACTTCACTGGGCCTCAGTGACCTCATCTGTAAAATGAAGATTAAGACAGAACTCCATGGGGGACACGGACTGTGTCCAATCTGACTAGCTTTTGTCCACCCCAGCGCTTAGTACAGTGGCTGGCACATAGTAAGCACTTAACAAGTGCCACAAAAAAGTGTGCAGTTTGTGTCATCCAGTGCCAGGTTGCTGAATACTAATACACAAATAAAAACTTGCAGCTCTGAGACCTAGTGAGCCCTGCCTCAGACAGGGACTCTCTGTTCTTTCCCTGGGACAGTGGCCCTCAGCTTAGTTTTGCCACATATCTGTTGTGTGACCTTGGGCAAGTCACTTACCTTCTCTGAGCCTCAGTTACCTCACCTGTAAAATGGGGATTAAGACTGTGATACCCACATGGGACAACCTGATCACCTTGTATCCCTCCAGCACTTAGAACAGTGCTTTGCACATAGTGAGCACTTAACAAATGCCATTATTATAAGCGGGCATTGACAGTATTCATTCAATCGTATTTATTGAGCTCTGACTGAGCACAGAGCACTGTACTAAGCGCTTGGAAAGTACAATACAACAATAAAGAGAGACAATCTCTGCCCATACTGGGTTTACAGTCTATGGGGAGAGGACAGACATCAAAATAAGTAAATAGGTATCAATATAATTAAGTCTTATTAGAATTAAATCTACCCCAGCACTTAGTAATTCACAAGTCCTTTAGCATTTGTAACAGGTTTTGCATTGCTAGAATAAGATGACATTGATTCTGAGTCCTAGCCTTTGCTTATTTTGCACATTGCTATCTAGCTGCTTCTACAATAACAGTGAGGGCTGCATTTTCACTTGAAACCTGAGTTGTCTTATCCGGGTCTGCCTGGTCACGTCAGCGTTCATTTCCCTTCCAGATTTTGCTCCCCTCTGGGGGTTCCATGGTGTCAGATCTGCTGTTGAAAGGGTCTGGGCTCTCCAATTCCAATATCCAATATCCACGTCTTGCTCCTACTCAGGAAAGCAAACATCTCCTTCCCCTAATTTCTTACATTTTCCCCTTTTGCTGGAATGCCCACCACCCTCAGCTTTGCTAAACCTTGGTCCTTCATTTCTTCCAAATCTCATGAAAAGGTATCTTTTTATGGTATTTTTTAAGTACTTTAGTATGTGCCAGGCACTGTACTTAGTGCTGGGGTAAGCAGGTACAAGGAAATAATAATAATAATAATGATGATGACATTTATTAAACGCTTACTATGTGCAAAGCACTGTTCTAAGCACTGGATTGGCATGGTCCCTGTCCCACGTGGGGCTCACAGTCTCAATGTCCATTTTACTGATGAGGTAACTGAGGCACAGAGAAGTGAAGTGACTTGCTCAAGGTCACACAGCAGACACGTGGCAGAGCTGGGATTAGAACCCAGGTTTTTCTGACTCCCAGGCCTGTGCTCTAACTACTAGACAACGCTGCTTTTCTTGGAGACAACCTCTGTTTGATTAATTTCCCACATTCCTTGTAACACCATTCAATCTAGATTATGAGCCTGTTGTTGGGTAGGGACTGTCTCTGTATGTTGCCAACTTGTACTTCCCAAGCACTTGGTACAGTGCTCTGCACTCAGTAAGAGCTCAATAATAATAATAATAATGATGGCATTTATTAAGCGCTTACTATGTGCCAAGCACTGTTCTAAGTGCTGGGGAGATTACAAGGTGATCAGGTCGTCCCATGGGGGGCTCACAGCCTTGATCCCCATTTTACAGATGAGGTCACTGAGGCCCAGAGAAGTGAAGTGACTTGCCCACAGTCACACAGCTGACAAGTGGCGGAGCAGGGATTTGAACCCACGACCTCTGACTCCAAAGCCCGGGCTCTTGCCATTGATCCATGCTGCTTCTCAATAAATACGAATGAATGAATGAATTCAATCAGATGTGAAAATCAAGTCTAATTTTTTTAAATTCATCCAGGTCTATTATTCATATCTATTATTTCATTCTTAACTAGGGTTTATTAGCTAATTCATGTCTTCAGTATCATCTGATAGTGAATTCCTTGAGGGCAGGGATCAAGTCTTTGGCTCCTACATCTGATAAGATAAACTCCTTGTTGGCAGGATTCCCAACTACTCACTCTATCACATTCCCCCAAACCTTTAGTACAGTGTATACAGAAGTCACTCAATAAACCCCAAAGATTGATTGATTAACTGATTGAGGATGAAATTCTGGCAGCCATCACATATATCATGGGAAGAGGGAGATTGCCCCACAGTGCTACATGGATATCCATAATTTATTTCACATCCATCTTCCTAACTAGACTGTCTAGTTCCTCCTGGGCAGGGATCATGTCTACCACCTCAGTTATATTGTACTCTCCCAACTACTTAGTACAGTGCTCTGCACACAGGAAGTGCTCAATAAATATGATTGATTGATTGCTCTGAGAACAGTTAGAGCTCAGTAAATATCCTTGATTATTTTTTAGATGCGGCTTATTTTGAATTTTGAATTTCCTTGTTTGCTCTTAGTGAAACAGACATCTAAGAATTGCCAAACACTTCTTTGAATTTCTTCAGTTCCAAGAATGGCACATAATAAGTGTTTAATAAACACTACTGATAACAATTATAATAATAGAAGTATTTGTTAAGCCCCTACTGTGTGAAGGCTCCATACTAAGCGCTCAGGTGGATATGAGCATATAGGCCTGGACACAGTCCCTGTCCCACATGGGGTTCACAGTCTCAATCCCCATTTTCCAGATGAAGGAACTGAGGCTCAGAGAAGTGAAGTGACTTGCCCAAGGTCACCCAGTAAACAAATGGCCAAGCCGGAATTAGAACCCACATCCTTCTGACCCTCAGATCCCTGCTCTATCCACTATGCCATTTTGCTTACTAGAACTAACCAAGTAAGGAAACTCGACGACTTGATATTTCTGCTATTAACTCACTCATTTTTCTTTTGTCAAACCAATAGTTTGATTGATCACTGCAAAACCTTGTGTAAACTGAGATCTGAAAAGCAGCCAAGTTATTGATCAGGATTCTCTGGTCTGCTGCTTGGCTTCCTGGCACGGGAGTGACTCAATATGAAATCACTTGTAAGGGTGAATATTCTAAGTGATTAAAAAATTATTCTGCTATCCTGGCTTTGGAAGACAACCTGGCTCAATCAGATTGAATTCTGAAGAGGTAGAGAAGGGGTCGGTGATACATTCATTAGAGGAGTTGGATAGCAGCATTCTCAGTTGGCTGTATTCTTCCAAGCACTTAGTACAGTGCTCTGCACGCAGTAAGTGCTCAATAAATATGGTTGAATGAATGAATAAGTCAGTGACTCAAATGTCCTAATACCTCCAGAAAACCTTCACCTAGAAATGGCGTAGTTGGTATTCAGTCAATAGAATCATTTTATGGAAATATATGTACATATAGATATACACATAGAAGACAAACAGAATGGACCTATGTTCACAAGTGCGGTTAGGAGGTTTAAGCCCTCCCCTTTAATAAATGAAAAAAACAAAAAAAGTATTAGAAAGAGGGTCTTAAAATGAATAAAGTGGGGGTTTTAACCTGTGAAAGCAGCATAGCCTAATGGCTAGCACACAGGCCTGGGAGTCAGAAGGACCTGGGTTCTAATCCCAGCTCTGACATTTGTCTGCTGTGTGACGTTGGGCAAGTCACTTCACTTCTCTGGGCCTCAGTTGCCCCATCTGTCAAATGGGGTTGAAAACTGTAAGCCCCATGTGGGACAGGGACTGCTTCCAACCTGACTAGGTTGTATCTACCCCACGCTTAATATAGTGCCTGGCAAGTAGTAACCACTTAACAAATATCAAAAAAATGATAAGAAAAAAAATCATAGTAATGCAGTGGTTTGGCCTTTTTTTTCTTGTAACAAGAATTTTTTAAAACCCACCTCCTCCAAGAAGTATTCCTTGATTAATTCTTACCTTCACAGTTTGACACCCCATTAACAACTTTGGCACTTATTTATTATCTATTATTATTATTTACCTATTTTATATATAACTGTTCTCTTTCAACTGTACTTACATTATGAGCTCCCTAAAGCACACTGACCATGTTTAATTCTCACTTGTGTATTATCTCCCAGAGCTTAGTACAGTGCTCTGCACACAATAAGAGTTTAATAAAAAGTAGTACTATTATTGTACAAACAGGTGTTCAGAAGCAGATAAGCCAAATTTGGGAAGCCAGAGTATAGCATACGGTTGCTTCCTCCCCCTTCATTTCAGACAGACAATTACTCTCCCCTCACCTTCAAAGCTTTATTGAAGACCCATCTCCTCCAAGAGGCCTTCCCTGACTAAGCCCTCCTTTCCTCTTCTTCCACTCTCTTCTTCATCACCCTGATTTGCTCCCTCTATTTACCCCCCTGCCAACACGTGTATATTCCGTAATTTATTTATATTAACATCTGTCTCCCCTTCCAGCATATAAACTTATTCATTCGATTGTACTTATTGAGCACCTTACTGTGTGCAGAGCACTGTACTAAGCACTTGAGAAGTACAATTCAGCAACAAATAGAGACAATCCCTGCCCACAGTGGGCTTTGTGATCAGTAAACGTGTCTACCAACACTGTTATATTGTACTCTTCCAAGTGCTGAATGGTGTCCTGCACACATTAAACACTCAATAAATATGATTGATGATTGGATGGGACTGACATTTTAAAATGAAATGAACTTGCAAGCTTTTCAAATAACTGAGTTGGTTTTGGAAAAAAAAACCTCACAGTTCCAAAAGTGGAAGAAATTGAGGAAAAAAAAATTAACCTGGCAAAAGTTTGGTGAAAGACAAGGACAAAAAAATTAATCTCCTTGCTGAGACCATCCTGTAAATTTTTCTCCAATTCATAGTAACACATAAAATGCATGGTACCTAGACAAAAGGCTATGCATAAAATATATATAGCAAGATTAGGCAGTTCTTAAAAAGACACCTCATGGCAAAATACACTGCTTGTGATATGTAATTGGAAGATGAATATATGGAGAGATGTTCTGGAGAAAATATAGCTTTAGCTAAATTTAGCATTTGATATGCTGTCTTGAAAAGACAGGTATAAAATTAGCTTAAATGATCTCGGAGCTGATGACTGATTTTATATATATATATATATATATATATAGAGAGAGAGAGAGAGAGAGAGAGAGAGTTTTATATGAGATATATAAGGTGTAGTTTCCCATACTAAAGTAGCCAACCTAGATTTCTCAGATAAATATAACTGACTATCAAATCAGTAATTGGCATTTACTGAGCACTTACTCTATGTAAAGCACTGTACTAAGCACTTGGACGAGTACAATATAACACAGTTGGTGGATATGTTCCCTGCCCACAGCGAGCTTATGGCTAAGCTGTAAGCTTATAGTGGGCAGTGAAAATGTCTGTTTATTGTTATATTGTACTTTCCCAAGCACTTAGTACTGTGCTCTGCTGAATAAGTACAACTGAATGAACTGAATCAAAAGAATGAGCTTCTTGACTATGTTTCATGACATTAAATGAAGTGGGAAAACACATTTTAAGGTGTGGAGTTTCACTGAAAGTTCAGAAATCACACACTTCATTCGTTCATTCAATCGTATTTATTGAGTGCTTACTGTGTGCAGAGCACTGTACTAAGCGCTTGGGAAGTACAAGTTGGTAACATATAGAGACAGCGGGCTCACAGTCTAGAAGGGGGAGACAGACAACAAAACAAAACATATTAACAAAATGAAATAAATAGAATAAATATGTACAAGTGAAATAGAGTAATAAATATGTACAAACATATATACATATATACAGGTGCTGTGGGGAGGGGAAGGAGGTAAGGCAGGGGGATGGGGAGGGGGAGGAGGGGGAGAGGAAGGAGGGGGCTCAGTCTGGGAAGGCCTCCTGGAAGAGGTGAGCTCCCAGTAGGGCTTTGAAGGGAGGAAGAGAGCTAGCTTGGCGGATGTGTGGAGGGAGGCCATTCCAGGCCAGAGGGAGAACGGGGGCTGGGGGTCGATGGTGGGACAGGTGAGAACGAGGCACAGTGAGGAGGTTAGTGGCAGAGGAGCAGAGGGTACGGGCTGGACTGTAGAAGGAGAGAAGGGAGGTGAGATAGGAGGGGGCAAGGTGATGGAGAGCCTTGAAGCCAAGAGTGAGGAGTTTTTGCCTGATGCATAGGTTGATTGGTAGCCACTGGAGATTTTTGAGGAGCGGAGTAACATGCCCAGAGCATTTCTGCACAAAGACGATCCAGGCAGCAGCATGAAGTATAGATTGAAGTGGGGAGAGACAGGAGGATGGGAGATCAGAGAGGAGGCTCATGCAAAACACTCTGGCTAGCTTCTAAGACAAAAAACTACAGGGAACACTTTTTTTTTCTTTTAATAGTACTTGTTAAGGGCTTACTCTGTTCCAGGCACTGTACCAAAACAGTGGAGAAGATACAAGTTAATCAGGTTGGACACAGTCCCTGTCCCACACGAGGCTAACAGGCTAAGGCAGAAGGAGGAAGGATTTAGTCGCCATTTTACAGACTTTCACAGTCCCCATTTGAAAACTTAATTTTATCTGAGCACCATAAAGTTCCCCAGGCAACCAACTTGCCCCATGTCTCTGTCAGCATCTTGTAAGTAGCAAAAGGTCTCAGAAAGTGGAATGGCTAAGGTCCGACATCAGCCCAGATCTCAATCTGATAACCTGATTTCCGGGACAGAGTTTATCCTCGGAGTCACTAAACCCACTCTCCTTTCTCACGGGAATGCTCAGCTGCTACAATTGTCTCCCTAATGTAGCCACTAAAATGCAGTTTGTAACTCATTCACCATTTGAAACAAGATCCCGTCCATAATGAAAAGCCCAACTCTTAAGCAGCACCCTAAGAGTCAGTTTTCTTATCACTGTTCTGTTCTAGCTTGAATCAGGCGGTTTTATTTATCAGAAGCCCAGTAGTGGAATGAATGGTCACTCAGTATTTACCTCATTTTACTCTTTCTATTTGTTTCCCGATCACAATTGTAACATGTCATTAAATACGAGCAGAGAGGAAACAGGTGTCTTTCAGCAGAGAGAGTTCATGGTATTATCTGTAAGCTAAGGGGCGACTTTTCTGATTCAAATGGACAGCCCCCAAAGTGTAGGATCATGGAAAAGGGTGAGGAAATTTTTTTCACTTCAGAACATTTAAAAAGGGAGTTAACACCCACCCAAGGTTAAATATAGGAACCAAGAAATATCTCTAGAAAAGTGCAAATTTTGTGCACAGAGTAGTTTCTGAGAACACTGTTAATCTCTTGAGACTCCTTAAATTCTCAATTAATTACAGTGAAATGTAAAGAAAAACAACGTGAAAACCGCTGAAAGGTAACCACCCAGTGTCTATTGATATATTAAATAGAAAGAAGGCATAATAAGGCTAAATGCCAACTTGGCTTCTTGACATATTTTGCTTAGTTTAATGGATTTCTTTTATGGTATGTGCTTAAGTGCAGATGTGAATAAGTTCCAGTGACATTTGCTGATACCAGATTGTAACTGAACACTAATAGGCCTTCAGATGTGACACAATTTGGAGCTGAGGTCCGGTTATATAAAGACTCCAGGCGTTAATTAAGCTTGGTTAATTCATGGATTTCTAGAAAATTCTTGCTATGTTTTATTCCAGGAGTTCCCCTTTTCTCCTGTGATCTCAAAGGGGCTTGGGAGAGCATAATAGTATTAGTACACATGCTCCCTGCCCACAAGGAGCTTATACTCTAGCAGGGGGAGGAAAATTTGTTGCCAAAGACTTGGGGAAAAGCAAAGTTGGAGGGAATGTAAGTATGAAGATAGGGCAGATTCAAAATTTAGAGTCAGAGGGATGAGGACATGTATGAAATATTTAGGTTGAAGATTCCCAAATATTATTGGAGCAGAGCACTTCCTTATCCATCAGAGATTTGATAATATTCCAGGGCTTCACCTGGTGTTCAGAAGGCTATCTGATTTCCAGGAAAGAAGCCAAGTCTGGGAGTGAGGCTACTTGAGTTTTAGCTCTAGTTCTGTTACTCCTCACCTTCAAAGCCTCCTTAAAAGTCCCATCACCTCCAAGAGGCTTTAATGATGATTAATCATAGTATTTGTTAAGCGCTTATTATGTGTCAAGCACAGTTCATTCATTCATTCAATTCAATCTTACTGAGGGCTTACTTTGTGCAGAGCACTGTACTAGCAGCATGGCTTGAAGCAGCATGGCTCAGTGGAAAGAGCTCGGGCTTTGGAGTCAGAGGTCATGGATTCAAATCCCTGCTCCGCCAATTGTCAGCTGTGTGACTTTGGGCAAGTCACTTCACTTCTCTGTGCCCCAGTTCCCTCATCTGTAAAATGGGGATTAAAACTGTGAGCCCCCCATGGGAGAACCTGATCACCTTGTAACCTCCCCAGCGCTTAGAACAGTGCTTTGCACATAGTAAGCACTTAACAAATGCCATTATTATTATTATTATTACTAATCACTTGGGAGAGTACCATGCAATCATAAACAGACACATTCCCTGCCCACAATGAGCTTACAGTCTACACTCTGTTCTGAACACTGAAGTAGATGGAAGGTAATCAGGTTGGAAGCCGTCCCTGTCCCACGTGGGTCTCACAGTCTAAGCCGCAGGAAGAATAGGGATTGAATCCTCATTTTACAGATGAGGTGACAGGCACAGAGAGGTTAAGTGACTTGCCCTAGGTCACACAGGAGACTGATGGTGGGGCTGGTATTAAAACGCAGGTCCTCCGGGTCCCAGACGTGTGTCCTCTCTACTGGGGTGAGCTGTTTCCTGCTGTCTTCTCCGACTAAACCCTCATTTCCCCTACTCCCTCACCCTACTGTTTTGCCTTTGTGGCTAGATTTATACCCTTTGGACAAGTGATAGTCACTCAACCCTTGGTCCACAGGACTTATGTACATAACTGTAATTTATTTTAAAGTCTGTCTCCCCCTCCAGACGGTAAGCTTCTCGTGGCTGGGGGGTGTCTACCATTTCTGCTATATTATACTCTCTCTAGTGTTCTGCCCACAGTAAGTTCTCAAAAAATGCCACTGATTAGATGTCAAAGTCTCAGATTCCACATGGGTAAATAACATCTACCTCTCCCCCACTTCACAAGGATCTCATGAGGATAAAGTGAGGAAAACATTGTTAAAGCACCTTTGATAAAAATAAAGACACTGCACAAATCCTATGTGCTGGAATTATCATTTGGAAGTGCATCTCCTGGAATAACTGAGAAGCAGCAGGGCCTACTGGATTGAGCATGAGCCTGGGTTCTAATCCCACTGCCACTAGCCTGCTGTGTGACATTGGGCAAGTCACCCAACTTATCAAGGCCTCTGTTTCCTCATCTGTAAAATGGGGATTAAAGGATGAATCTCCGTCCCACTTAGACCGCGATCCCCATGTGGGACAGGGCCTATGTTTGACCTGATTATCTTTTATTTACTCCAGTGTTTAGTCGAGTGTTTGGATTTTGGTCCCCTAAACAGAATGATCCGCACTCACAGTGCAAGGTAAACAAATATCACTAGCAGCCTGGCCAGGTGGATTCTGGATAGGATCTTCCTGCCAATCAAAAGCTTTTAGTCAAGTCACCCAACTTTTTGAAGACGTTCATTGTGGTGGTGTCTTTACAAGGCAAACTTGAGAAAAAAATGAGTGACATTATTAAAATTCAAGATTCTCTTCGTCAGGATGATACAGAGGCAATTATACTAATGGACGGGTTCCTTGTCCTCAGAGAGATTCTACTCTAAGAAAAAGTTTCCACACCGTTAATTGTTGCTAGTTGTCCACAGTTAATATCCATACCAATTTTTTCCCTAGGGGTGTCATTTAGAATCGAGTTCTCAAATAATATAGGAAGAGCTTAATGAATATCATTCTTATGTGCCAAAGTAGTGTGCTAAGGACTGATCATATAATTGGAGTCCTAATGACTCCATTACACAATGAATCAGTGCAGAAAATAGTTTTTCCCCCAAAGCTTTCTGATCAGTGGGCTTTAGTGGAAAAAAGGAGAGATAAAAATACAAGGCATGCTACTAGGTATCTCTACAGTTATTCATGTTCTGAATTTTCATTTTTAAGTTTGAAATGATAAACTATCATTCCACCTGATAACCAGAATGAGGAGATAGCCAGGGAGGTTGTCATCTTAACAAGTCCAATTACAAATACAGCGACAAGTCACTCTGTTTTGGCTAGGCCAGACACTGGCCATCCTGTTTGGTTTTTGAACATTGTCGGCACAAATCGGGAGATGTTGCCTAATGATGGTCTAATTGGTGTAATAATAATAATGATAATAATAACTGTGGCATTTGTTCAGCACTCACTATGAGCCAGGTACTGTTTTAAGTGCTGGGGTAGATATAAGAATGTTCTTCTGCCTCTGTGTCTTTTTGCAGGAGGGTTAAGGGATTTCCTCTCTCTCGAGTAGTGGCAGTATTTATTGGATGCCTATTGGATTTATTGGATGGATTTTTTTGGGACTTTGTTAGGCGCCAAATTATTGTTGTTTTTTTAATGGCATTTGTTAATCAGTGGTATTTATTGAGCACTTACTAAGTACAGAGCATTGTACTGACACTTGGGAGAGTACATTACAACATACATAACAGACACGGTCCCTGACCATAATTAGCTTTTAGTCTCATGAGAATAATAATAATAATAATGGCACTTGTTAGTGGTAATATGTGCCAGGCACTATTTTAAATACTGGGGTAGGAATAAGTTAAGCTTGTGGGCAGGAAATGTGTCTGTTATACTGTACTCTCCCAAGCACTGTAAGTGCTCACTGTAAGTGCTCAATAAATACGATTGACTGACTATAAATTCATTCATTCATTCAATCATATTTATTGAGTGCTTACTGTGTGCAGAGCACTGTACTAAGCGCTTGGGAAGTACAAGTTGGCAACATATAGAGACGGTCCCTACCAAACAGCGGGCTCACAGTCTAGAAGTTAACCAGGTTGGACCCAGTCCCTATCCCACATGGGGTTCACACACTTAATTCCCATTTTACAGATGAGGGAACTGAGACATGAAGTAAAGTGACTTTCCCAACGTCACAAAGCAGATATATGGCTGGGAGGGTATTCGAACATGGGTCCTTCTGACTCCTGGGTCCCTGCTCTCCTCTAGGCCATGTTACTTCTCTAGTTGGCACTGTCAACTGTACTAAGTACTTGGGAAGAGCAGAATCGAACAATCGTATTTATTGAGAAGGTCATGGTTCCTAATCCCAGCTCTGTCACTTGTCTGCTGTGTAACCTTGGGCAAGTCAATTCATTTCTTTGCCTCAGTTACCTCATCTGTGAAATGGAGATTGAGACCCTGAGCTCCATGTGGGACAGGGACTGTGTCCAAGCTGATTTGCTTGTATCTACCACAGTGCTTAGTAAAGTGTCTAGCACATAATAATAATAAATAATAATAATGGCATTTGTTAAGCACTTACTATGTGCAAAGCACTGTTCTAAGCGCTGGGGAGGATACAAGGTGATCAGGTTGTCCCACGTGGGGCTCACAGTCTTCATCCCCATTTTACAGATGAGGTAACCGAGGCCCAGAGAAGTGAAGTGACTTGCCCAAAGTCACACAGCTGATAAGTGGCGGAGCCAGGATTTGAACCCATGAACTCTGACTCCCAAGCCCGTGCTCTTTTCCACTGAGCCACACTGCTTCTTTCAGCACATAGTAAGTGCTGATCAAAAACTGTAGTTATTACTATTATTGAACACTTTCTGTGTACAAAGCACTGTGCTAAATGCTTAGGAGTGTTCGACAGAACAGAGTCTGTAGACATTCATTCAATTCATTCAATCATATTTATTGAGTGCTTACTGTGTACAGAGCACTGTACTAAGCGCTTGGGAAGTACAAGTCGGCAATACATAGACATGTTCCCTACAGTGACACATTCCCTGTCCACAAGGAGAATATTTCCTAATGGGAAAGACAAGCATAAAAACACAGCTGGAGTCAGGGAATATGTCTGTTTATTGTTGGTTTGTACTTTCCCAAGTACTTAGTACAGTGCTCTGCACACAGTAAGTGCTCAATAAATATGACTGAATGACAGTCAAAATAAATAATTGACTTCACATATACATGAGTGCGAAGGAGGTTGTACATCATTTAATCATCAATCGTATTTATTGAGCGCTTACTATGTGCAGAGCACTGTACTAAGCGCTTGGGAAGTACAAATTGGCAACATATAGAGACAGTCCCTACCCAACAGTGGGCTCACAGTCTAAAAATAAGTGCTAGAGTTGACAGACCCCTCTCAGGGTCTCACCTCGAGAGTTTCCAGTCCTCTACCAGTCTCGATTATGGGAGGGAGAGTCAAGCAGAGGCCTACCCATTCCATTCCTAGCTTTGTCAGTGGCTAGTGCGTGGAAGACAATCTGCTACAAGTCAAAACTCACTTGTGTTGGTCAACAGCGGCATGGGAGAGAGTCAAGAGCAGAGACTCAGTTTACTTCATGGAAGGAGGAAATGGTAAACCACTTCCGGATTTTTAACCAAGAAAACTCTGTGGATCCACTACCAGAACGATTGCGGATGGAGAGTGGGGCATTCTGAGAGAGATGTGTCTGTGGTGGTCAGAAATGACTCGATGGCATAAGACAAGGCTGGAATTGACAGAAAGAATGCTATGGCTCCAGGTGAGGGAAATTAATCAGGGAAGGCCTGGTGGAGGAGGGGGATTTTAGGAGGGCTTTGAACCTGGGGAGAACTGTGTGGGCTGTCTGATATGGGGAAGGAGAAGCATCTCTGGTGTAGAGAAGCAGCATGGTCAAGTGGATAGAACACAGGCTTGGGAGGCAGAAGGACCTGGGTTCTAATTCCGGCTCCACCACCTATCTGCTGTGTGACCATGAGCAAGTCACTTCACTTCTCTGGGCCTCACTCCCTCATCCATAACATGAAGATTAAAACTGTGAGTCCCATGTGAGACATGGACTGCATCCAACCTGATGAGCTTGTATTTACCCTAGCATTCACTACGGATCCCAGCACATAGTGAGCACTTAACAAATACAACTTTTGTATTTATAAAAGGAGGGAGTTCCAAGTCAGAGCCTCAGAGAAGTGCTATTGTTAGGTCAGCCCAGGTCAGATCAAAACAGAAAAGTCTCTGGGGTTTTAAGTTCCGCCTCCCAGCCTCCCTAGCTGAAGTAGATTTTACAAGGACTTATGCCACCTTTGCCAGAAAAGGCAAGAGGTTTGCGTCCAAATAGATTTCACAAATGTCTTAAAAACCATGGAAATTCATGGAAAGATCATACCCAACGGGGGGTCTGTTAGATTTGCTATGTTTTCTAATAAGAACAGTTTTGCATTCAGTAAAAACGGAGGGAATGGGAAAAGGGACGGGTTTTCACAGTTGGCTATTTGCTGAAACTTGTCTCTTAGACCCTCAATATTGCAGATCTGGGAAAAACAGCGAGACCCTCGACACTTGGTATTAACATTCTGCCCCGGCTCTCTCCGGGAGAGTATTAGGTATCAGCCATCACAAAGGTTGGCGCCAACCTTCTTCTGCTGACCACCAAGAACCAGAATTAATTGCAAATCAATCGAACAAAGTACAACTGATCAGTAAACCAATTAGTAATTTTAGCTGTTCATCCTGTCTTCATTTACTGAGAGGGAAAAGTGGGAAGAGAGTACTTTTCTGCCAGCCAGCATATAAGGGTTTTTTCTTTCTTTCTGGAAAACGAGAATGTCCTTGTAACAGCCTTTTAAATGGATAACTTCTGTAAATATCAGACAAGTGATATTCAGATTTTTCTTTTCTATTTAGGGAAAAAATGAAAACGTGTAGCTTGGGCATAAAAAAAGTTTGTGAATCAACTAAAATGTTATCCGCTGATGGAAATCATTTTATCTGCTGCATAAAGTGGTAGTGAATTCCACTGTATAGCTTTGATAGCTTGTCGTGCAGATATATACTTTTTCCAGTCAAATATTAAAGCCATTAATATTACGATGATGATTAAGACAGTGGTATTCATGAAGCATTTACTATGCTGCAAACACTTTGTTAAGCCCTGTTGTAGATATATGAAAATCAGATTGGAGATGGGGTTCAACCTCTACCCTAGGTTGCTTATCATCTAATCGTACGTATTGAGCCCTTACTCCCTGTGCTAAGTGTTTGGAAGAGTACAATAAAATTAGCAGATCCAAACCCAGCTTGCAAGGAATCTGGGACCTCTGGGAATTTGATATTCTCCCACCCTCAACCTCACAGCACATATGGACAAATCTTTAAATTACATATTATGCATTTTTTTATTCATATTAATGTCTGTCTCCCCCTGTAGACTGTAAATTCCTTGTGGGCAGGAAACACATCTGTCAATTCTGACGATTGCATGCTCCCAAGTGCTTAGTACAGAGCTCTGCATATAGTAAGTGCTCAATAAATATGACTGATTTTTGGATACAAGGGCATTGGGAAAAGAAGTATGTATGACTCACCTTGGTGAAAAATCAACTCAAGCCAAGATCATATGGAGGTTGTAATCCTACAAAGCTTATATTCAAAAAAGTCCTAAAACACCAGCTGTTCAGGATATTGTTTGGGAAGTCGTATGGCCTAGTAGAAAGACTGTGGGACCTGGGTTTTAATCCCAGCTCTGCCACTTGCCTCCAATGTGATCTTGTGCAAGTCGCTTAACTTCTCTGGGCCTCAGTTTCCTCATCTGTAGAATGGGGTTTAAGTATTTTTCCGGACACGGGCCGTGGCCAACCTGATTATCTTTTATCTGCCAGTACTTGGCATCTGGCAAGTTCTGAACAAATACCAGTCTCCTGGTCACTGAAGAGGTGTCATTGCCATTGAGCCAAACCCTAGAAAGCTGAGTCAACTGATTTAGGAGTACACTGCTCACCCCAAATGGAGAAGGGGCCAGAAAAGTTGTCTAAAACTTGCCAGCCTCACCTAAATTACATGGTCTCACCAGTAGAATGTGACTCGTGAGTGCCACATATGTTATGCAAAAACAAATAGCTGAAAGTCAACTTTTACTAAGAAATATAAACCTTTACTTGCCCAAGATCACTGAGCAAGTAATTTCCAGGGCCAGAATTAAAACCCAGGTCCCTTGGCTCCCAAATCCTTGCTATTTCTACTACACCACACTGCTTATCTGCTGAGTGACCTAGGACAAGTCACTTAACATTTATTTCTCAGTTTCCTCATTTGTAAAATGGGAATCCAATACCTATTCCCTGGCCTACTTAGACTGTGAGCCCTAGTTGAGATAATAATAACTGTGGTATTCATTGAGTGTTTACTATGTGTTAGGCACTGTTCTAAGTGCTGGGGTAGATACAAGATAATCAGATTGGACACAGTCCCTGTCCCATATAGGGCTCAGAGTCTCAATCCCATTTTACAGGTGAGACAACTGAGGTACAGAGAATTGAGGTGATTGGCCCAAGGTAATCCAGCAGGCAGGTGGCAGAGCCAGAATTAAAGCCCAGGTCTTTTAGACTGTGAGCCCACTGTTGGGTAGGGACTGTCTCTATATGTTGCCAACTTGTACTTCCCAAGCGCTTAGTACAGTGCTCTGCACACAGTAAGCGCTCAATAAATATGATTGATTGATTGATTTCTGTCTCTGTCACATGCTCTATCCACTAAACCATGGTGCTTCTCCATTGTTGTAGATCTGTGTCTGACCTGATTATCTTGAATCTACTCCAGAGCTTTGTGCAGTGCTTTACATCTTAACAAATGATATGTGTATATGTCTATGTGTATATGTATATGTGTATGTATGTAAATATGTATGTCAGTGCCTAAGTCCCCCAAATGACCAATTGCAGTGAAGGGCATTTCTGATAACGGTTTAAACTCACTATAAGTATGCCAACAACAAAGGAGCTATTTAGAATTGTTGTGGGCAGGGAATGTGTCTATCAAGATTGTCGCATTGTACTCTCAAATACAGCAGCGTGGCTCGGTGGAAAAAGCACGGGCTTGGGAGCCAGAGGCCATGGGTTCTAATCCCAGCTCCGCCACATGTCTGCTGTGTGACCTTGGGCAAGTCACTTAACTTCTCTGAGCCTCAGTTACCTCATCGGTAAAATGGGGATTAAGACTGTGAGCCCCACGTGGGACAACCTGATCACCTTGTATCCCCCCCAGCGCTTAGAACAGTGCTTTGCACATAGGAAGCACTTAACAAATGCCATCATTAATTAATTTATTATTACAGTGTTCTGCACACAGTAAATGCTCATTAAATATGATTGATGGATTGATAATAGGTACTTCCAACACTTCCATTGATGCAAGGCCCATACAGAGAAATAACTTACTTTCACTGAGATAATTTGTTTTTGTTTGGTTTTTATGGTATTAAGTACTTACTGTATCTAGGCACAGTACTGAATGCTAGGGTAGATATGAGCACATGGGGTTCACACTCTTGATCCTCGTGTTGCAGATGAGAGGACTGAGGAACAGAGAAGTGAAGTTACTTGCCCAAGGTCATACAGCAGACAAGGGACAGAGCCAGGTTTAGAACCGGGTCAAATTAACCAGGTAATAAAATCCCTTCACTGAAACCATAGTCCATCCCAGCAAATAGAAGCAGCGTGGCTCAGTGGAAAGAGCACGGGCTTTGGAGTCAGAGATCATAGGTTCAAATCCCAGCTCCACCAATTGTCAGCTGTGTGACTTTGGGCTAATCACTTAATTTCTCTGGGCCTCAGTTACCTCATCTGTAAAATGGGGATTAAAACTGTGAGCCCCCCGTGGGACAACTTGATCACCTTGTAACCTCCCCAGTGCTTAGAACAGTGTTTTGCACATAGTAAGCACTTAATAAATGCCATCATTATTATTATTATTAGATAAACACCATCTCTAGAGATCACCAGGATCATTTTCCATTTACTAAGCAAAAGGACATCCTGAGTCCATCCACAATTTAAACAAACAGTGGTATTTCATTCACTCAGTGAATTGCATTTTTAAGGGACTTATTGTGTGCAGAGCACTGTTCCAAAATCTTGGAAGAGTACACTACAACAATAAACAGACACATTCCCTGCCCACAACAAGCTTACAGTCTAGAGGATGTATGGATTCTAGCATTCATGGGGAGTAGAACCATCTTCTCATGCTCTCTGAACTCTAAGCACTGACTCTATAAACTTTTCAGCTTGTGTTGGCCTCCAATCTGCCAAGACAACTAGAACATAAGCTCCTGGTGAATGAGAACACTGGAAAGGAGTTTCACAGCGACAGCCCTCTTAGAACAGAAAACTCCAACCACAGTCTCCTAAATGAAAAACAAGTGGACATTTTCCCTTCACATTTTACCAGGCAGATGTCATGACATTAGGCATTGCCAGGAACCAAGTTGGGTTTCAGGCAAATTACCAAGACAGAGAATCAACTTGCAGCAACCTGCTAAGTTACATTCATACATTTTATGGCTGATGGCCACAAAACCCAGGACTGCTCCACAATATTAAAACACTATATGGCCTGAACATACCATTACTGATCCTCTGAAGATTGAAGATGGACAGTTTCGGCCTCATTCCAGATAAGCAGGAAACCTAGAATTGTGAAAGTAATCATGTTTAGTAATTGTATTTATTAAGTCTACTATGTGTATCATATCATTTCTATGTGTATCATCTCTCATCTTCTAGACAGTGAGCCTGTTGTTGGGTATGGATTGTCTCTATATGTTGCCAACTTGTACTTCCCAAGTGCTTAGTACAGTGCTCTGCACACAGTAAGCGTTCAATAAATACAATTGAATGAATGAATAAATGAATCTCAATATTGATGATGATTACACAGAAGCAGCACGGCTTAGTGGATAGAGCACAGACCTGAGAGTCAGAAGGACCTGAGTTTAAAATAATAATAATAATTATAATAGTATGGTATTTAAGTGCTTACTATGTGCCAAGCACTGTTCTAAGCACTGGGGTAGATACAAGGTAATCAGGTTGTACCACGTGGGGCTCTCAGTCATGATCCCCGTTTTACAGATGAGGTAACTGAGGCACAGAGAAGTGAAGCGATTTGCTCAAGGTCACACAGCAGACAAGTGGTGAAGCTGGGATTAGAGCCCATATCCTCTGCTTCCCAAACCCATCCTCTTTCCACTAAGCCATACTGTAATCCCGACTGCTGTACTGAGAGCTCACCTCCTCCAAGAGGCCTTCCCAGACTGAGTCCCCTCCTTCCTCTCCCCCTCCCCATCCCCCCGCCCTACCTCCTTCCCCTCCCCACAGCACCTGTATATATGTTTGTACAGATCTATTACTCTATTTATTTTACTTGTACATATTTACTATTCTATTTATTTTGTCAATGATGTGCATTTAGCTTTAATTCTATTTGTTCTGATGACTTGACACCTGTCCACAGGTTTTGTTTTGTGGTCTGTCTCCCCCTTCTAGACTGTGACCCCATTGTTGGGTAGGGACCGTCTCTATATGTTGCCAACTTGGACTTCCCAAGTGCTTAGTACAGTGCTCTGCACACAGTAAGCGCTTAATAAATGTGATTGAATGAATGAATGAATGAATGAATGCTGTGTGACCTGGGGCAAATCTCTTCACTTCTCTGGTCCTCTGGTACTTCATCTGGAAAATGGGGATTAAGACTGTGAGCCTATGTGGGACAGAGACTGTGTCCAACACAATTACCTTGTATCTACCCCAGCACTTAATACAGTGCCTGGTACAGCATAAGTGCTCAACAAATACCACAGTTATTATTATTATTATTATTATTATTATTATTATTATTTATTGAGCGCTTACTGAGTACACAGCACTATACTAATAACTTGGGAAGGTTCAGTACAACACAGCTGGTAGACATGTTCCCTGCCCATAAAAAGTTTGCAGTGTAAAGAGGGAGACAGACTTTAAAGTGAATAAATAATTTATAGTACCTAATTCATAGCTACGTAGTGCAGAGCACAATAGTACAGGTATTAAATGTACTCCTCCACTCATTTTATTAAATGGTACTTATGTGCTTTGGGCCAAGCATTGTACTAAGCGCTGGAGTAGATACAAGATAATCAGGTTGGACACAATCCCTGTCCACCCAGGACTCCAAGTGTAGAGAAGAAGCAACCCTTCAAAATGGAGAACACACTGTAAGATGCAAAAGTGAAGTCATTTAAGAATTCAGTGGTTTCCTCATTAATTAATCAATTGTATGTATTTTACTTATACATATTTACTATTTATTTTGTTAATGATGTGCATATATCTTTAATTCTATTTGTTCTGACGATTTTGACACCTGTCTGCATGTTTTGTTTTGTTGTCTGTCTTCCCCTTCTAGACTGTGAGCCCGTTGTTATGTAGGGACCGTCTCTATGTGTTGCCAACTTGTACGTCCGAAGCGCTTAGTACAGTGCTCTGCACACAGTAAGTGGTCAGTAAATATGATTGAATGAATAAAAGAATGAGTCCTTACTATGTGCAGAGCACTGTACTAAGCACTTGGGAGAGTACAATACAACAGAATTTAACAGACACATTCCCATTCCAAAATGATCATGTAGTCTAGAGGGGGAGATGGACATTAATATGAATAAATATTTTATCAGCTGTAATTTAAAGATATGTCCTTAAGTGCCATGGCCCTGAGGTTGTGGGTGGGGTGCATTTCAAATGCTTGAAGGTTAAAGGTTGAAATGCGTAGATGAGGCAGAAGGGAGGTGGAGCTGGGGCAATTGAGCTTCATCAGGGAAAGTCTCTTGGAGAAGATGCGACTTTAGTAATGCTTTGAATGATGGGAGAGTGGTGGTCTGGCATATTTGGAGGGAAAGGACTTGGGAAAGGAGTCAAAAGTGAAATGGATGAGATCGGGGTACAGTGAGTAAACTGGCATTAGAGGAGTGGAGTGTGCGGGCTGCGCTGGAGTAGGAGATCAGCGAGGTGAGAGGTAGAATAGATCAAGCTCATTGAGTGCTTTAAAGTCAATGGTACAAAGATTCCCCTGGCTGCAGTGGTGGATGAGTAGCCACTGGCACTTCTTGAGGAGTGGGGAGCCATGAACTGAACGGTTTTGTTGATAAATGATTCATGCAGCAGAGCGAAGTATGGACTCAGGTGGGGAGAGACAGGAGGCCCGGAAGGTCATCGAGGAGACAGATGCAGTATTCATCATGGAAAAGTATAAGCGCTTGGATCAGCACGGTAGCAGTTTGGATGGAGAGCAAAGGACAGATTACTGTGGATGACTAGCTCTTTGTGTGGTAGATTCTACTGGCACCTTGAAAATTCAGGGCCATCCTGTTTAAAGTGGGATAATTGGTCATATTTCACTCCTCCTTCGCCCTTCCTCAAGTCTTACAGCTAGGGGAGAAGTCATTTTTTGACAAGATGGGGAGAGCTCAGTTAATCCAAGCCCTAAACCTCTTCTAGTACAAGTTCCCTTATTTAAATTTGAGTTTTGTGTTCTCTAGTACAGCCAACTTTGAAACATATAAAGGTTTATCAACTCAGCAATACTCTACTTTTCATAATTTTGAGAATTGGGGAAAGTAATGACAGTTTACTTTTATTATTTTCCTCTGGGATTTCATAAGCTTATTTATTCTTTCATTTGATTGTACTTATTAAGCACTTACTGTGTGCAGAGCACTGTACTGAGCTCTTGGGAGAGTACAATACAACAATGAACAGACATATTTCCTGCCCACAACGAACTTACAGTCTAGAGGTGGAGAGACAAACATTAATATAAATAAATGACAGATATGTACGTAAGTGCTGTGTGGCTGGGAGGGAGGATAAATAAAGGGAGTTAGGGTGACGCAGAAGGAAGAGAGAGAAGAGGAAAGGAGGGCTTAATCAGAGAAAGCCTCTTGAAGGAGATGTCTTCCAATAAAGCTTTGAAGGGAGAGAAAGTTTTA
This sequence comes from Tachyglossus aculeatus, assembly GCF_015852505.1. Taxonomy (NCBI): domain Eukaryota; kingdom Metazoa; phylum Chordata; class Mammalia; order Monotremata; family Tachyglossidae; genus Tachyglossus; species Tachyglossus aculeatus. Next base: position 34,122,917 of record NC_052088.1, on the reverse strand, counting down.
TCTGTTGGATATGAGGAGGGAGGACATTTAGAAACATTTGAAAAGTACTGTTTTGGGCACAGGTGAAGGAACAAAAGTATTCTGTTCTATTTTTCATTTACTTCTTCCAAATATTTAAGTTTTGCTGTTTGGCTATTATCACTGGTCCCTGAAAATACACACAGTATGTAAACATTTTCATTCTCTCAATAAAGGTAAATTTTCTATGGGTAATGATAGTAGTTAGGGAACATGTCTATTGTACTCTATTGCACTGTATTGTACTCAAGAGCTTAGTAGAGAGCTCTGTACATAGTAAGCACTCCATAAATGCCACTGATTGATTCAGAAACCTCAAACCCTGTAATGAAAGACAGTTTCACCATGTGCTCATTGTGGGCAGGGAAAGTATCTGTTTATTGTTATATTGTAAAAATAATAATAATAATGATGATGGTATTTGTTAAGCGCTTAACTACGTGCCAGGTGATGGGGTTGATACAAGCAAATTGGGTTGGACACAGTCCCTGTCCCATGTGGGGCTCACAGTCTCAATCCTCATTTTACAGATGAAGTAACTGAGGCTCAGAGAAGTGAAGTGACTTGCCCAAGGTCACATAGCAGACAAGTGGCCAAGGCGGGATTAGAACCCATGACCTTCTGAATTCCAGGTCCGTGCTGTATCCAGCACACCATGCTGCTTCTCCATGCTGTTGCTTCTTGTACTTTCCCATGCTCTTAGTGCTTTGCACACAGTAGGTGCTCAGTAAATATAATTGAATGAATTAAGAAAGCACACTGCAGAATAACTCATGCACAATACTTCAGGTATCAAACAGAGCCCTACAAACATTCACAGTATCAGGTCAATCCATCATATTTACTGAACACGTACTGTGTGCAGAGCAGTGTACTAAGCACTTGGGGGAGTTCAATATGACAGAGTTGGTAGATACATTCTCTGCCCACAACGAGCTCAAAGTCTAGAGTGGGACACAGATTTAAGATGAAATATAAAATGAAACTAAAAGTAAAAAATAAAACTACAGGTATATATACAAGTGCTGTGCAGCTGAGGGACGGGTAAATAAAGGGTGCAAAACTAAGTGGAAGGGTGATACAGAGGGGAGTGGAAGAAGAAACGAGGGTTTAATCAGGGAAGGCCTCTTGGAAGAGCTTTTAATATGAATTCTTGGTTAAATGAGTGATTTGTCTCAAATAAAGAGGGAGGGCATTCCAGGACAAAGGCAGAATGTGGGCAAGATGTCAGCAGTGAGATGGTTGAGGTCGAAGCAAAGTGAGTAGGTTGGCATTAGAAGAATGAAATGTACAGGTTGGATTGTAGTAGAAAGTCAACTCAGTGAACCCTAAAGTCATCATTTTGAAAGAACCATTCGTATTCATGATTTCCCAGGAAGAATCATTTTTACTAACCTTCTTGCTTATGAACTAACTGGAAGTTGAACTGACTGATTTTCCCAGCTGACCAAAATGAACAGTTACTTTCAATTCTTCTAATTAAGACCAGTGGGAGTTGGAGAATGTACCAAAGGTGTCTCAAATTGCCCGTTTGCTTAGATTTTGGTGATATTAACTTCTACCCTTTTTTTAAAAAAAATACACACTAATAGTTTAGTCTAACTTGCTAAATATGAGTATGAATGTATCCTGGGAGAATAATTTTTAGGTAATTTCATTAGAATGGAAAGCAGGGCAATTAGTGATGAGAAGCAAAATAATTTCCAGCAGTCAGTTACGATGGCCTATCAAATTGCTGAAAACACTCTAATTGTGGGGTAGTTCTTAAAAGGCTACCAGGATGTGAACCTGGGCAACAATCCTTAGTCTTACCAATGGCTTGATTTGCAAAATGACTTTCTTTAACTGGGCTGAAAGCAAAATACCAACAAATACTCTGGATTAAATTTCTGTTACTTAAAAACAACAGGACTATATCCACTATCTCTGTCGGGAATGAATTTTCCAGATGTAGTTCTATGCTCTGTCATTTATATCCCAAATTTTGGTGATCATTCCAACTAAAATGTTCACAAAATTATTTTAATACCTTGTGTTTTCACTGGTAACATTTTCTAAAAACAGTGAACCACAGGATGAAGTTTTCTATTTTTCCTCAGTACAGATTTTGGTAGTTTTGAATTTTTTTTATTCCAAAGAAATTCAAGTTCTTCACACACTTTCAATATCAGTGAACTGATCAACAATTTTATCAATAAAAATTGTCCAAGTATTTTAACCAGTGAAAAAAGATGGTACACTCTATGTCTTGGGTTTTCTGTAACAAGAATTCAGCTGTGTCCTCTATGTAGTTTAAGACTGCAAAAGAAACTTGATAGTTAGCTAAACGTTTTTAATGCATGGCTGATAACACTTTGAGTATCCTACATATCATAATAAAATTCCCAGGCCGTTGAAAACCAGACCCAAGACAAGGTCATTTAAAAACTATTAGATGACAACTCCCGATAAAACTTTGTTCCCATTCTTCATCACCACACCAAATTGCCTCAGCACTGAATATGGCAATTCTCAGTTTGAAGACCTTGGAGAAGGGCATACTCTTTAACCTCGACTAAGGCCCCTAACAAGTCATTTACCCTTTCAACTCTCACTGCCCTGTTAAGATTTAAGCCATCTCCTTGTTGTAATTAGCATTCTTTCCCTGCCCAAAGACAAGTGACTGTGGGCAGAAAAAAACATAGTTAGCAGTGCAGCTTTCCCTTGCCTCAGGCTGGACATAGACATTTTTAAAACTGCTCTTAAAGGGCCAAAGGGATTAAAATAGAGTCAGCTTCCTTAGGAAGTGGAGCCGAAGAGATTCTTTGGAGACAAAATACTCTAAGGCAGCCCGACTCCCATTGAAAATCTCCAGACTTAGTGATCACAACAAATGTAGTTTAAATGATGACATAAACATTAAGCAGAACAAGAACTTTTTTTTCAAAATGAAACCAAACTCCCTTGCCACCTCAAACTGAGGCTATTTCCACTGCTTTTTGAGCAAGTTACAAATGAAACAATCCATCACCAGAGTTTGGGAAAGACCCTTCTTTTAATCATTTATTGAGCACTCACTGTGTGCTGAACACTGTACTAAGCGCATAGGAGAGTACAATACAACAATAAACAGACACATTCCTTGCCCACAGTGGACTGAATTTAGACATAACATGTAAGGTCAGTTTTATTAGGGCTGAAGTTCTTTCTACAATGTAGAGTTCAATCTAAATCCAGTTTGTCCTTTTCATTACACTTTCAAGTTAACCCTTGACTCTTCTTTTTTTTAAAAAAATTGGTTTTCTATCAGTTATTCTTGATATTCACACAGAGATGTAAAATTCTAAACAATTTATCGTGAATGGAGGTCCTCGGTGTAAATTCTCCAAGGAATTTGGCTTGTTTTCAAAATATTTCAATGGCCCTGGTGGAACTTCCTAAGGAAAACCTTGATCACATGGTTCCACAGCTTTTTGTAGTCTCATGATCTTCTCCTGATTGTCTCTCCCTCTAGGCATTGAGGTAGGTGGCCAGATATGGTTGTTGGTCTAGGTGGAACCAACAGTAGGAAGGAACAGGAACTGGTATTTAATCCCCATTTCATAGATGAGGAAATTGAAGAACAGAGAAGTGTTAACTGCCTTGCCCAAGGTCACCCACCAGGAAAATATGCAGGATGAATTACAGGGCCATCCTCTTTCCAAGAGGTCCTGCCATGGGTAACTATTTAGGACACTGTAGGACTTGGGTTTTACTGGGCTAGAGATATGAAAGGTTGCAAAAGGATTAGCTTTGATGTCTAATTGGTATGGGTTTTTGATGTCTTCCTATGTCTATGTCTATGTCTAGACATATGCCTATGTCTATGTCTATGTCTTCCTATGTTTGTCTATGTTTGTCTTCCTCACTAAATCATAAACTTTTTTATAGTATTTGTTAAGCACTTACTCTGTCAAGCACTGATTTAAACACTGGGGTACATATAAGTTAATCAGGTTGGCCTGCCTTCACTTATATTGTTCATTCATTCAATTGTGTTGATTGAACACTTAGTGTGTAGAGAGTACTGTACTAAGCGCTTGGGAGAGTACAATACAACAATCAACAGACACATTCCTTGCCCACAATGAATTTACAGTCTGGGGGGCAGGGGAGACAAACCTTAATATAAATGAATAATTTACCCTGTACGGTATATTCGCTCCTCTCAGGGCCATACCTGGAGAGTTTACTCTACCAGGCTTGGCTAAGGGAGGGAGAGTCAAGCAGAGGTCTACCCATTCCATTCTTAGCTTGGCCAGTGGCTAGTGAGTGGAAGGCAATCTGCTACAAGTCAAAACTCACCTGTGCTGGGCAACAGGGGCAAGGGAAAGAGTTGAAGGCAGAGACTCCAGTTTACTGCGTGAAAGGAGACGATGGTAAATCAATTCCGGATTTTTACCAAGGAATCTTTATGGATCCACCACCAGAACGATTGCAGATGGAGGTGGGGACATTCTGGGAGAGATGTTTCCATGGAGTCGCTACGGCTTGGAGACCACTCGACAGCATAAGACAAGACAGTATATTCACAAGGTAGGTGAGCAACAAATAATAAATTTGCAAAGGAGCATCATATTTATTGGACAGAGCATAGGGCTGGGAGTCAGGGGAACTGGGTTCCAAATCTAAGTGTTTTTTTCTTGCTCTGTGATCGTGGACAAGTCATAATTTCACTATGCCTCAGTTTTCCCATCTGTAAAATAAGGATGAAACCTACTCTCCCTCCCATTTAGATTGTGACCCCCATGTGGGACAGGGAGTTTGTCAGACCTGATTATTTTATATCTATTGTCAGTGCCTAGTCCAGTGCTTAACTCATCATTTAGCACATACAAGAAGCAGTGTGGCTCTGTGGAAAGAGCACGGGTTTGGGAGTCAAAGTTCATGGGTTCTAATCCTGGCTCCGCCGCTTGTCAGCTGTGTGACTTTGCGCAAGTCACTTAACTTCTCTGAGCCTCAGTTACCTTATCTGTAAAATGGGGATTAAGACTGTGAGCCCCACGTGAGACAATCTGTACCCCCTCCGCCCCGTGCTTAGAACAGTGCTTCACATATAGTAAGCGCTTAACAAATGCCATCATCATCATAGTTAGCACTTTAACAAATATTGCTATTATTTTTGGAAGCAATGTGGACGAATGGCAAGAGTGTGAGCATGGAAGCCAGAAGACCTGTATTCTAATCCAGGCTCTGCTTCTTGCATACTGTATGACCTTAGACGAGTCAATTTTTCTGTGCCTCTTTCTCCTCATCTATAAAATAGGGATTAAATGCCTCATCTCCCTTTCCTTTAGTCTGTACAGCGAGGTAATAAAACAATCACTAAGTGTTATTTATAGAGCACGTACTGTGTCCGGAGCACCGTACTAACCACATAGGATACTACAATGGTGTAGTGGATAGAGCACAGGCCTGTGAGTTAGAAGGTCATGGGTTCTAATCCTGACTCTCCCACTTGTCACTTGGACAAGTCAGTTCTCTTGGCCTCAGTTCCTTCATCTGTAAAATGGGGATGAAGACTGGGAGCCCCAAATAGGACAGGGATTATGTCCTACCCAATTTGCTTGAATCCACCCCATTGCTTAGTACAGTGCCTGGCACATAGTAAGCACTTAACAAATACCACAGTTGTTTTTATTATTACAGTACAACAGAGTTGGCAGACATGGTACCTGCCCACAATGTGGCTTAGGGGAAAGGGCACGGGCTTGGGAATCAGAGGACATGGGTTCTAATCCTGGCTCTGCCACTTGTCCACTGTGTGACCTTGGGCAAGTCACTTCACTTTCTGGGCCTCAGTTACCTCATCTGTAAAATAGGGATTAAGACTGTAAGCCCTTTGTGGGACAACCTGATTACCTTGTATCTACCCCAGTTCTTAGAACAGTGCTTGGCACAGAGTTAGCACTTCACGAATAACAGAATTATTATTACTATTATTACAACCCCAGCGTTTATACCAGTGCTCAGCCCACAGCAACTTTTATTTCTTCAATCTGTCAATGAGCTAAAACAGAGTAAGCACCTAGAATAGATCAACACTATTTGAGTGTTCAAAAATCCTCTCTCAATTAATAAAGTACTTTAAGTGATAAGCGATACAACGTTTGCAGGCCACCGTGAATTAGTGCTTCAGTGGGGTAGAGATAAAAGATAGCAGATGCTCTCAGTAGGTTCAAACACAGGTCTAGTTATTAGGTGCCATTTTATAATGATCCCGCAGAGCAAAAGCATAACGTTTGCACCTGTCACCAGTGAACTGAGATTAGTTACTCGACTGGCGCATCAAGGACAGACTTCATCGCCGTATCGCACCCGACAATCTGAATACGGAGTCTAGAAATAGATTCTAAAGTTTCTGTTGTCAGTTGCCATGGGACTGAGGCCCTTTGGTTTCCCTAATAGGAGAGTTTTTTTTTACATGGTATGCCTGATACTTTGCCACATATGTCGGTGTTTTACACAAATTATATGCCCCTTTGATCCATTAAGATTCAGCAGCATAAGATGTTCATTTTCTTGAAGGTTCTCGAGGCCTCTAAAAGGAATTTTAGTAACAAGATCTTCAGGAGGGCTCACACCACCTTGGCTGTCAGATTTTTCATTCTTTGAGACGGGAATACACATAATAATAAAATGACTCTTAATAGCAGAAGAGCATATTACCTTACAAAAGACAATTTTAACTATTTCCAACATAGGCAACTCATGTTAGCTCTCAATAATTGCTCTTGTACCACTGGATACTTTGTATATGAAAGAAATCTCTGGGGTTTTCTTTCCACTTGGACCAGTCCTGGTTGAGGATTACATACAACTGTTATGTAATTACAGCTGCCCAAACTGTAATAGGTATTTTATGCATCAGGCAGGTTAATTGAGAACATGATACGAAGGAGAAAATAAACAAACTGTTGAATGTCAAGCCTGGAGGATTAAGACCACTCCTAGAGAGATAACCCATAGTATCTTGTCTCTGAATAGCAATGAACGGCTCTGTTAGAACCATTCCAAGCTCTCTGGGTGATGAGCTCTCACTAATGAAGAAGATATCATGTGCCTATTAATGAGAAGCAGTGTTGCCCAGTAGATAGAGCCCAGGCCTGGGAAAGGATCTGGGTTCTAATACTGGCTCCGCCACTTGTTTACTATGTGACCTTGAGCAAATCCCTTCACTTTTCTGGGACTCAGTGACCTCATCTATAAAATGGGGATTAAGACTGTGAGCCCCATGTGGGGCATGAGATGCGGCATGATTTAATAATATAATAATAATGATGGTATTTGTTAAGTGCTTACTATGTGCCAAGCACTGTTCTATGCTCCGGGATAGATACAAGGTAATCAGGTTGTCTCACATGGGGCTCATAGTCTTAATCCCCATGTTACAGATGAAGTAACTGAGACCCAGAGAAGTGAAGTGACTTGCCCAAAGTCACACAGCTGACAAGTGCAGAGCCGGGATTAGAACACATGATCTCCGACTCAGAAGCCCATGCTCTTTCCAATAAGCCAGGCTGCTCCTAAGTGGAAAGAGCATGGGCCTGGTATTCAGAGAGACCTGAGCTCTAATCCTGGCTCTGCTGTGTGGCCTTGGGCAAGTCATTTAATTTCTCTAGGCCTCAGTTACCTCATCTGGGGATTAGAGGAGTATGAGCCCCATGTAGAACAGGGATTGTGTCCAACCTGATTCACCTATTTCTACCCCAGTACTTAAAACAGTGCTTGGCACATAGTAAGTGCTTAACAAGTACCATAGTTATCATTATTATTACATGGACTGGGCCCAGCCTATCTTGTAAACTACTCCAGTGCTGGGAAGAGTGGCTGGCCCATAGAAAGTGCTTAACAAATACCATGAAAAAGAAAGGGAGTTGGATGATTTGGCCTTCAGAATATCTGGAAGGATCTCTGTTTATTGTTTGAGGCAAATTGTAGCTGGGGACTCCTGGGAAGTACAAAAGAAGAATGACCAAACTCCTCACATACGGCTCGTAGAGGTGAGTTGGATTATTTGGGACAATTGTTCCGGGTAGATTATGATGAGGGATAAAACAGGACCCCAACAGCAAAAGGTCCTTCAAACACTGGCCATGGTGACTAACTGGACAGCTGTGAATATGGATTAAGCACAGGCCTGAGAGTCAGAAGGTTATAGGTTCTTAACCCAGTTCCACCACTTGTCTGCTGTCTGACTCTGGGCAAGCCACTTCACTTCTCTGTGCCTCAGTTCCTTTGTCTGCAAAATAGGATTAAGGCTTTGGGCTTTATGTGGGACAGGGACTGTGTCCAACCCAATTAACTTATAGCTACCCCTGCACTTAGAACAGTTCCTGGCACATAGCACTTAACAAATACCACAGTTATTATTATTTTTAAATGTAAAATATTTAATTTATTAGACCATATTTATGTTCTCTAATATAAAGAGCTCAGGGCTGGGTCCTAATCCCAGCTCTGTCACTTGTATGCTGAATAACCTTGGGCAGGTTACTGGACTTCTGTGACTCAGTATCCTCATCTGCTAAATGAGGAATAACTGTGTTGTTTCTCCCACTTAGACTGTATGCCCCATTTGGACAGGGACTATCTACTCTAGTGCATAAGACACTGCTTGATTCACTATAAGTGCTTAAAATGCCCCAGTTAATTACTAGTGATTATTAAACTGTGTCCAACCGAATTGTGTTGTCTCTTCCCCAGTGCTTAGTACGGTGCCCGGCACATAGTAAGTGCTTAACAAATACCATGAAAAAAAAGAGAAGGGAGACAGATGATTTGGCATTCAGAATATCTGAAATGATGATGATGATGATTATTATTAGTATTGTCTTGATTTTTACAGTCACACACATACTGTAAGCCTGTCCACTAGACTGTAAACTCATCATCGGCAGGGAATGTATCTGTTTATTGTCACGTCGTACTCTCCCAAGCGCTCAGTACAGTTCTCTGCACACAGTAAGTGCTCAATAAATACAACTGAATGATGATTTTGATCAAAGAAGCAGCGTGCCTCCGTGGAAAGAGCACGGGCTTTGGAGTCAGGGGTCATGGGTTCGAATCCCAGCTCTGCCAATTGTCAGCTGTGTGACTTTGGGCAAGTCACTTAACTTCTCCGTGCCTCAGTTCCCTCATCTGTGAAATAGGGATTAAGACTGTGAGTCCCCCGTGGGGCAACCTAATCTTCTTGTAACCTCCCCAGCACTTAGAATAGTGCTTTGCATATAGTAAGCACTTAATAAATGCCATTAAAAAAAAGTGAATGGGAAAAAATCCAAAATGGAAACACCAATTAAAATCCCTCAGGGTGTTCATTGTTGATGAGCCATTATGAGGCGATGGCTTACTGGGATGCCTGCCTAGGGACACTCTCAGAAGCACCGGAAAATAATAAATAATAATAATAATTATGGTATTTGTTAAGCGCTTACTATGTGCCAAGTACTGTTCTAAGTGCTAGGGTAGCTGCAAGCTAATCTGGTTGTCCCATGTGGGGCACCCAGTCTTAATCCCCATTTTACAGATGAGGTAACTGAGGTACAGTGAAGTGACTTGCCCAAAGTCACACAGCTGACAAGCAGAGTAGCCGGGATTAGAACCCATGACCTCTGACTCCCAAGCCTGCTCTTTCCACTAAGCCACACTGCTTCATGACTATGAGAAGCCATAAAAGGCCAGCTTTACATATGCTCAAATGCCAAGGTCATTGGAAACATCATTGAATCCCAAGGATAATGATAATGGAAAACCTTCTAAGGAGTTAATAATAATCTAAAGATTTGTTAATAAGAGAAGGAGCTTGCAGTAGTGGATAGAGCAATTGGGAGTCAGAAGGCTGTGGGTTCTAATCCTGACTCTACTACTTGTCTGCTGTGTGACCTTGGGTCAGTCTCTTCTCTGTTCCTCAGTTACGTACTTTGTAAAATGGAGATTGAGACCGTGAGCCTTATGTGGGACAGAGATTTGCTTGTATCCATCCCATTGCTTAGTTCAGTGCCTGGAACACAGTAAGCACTAACAAATGCCACAGTTACTAATTATGAATTATTATTGTGGTATTTAAGAGCTTACTATGAGCCAAGCACTGGAGTAGATACAAGATAATCAGGTCCCACATGGGGCTCACATTCTAAGTAGGAGGGAGAACAGATATTGAATCTACATTTTTCGGAGGAGGGAACTGAGGCCCAAAGAAGTTGTGACTTGCCTGAGGCCACAAAGCAGATAATTGGCAGAGATGGGATTGGAACTCAGGTCCTTTGCCTCTAAGCCCTTCCTCTTTCCTCTGGGCCATGCTAAATGGATCCTCTAGATGGGATAATTGTCTTGCAAGATCTTAATTTAGTGCCAGCAAATGAATTACACCAGGCAGGAAATTATCCTAAGGAGAAGCAACATGGCTTAGTGAATAGAGCACAGGCCTAGGAGTCAGAAGGACCTGGGTTCTAACTCCGCTCCAGCACTTGTCTGCTGTGTGACCCTGGGAAAGTCACTTCATGTCTCTGTGCCTCAGTTACCTCATCTGTAAAACAGGGAATAAAATTGTTAGCCCCATGAGGGACAAGGACTGATAAACTCATATCAACTCCAGTGCTTAGTACCTAATAAGCACTTAACAAATACTATAAAAAAGCCATTGCTCTATATTTTCATGACTATACATTATGTGAACGCCACAGACAAAAACCATATATTTTTGATTTAGCCATGGCTCCAGCTGCCCTAATAGATAATCCTGCTTCTTGACTCTGTCCACCCTGAATAGACAAATGAATTTATAGCAGAAACAGTTGAGGTTCATACAGCTGGGCCTTTCTGGCACACAGGTGTTTCTCCTTGTATTTTGATTGCTTACAGATATCAAAGCCAGATTGAAAGAGGGGAATCCCCACAGATGTTTCACAGAAAGAGAATTATCCACTGGCACTAATAAAAATAATCCTCTCCACCGGAGCAGGCTCAGTTCTCAAGCCAGAGTCACTCACCATGGCTCCCTCTTCTCCTCCAGCCTAAGCCAGTATCAAATTTGCCATCCTTTTCAGAAGGGGGTGGTAGTCTGTCAGACCCAAAATTAGATGGGTGCAGGTGGTGCCGTCTGCTCTAAACACTTTGAAGATTTTGGGTGGCTCTATGGTAGTTCTCGATCTTTTGAGTTTCTTTTCCATTTATGGCCTGTTGCCATGGTACACCTTCTGTTCAAAAAATTAAAGAAGTGGGGCTGTTAATAAATATTAAATGTTATTAAATAATAAATAAATGAATAAATATCTATTTATTTTGTTAATGATGTGCATTTAGCTTTAATTCTATTTGTTCTGACGACTTGACACCTGTACACATGTTTTGTTTTGTTGTCTTTCTCCCCCTTATAGACTGTGAGCCCATTGTTGAGCTGGGTCTGTCTCTATATATTGCCAACTTGTACTTTCCAAGCGCTTAGTACAGTGCTCTGCACACAGTAAGTGCTCAATAAATGTGATTGAATGAATGAATGAGTGTTAATGAATTAAAAGGTGATGAAACTAAGATTTATCCTCCCACGACTGATTAGTGGAGAGGAAAACGATGGAAAGGCAATTCTTTGTTCTCAGTATGAATATCTGTTCACAGATCTCCAAAGGTTAATCTCCTAGTGCTCTGGATGTCCCTGTGGAATTTAATAATGGTAGGTATTAAGTACCTACTCTGCACCAAGCACTGGGCTAGTCTGGAGTGAAAACAAGGCAGTCAGACCGGATACAGGCCCTATCCCTCAGAGAGATCAGTCTGAGGGAGAAGAGGGAAGAAGCTTGGCCTAGTAGAAAAAGCACAAGCCTGGGAGGCTGAGGTTCCTGGGTTCTATTCCAGCCAAACGTCTATGTTAATCAAGCCCTTCAGCACTTCTCCTAACCTGACTTGATTATTGCATCAGCCTTCTTTCTGACCTTCCAGCCTCGGGTCCATTTTTCACTCTGCTGCCGGGATCATTTTTCTACAGAATCATTTAGTCCATGTTTCTCCATTCCTCAAGAACCTCCAGGGTTTGTCCCTCCACTTCTTTATTAAATAGAAACTCCTTACCATTGACTTTATAGCATTCTCTCACCTAGCTCCCTCCTACTTTATCTCGCTGCTTTCCTGCTACAAACCAGCCCAAACACTTCACTCCTCTAACGCCAACCTTCTCACTCTACCTTGAGCTCATCTCACTGCTGATGTCTCACCCACATCCTGCCTATGGACTGGAATATCCTCCTTCTTCCTATCTGACAGACAATGACTCTCCCCACCTTCGAAGCCTTATTGAAGGCACATCTCCTCCAACCGGCCTGCCCTAAGTCCGCATTTCCTTCTGTGTCATCCTTGCACTTGGATTTGCATCCTTCCCCTTCTTCAGCACCACACTTATGGACACACCTGTCTTCCCCCCTCTAGACTCTGAGCTTGTTTTGGCCAGGCAATGTGTCTATCAACTCTGTTACATTATGCTCTCCCAAGCACTTAGTTGAGTACTCTGCACACAGTAAGCACTGAGTAAATAAAATCGATTGATTCTAATCTCATCTCTGCCAGTTACCTGCTGTGTGACCTTGGGCAAGTCACATAACTTCCCTGTGTGGCAGTTTCTTCTACTGTAAAATGGGGATTCAAAACTTGTTCTCTCCACTACTTAGACTGTCACCTCATATGAGACAAGGCATGCATCCGACCTGATTAACTTGTATCTACCCCAGGGCTTAGAAGAGCACTTGACACATAGTAAGCACTTAACAAATACCATATATAAACAAAACAGTAGTAACAGGAGAGTCTCCTCCTCCAGACTGTAAGCTCATTGTGAGCATGGAATGCGTCTACTAACTGTGTTGTTGAGCTCATATGGGAGAGTGACTGTCTGATCGATCAATGAATCTTATTTATTGAGTGCTTACTTTGTGCAGGGCTAAGTATTAAGTGCTTGGGAGAGTACAACACGACAGTACAATGGACACATTCCCTGCCCACATTGAGCTTCCAGTCTAGGGGGGAGACAATCATTAATATAAATAAATTACAGAAATGTACATAAGTGCCGTGGGGCTGGGTGGATGAATAGAGGGAGCAAGCCAGGGCAATGCAGAAGGGAGGGGAAGAAAAAGAAAAGAGGGCTTAGTCAGGGAAGGATTCTTGGAGAAGATGTGCCTTCAATAAGTCTTTGAAGGTGGGTCATCGTCTCTCAGTTATGAAGAGGGAGGGCATTCCAGGCCAGAGGCAGGTGCTGAGCTAGAGGAGATCGAGATACATTCATTCATTCATTCAATCGTATTTATTGAGCACTTACTGTGTGCAGATCACTGTACTAAGCACTTATACAGTGAATAGGTTGGCATTAGAGAAGTGAAGTGAAGCCCAGAAGTGTCTGGGCTGGGTTGAAATAGGAGAGTAGCAAGGTGAGGTAGGGAGGGGCGAGGTGACTGAGGGCTTTAAAGTCAATGATAAGGAGTTTCTGTTTGAAGCGGTTGCTGATGGGCAACGACTGGAGGTTCTTGAGGAGTGGGGAAATGTGGACTGAATGTTTTTGTAGAAAAATTACCTAGGCAGCAGAGTGAAGTAAGGACTGGGGTAGGGAGAGACCATAGGCAGGAAGGTCAGCAAGGAAGCCAATACAGAAATCAAGGCAGGATACAATAAAGTGCTTGGACTAATGTGGTAGCAGTTTGGATGGAGAGGAAAGGGCAGATTTTAGTGATGTTGTGAAGGTCGAACTTCTCTGGCTACACAGAGAAGTTAAGTGACTTGCCCAAGGTCACACAGCAGGTAACTGGCAGAGCTGAGATTATAATCAATCGATTTTAATTATTGAGTGCTTACTGTGTGCAGAGTACTCAAGTGCTTGGGAGAGCATAATTTAACAGAGTTCATAGACAAACTCCCTGTTCAAAACAAGCTCAGGGTCTAGAGGGGGAGACAGATACATCCATAAGTGTTGTGGGGCTGAGGGAGCAGTGCAAAGGGTTGAATGAGAGAGAGGCGTCAAGGAGAACGCCAAAGTTACGGGTTTGTGAGACAGAAAAGATGGTGGTTCCCTCTACAGGAATGGGAAGTCAGGGGAAGGGCAGGATTTGGGTGGGATGATAAGGAGTTCACTTTTGGACGTGTTAAGTTTGATCATCACCATCACCTCTCCATCACCTCGCCCCCTCCTACCTCACCTCCCTTCTCTCCTTCTCCAGCCCACCCCGCACCCTCCACTCCTCTGCCACTAATCTCCTCACCGTACCTCGTTCTCGCCTGTCCCGCCATCGACCCCTGGCCCACGTCATCCCCCGGGCCTGGAATGCCCTCCCTCTGCCCATCCGCCAAGCTAGCTCTCTTCCTCCCTTCAAAGCCCTACTGAGAGCTCATCTCCTCCAGGAGGCCTTCCCAGACTGAGCCCCTTCCTTCGTCTCCCCCTCATCACCCTCTCCATCCCCCCATCTTACCTCCTTCCCTTCCCCACAGCACCTGTATATATGTATATATGTTTGTACATATTTATTACTCTATTTATCTTACTTGTACATATCTATTCTATTTATTTTATTTCGCTAGTATGTTTGGTTTTGTTCTCTGTCTCCCCCTTCTAGACTGTGAGCCCGCTGTTGGGTAGGGACTGTCTCTATGTGTTGCCGACTTGTACTTCCCAAGCGCTTAATACAGTGCTCGGCACACAGTAAGTGCTCAATAAATACGATTGATTGATTGATTTGACGGTGGGACATCCAAGTAGAGCTGTCTTAAAGACAAGAGGAATTGCGAGACTGCAGAGAGGGAGATAGATCAGGGCTGGAGATGCACGTGTGATGATTTTCTTTCTTAGCCTGTGCTTGACCCATGAATGCTTAATAAATGTCATCTGAAAGGGGGTGCGATGTTAATTAGCAATCAATTGATATTGTTTGTTGAGCACTTACTGTGTGCAGAGCACTGTACTAAGTGCTTGACATCCGCATCAAACATACAACAGAGTTGGTAGACAAGGTCTCTGCCCACAGTGAGTTTACAGCCTAGAGGAGGAGACAAACATTAATATAAATACTTTATAGAAATGTAGCCATTAGAAAAAGGGAAGAACAAACATTTTTAAGAATAGAATGTTTAGGAAAAACAATACCACTATCCTCCCTATCTCATAAGCCCATAACCTTGGCACTGTTGACTCATCTCTCTCATTCAACCCACATATTTCATCTGGCACCAAATCCCGTAAGTTCTACCTTCACGGCCTATCTAAAATGTGTCCTTTCCTCTCCAACAAAAACCACTACTGTTCTAACCCAAGTTCTTATCTTATCCTGCTTTGATTACCATATCAGCCTCCTTGCTTACCTCTCTGCCTCCTGTCTCTCTTTACCCCAGTCCATAATTCAGAGATCATTTTTTTATTAAGAAAAGTAGTTTCCACATTCCCCAACTCAAGAACCTCCAGTGGTTGCCCATCCACCTCCACATCACACACAAACTCCTTATCATTGATTTTAAATACTCAATCAGTGTTCCCCCTCCTACCTTACCTCAGCAACTTCTTACTACACCCCAGCGTAAACACTTCGCTCTTTTAGCACCACTTACTGACTGTGCTTCAAACTCTTCTAGCTCACCACCAATCTTCTTCCCACATCTTTCTTCTAGCCAGGAACTCCCTCCTGCTTCACGAGACTACCACTCTCCCCTGCTTCAAAGCACTATTAAGGTTGCATCTCTTCCAAGAGGCCTTCTCCGCAACATTGCCAAGATCCGCCCTTTCCTCTCCATCCAAACTGCTACCCTGCTCATTCAAGCTCTCATCCTATCCCGTCTGGACTACTGCACTAGCCTTCTCTCTGATCTCCCATCCTCGTGTCTCTCTCCACTTCAATCCATACTTCATGCTGCTGCCCGGATTATCTTTGTCCAGAAACGCTCTGGACATGTTACTCCCCTCCTCAAAAACCTCCAATGGCTACCGATCAATCTGCGCATCAGGCAGAAACTCCTCACCCTGGGCTTCAAGGCTGTCCATCACCTCGCCCCCTCCTACCTCACCTCCCTTCTCTCCTTCTACTGCCCAGCCCGCACCCTCCGCTCCTCCACCACTAATCTCCCCACTGTACCTCGCTCTCTCCTGTCCCGCCATCGACCCCCGGCCCACGTCATCCCCCGGGCCTGGAATGCCCTCCCTCTGCCCATCCGCCAAGCTAGCTCTCTTCCTCCCTTCAAGGCCCTGCTGAGAGCTCACCTCCTCCAGGAGGCCTTCCCAGACTGAGCCCCTTCTTTCCTCTCCCCCTCGTCCCCCTCTCCATCCCCCTGTCTTACCTCCTTCCCTTCCCCACAGCACCTGTATATATGTATATATGGTTGTACATATTTATTACTCTATTTATTTATTTATTTATTTATTTTACTTGTACATTTCTATCCTACTTATTTTATTTTGTTGGTATGTTTGGTTCTGTTCTCTGTCTCCCCCTTTTAGACTGTGAGCCCACTGTTGGGTAGGGACTGTCTCTATGTGATGCCAATTTGTACTTCCCAAGCGCTTAGTACAGTGCTCTGCACATAGTAAGCGCTCAATAAATACGATTGATTGATTGATTGAATAAGCCGTTTTCCCTGACTCCCTCTCTCATCCGCGTCATCTATGCACTTGGATTTGTGACCTTCAGGGATTTGAGATTTACCCCCCCTCGCAATCAATCCCATGGCACTTACTTACATATTTTTAGAGTATCTATTTTAAATTCTTGATTTATATTGACTATCTCTCCCTCTAAGCTGTAAGTTTATTGTGTGTAGGAAATGTGCTTACCAACTCTATGGTACTGTGCTTTCCCAAATGCTTAGCACAGTGCTCCGCACGCCATAAGTGTTTAAATACAATTGATGATGATGATGATGATGTGTTAGGTAACGAGGTTCAAGGCTAATGCAGAGGAGTTTGCTGTCAAATTAAGAGAGGAAATGGTTTGGGAGAGAAAGAGCAGGGGATTTTCAAGGGAATTCTTTACTGTGGCCTTAGTCTGTGTTAAGTTTGTAAAGTCACTGTAAGATCCTGGAAGGCAGGGATCATGGTCTCCCAACTCGACTGTCTTCTCCCAGGCACTTAATACAGTGCTTTGCATACTGTAAACACTCAGTAAATACCAGCGATTAACAGGAATTATAATATTATTTTGCTTCTGCAGCATCATATTGCAGATACAGAACATGCTTCTAAACCTTCTCCTCTCCAGTAAAAGAGAAAGGAAATATGCCACTATTTGCAGTTGACTAAAATAATTGAGAAATTGTTGTGACCATCGTTTAGTGTTTTGAGAGACCCAAAATAGCTGTTCTTCTGCCCCTGCTTCCCCTTAGACTTCCCAGGTAGGGAAGGGACTCCTCCTGATCTGGTATTCAGGTATAATGATGATGGTATTTATTAAGTGCTTACTATATTCCAAGAACTGTTCTAAACGCTGGGATAGATACAGGGTCACTACATGGGGCTCATAATCTTAATTCCCATTTTACAGATGAGGTAACTGAGGCTCAGATAAGTGAAATGGGTTGCCCAAGGTCACATAGCAGACAGGTGGCAGAGCTGGGATTAGAACCCACGTCCTCTGACTCCCAAGCATGGGTTCTTGCCACTAAGCCACGCTGCTTCTCAGTGACATTTATTGAATACAATGACATGCCAACTTGTACTTCTGCCAACTTGTACTTCCTAAGTGCTTAGTACAGTGTTCTGCACACAGTAAGTGCTCAATAAATACAATTGAATGAATGAATTAATTAATTTACTGAATACTTACTATAAGCAGAGCATTGACTCAGAACTCGGGAGAGTAGAGAGATGGTAGGCCCATTCCCTGCCCACAGTGAGTTTACAGTCTAGAAGTAGAGACAGACATTTTACATAAATTATGGATAGGGGTATAAGTGCCCAAGGGCTGGGCTAGGGTGATGAATAAAGGGAGCAAATCAGGATGAAGCAGATAGGTGTAGAAGAGGAAATGAGGAGGTGTGGAAAGACAGAAATTAAAATAAATTATGGATATGTATGATCAGCTCTTACTCCCTCATCCATCTAAGTTATATAAATATAGAGCATGTTTTTAGGAAATTAAAATAAATCTAGCGTATTTTCAAAAGTACCACAAAAAGCTCCTCTTTAAACGTTTGCTGCTCAATTATCTCTTATCAGTATGAATGTCTCAGTAAACTTTGTTTTGTAATTTTACATTGTTTTAAATTATTCATTGGCCATTTCTTTCAAAAGTCAGACATCCTACCTTTCTCTCGATAAGTGGTGATTTATTGTGATACAGAGAATTCTATCAAGATGAGAATTTTCTTGTCTGCCTTAATGAAACATGTCCTCTATTCTTATTTAGTTGCGTGTTTTACCCGTGCCTTTATTTTT
Source organism: Tachyglossus aculeatus (assembly GCF_015852505.1). Lineage (NCBI taxonomy): Eukaryota > Metazoa > Chordata > Mammalia > Monotremata > Tachyglossidae > Tachyglossus > Tachyglossus aculeatus. The sequence goes on along the minus strand of NC_052088.1, from coordinate 34,104,490 downwards.
GAAATAACCATATTAATAAAGGAATTTCATCTAATTTTAATCAGTCCTCATTAATTCTGTTATGATAGAATTGACTCAAAACATGTCAGATGATAGCTTTCCAATTTATTTTACCAAATATGAATGTCAGTATGTTCTCCTTACTGAAAAATCAATCCGATATTTCAAGAAGCAGCTATATGTGATTGTTTAGAATAATGTCACTATCCAGAAAGTTTGAAGGTGGATTTTTAATTCATCAGAACTCATTTAACGTACTTTCAAAAATAGAGTTCTTTGATCCTATTTTTACCACCTCCAAATCTGCAAGTTGGGGTAAATAAATAATTAACGGCGGGCTAACTATAGCCATCCTGTTTCCAAAATGAAGCCATTTTCTCTGGACAATGTACAGTCATTTCCATGGAAACATCATTCGGTATGAAAACCTCCACTAGCGCTAAACTCTACCAAAACAAGATTAGTTCCGGGGGTCGTTCTGAACGCAAACGTTCGAAACGCAAATGCTGAGTGGCCCGGTAACACCCCATCACTTTCTCATCTCCGGGAAGTCCTCTGAACCCTTCCAAGCATCTTTTTTTATTTCCAGATATTCAGAGTAAACTGAAAGAAATGGTCAATATTTTGTCCTTTCAGAATTATTACGGTGATCCACAAAATCCCTACCCACGTGGAGATTAAAGCTCTGCAACAGAGAAAGAGCACATACTTTTTTTTTTTCTCCATTGCTTCAAAATATTGATGAAGGGCTTTATTGAGGTGGAACTCTCATTAATTATTTGATTTACAGAAAAAGAAGACAGAGGGAAATGAGTGCCCCGGCTAATGCCGTGATGTACCATCTTGAGACTTAAGATCTTTTTAATGTATTCGTCAGTGATGCGACTGAAAGGGGAAAGAGGGAGCTCAATGGATCCATTAATTTAATTGAAGCGAGCTCAGACAAGAGATAAAACATCTCAGTCCTGTATCTCTTCAGGCTGTGGGAGCTCTATAGTAAACAGGCAATGATCCAGACACACACATAGATACACACACACACACACAAAAAGAACTAAAAGCTATACATAGGCTCTGGACACTTCAAGGCCATGGAATATCTGAAGAGGCCTTCTTTCCATGCAGGACCAAAGTATTCAACATATACTTACTGTACATGCTCCTTTGTGGATCTTCTGAATGGCTGAGGTTAGATGTAAGTAATTTAGACTTCCTATGGAAAAGTTGCATCTGGTCTTTCTTTTTTCAAGCTTCTGAGAAACACACTCCATCTTCTCGAGAGGCAGGGCGAGGAAGGGAGAAATGGGCTTCCACTGATCTTTGAAAAGGCTTTAAATAATGCTGCTCTCTTTCAGTTCTCTGAGTTTTCGAAATGCAGCCGGCAAAAAAATTCTTTCGGTTGCGAAGAGGGTGAGGCCACTCGGAAGCACTCGACATTTGTCTTTCAGTGGTCAGTGTGACCGAGCACCGTTAATTAATGCTGGCTCCGGTTTGGACGCTCAAATGAAAACAAACAGGAGAGTTTTACCGATTCGGTATACTGGCTGCAGATGGTGCATTATTCTTTTTAAAATGGAAAGGTATTACAGTTGTATTTATATAATAATTTCAGAAATAGATAGAAAGTGCCTAAAGTATTGGTGTTCAGGCGAATGAGTGGCTGGCTTAATGGTACTGCATGTAAAGAACGTGATTAAAAAAAAAGACTTGTTTTTTTCACATTTTGTGAATGTGGGACCTGCTTCAGAGAAAATGTTAGAAAATCCCTTTCGAAGAATACAACATTGAGTTCCAAGTGCTCTGAAAATGCTTAACAATTCACAGGCGGTATCCTTCCCTTCAATTCTGTTCAATGTGCATGTTACTATAGGTACATTAAACATATGAATCCTTCGTTAAGGTAGAAGTATTGCATTAAAATATAAATGTCTCCATTACTGTAAAAAGAACATTATCTAAGAGGCAACTAGTAAAAAAAAAAAAGGAATCTTTGCTGGCTTTTCAAAGGCTATGTCTATGTGAAAGAACCTTGTTTCCCCTTAATTAAAAATACTCCTTTACCTTTTCAATTTAACATGGATTTAGTGCTTTGGGGACAAAATATGCTCATGACTAATACAGAAACTTTGATTCATCTTCTTCATTCACCTAACCCATGTGAGTCACTTTGGCTGCATTGCAGTCGTTTTCATTGTTTTGCACCTTTCAGATGAGTCAAAGCATTATATGTCCAGGGATAATTGGACAGCAAATATAACCCAACCTGTTACCTCTGCCAAAACAATGCTTGAGAATACAGCTGCCTCCGGAGAGCAAATACTAACCCATCAATCTTTGACCATCCTTGCCTTGGGTGTCAGTTTTGCAACAACAGGTAAATTATTCAAACACAATGGTGCAATGTGAGCAGGTGGCTGTTTATTTTCTCTCAACCTAAGAAATTAAGAACTCACAGAGCTCAATGGATTCTAGATCATATTTACTTAAAACATTAGTCATCACTTTGGCATTTGGCCAATGGTATATTTAAAGTTAATGAAGAATACACGTGGAACATCCTTATGGTACTTTAGAGGAAGTCAGTCAAGTTGATTTTCTAGAATATTATATATTAATAAATCTTCTGTAACAATAATAATTGTATCTGTTAAGCGGTTACTATGTGTCAGGCACTGTATCAAGCACTGAATATAGGTACCGCAGAAAGGGGTTGTTAAAGATTGAACTTTAAAAAGTCCTGCTCAAATTTTCACATTTCTCCCTGCTTAGACTGTGTTCGTCAGGTAAATAATTATAGTGACTGGTTAATTTTACTTGGATACATTTATGTACCACAGATTAGTATGATGGATTCATTTTTAAGAGCATATATTTGATAACGATCTTCCAGGTCAAAGAGTGAAAGAGCCTTTTGTCAAGTTGGGTCTATAAAGGCAAAATTAAACGGAAAGCAGTCTATTTGGCCAATCTGGATAAAGCACACAGTGCTCCCCTCTCTTCCCTAATTTTAGAAATTTGGGCATAGATAACCCTCTGAAGCATCAGATCGCTAGTTCATATCGCTGTGTATTTACAGAGACTTATTTCATAATTAGAGAATCAGCCTGCTATAGTGTCTAGAGCACAGGCCTGGGAGTCAGAAGGTCATGGGTTCTAATCCCCATTCTGACAGTTGTCTACTGTGTGACCTTGGGCAAGTCTTTTTACTTTGCTGGGTCTCCATTCCCTCGTCTGTAAAATGGGGATTAAGACTGTGAGCCCCACACAGGACAGGGACTGTGTCCAACCAGATTTTCCATGTATTTATTTATTTTATTTTACTCTAGTTATTTATTTATTTATTTATTTATTTATTTATTTATTTTACTTGTACATATCTATTCTATTTATTTTATTTTGTTAATATGCTTGGTTTTGTTCTCTGTCTCCCCCTTTTAGACTGTGAGCCCACTGTTGGGTAGGGACTGTCTCTATGTGTTGCCAACTTGTACTTCCCAAGCGCTTAGTACAGTGTTCTGCACACAGTAAGCGCTCAATAAATACGATTGATGATGATGATCCACCCCAGCGTTTAGTTCAGCGCCTGGTACATAGTAGGTGCTTAACAAATACCATAAATATTTATTATTATTTTTATTCTACCTGGGGAAGCCCTTTCTGTTAAGCTTTTATGTATCCTTCAGATTCTAAAACGGATGTGTTAGCTAATAACCTGTTTATCCCTTACCTTCCCCTTTCCACCTTTGAGAGAATCTCACTGGAAGAGTGGGAAATTGGGCAGCCAGCATGGAGGCCCTAGGTGAATTTTGTCTTGTCTTATGCCATCGAGTCATCCCTAGACATATCTCTCCCAAAACGCCCTCCTCCATCTGCAATCGTTCTGGTAGTGGATCCACAGAGTTTTCTTGGTCAAAATTCAGAAGTGGTTGACCATCTCCTTCTTCCATGCAGCAAATTTGAGACTCTTTCCTCAACTCTCCCCCGTTCCCCAGCTGCCCAGCACAGGTGAGCCTTGACTTGTAGCGGATTGCCTTCCACTCGCTAGCCACTGCCCAAGCAAGGAGTGGAATGGGTAGGTCTCTGTTTGACTCTCCCTCCCATAGCTGAGACTGGAAGAGGATTGGAACCTCTGGTGCCGCTCTGAGAAGGGTCCTAGGTGAATAGGTAAAGTCATTCTCCCATGAGATCCGCACAGGACCGCAGCTAGATAGGAGGAAGCCCTGTTTAATTCGGGCACTGGTACGTTGCTCATTAACTTTGACTATGGCTTGTCCCCAGTACTCAAACAAATTCTCTAATCTAACGGAAAAGAGTGAATACTTATGATCATTGTGATGATAAGCCCATCAATCAGTGACATTGGACAAGCACTGTGGCAGAGTAGAAAAAGCCCAGGCCTGGGAGTATGAGGACCTAAATTCTAATCCTGGCTCTGCCACTTGCCTGAAGTGTGACTTTGGGCAAGTCACTTCACCATCCCTCAGTTTCCTCAGAAGCAATGTGACTTGGTGGAAAGAGCATGGGCTTGGGAGTCAGAGGTCGTGGGTTCAAATCCTAGTTACACCACTTGTCAGCTGTGTGACTTTGGGCAAATCACTTCACTTCTCAGAGCCATAGTTACCTCATCTGTAAAATGGGGATTAAGGCTGTGAGCCCCACATGGGACAACCTGATAACCTTTTATCTCCCCCAGTGCTTGGCACATAGTAAGCACTTAACAAATGCCCCAGCACTTAGTACAGTGCCTGACACATAGTTAAGGGCTTAACAAATACCATTATTATTATTATTATTAAAATGGGGATTCAATGCCTATTCTCCCTCCTCCTTATTTTGTGAGCCCCACGTGGGAGAGGGGATGTGTCCAACCTGATTAACTTGTATCCACACCAGGGCTTAGAACAGTGCTTGGCACCTAGTAAGCACTTGAAGAGCAAAATCATTATTATCGTTATTCTCATGAGCTGAACACCTGTCATACACCGAGCAGTCTGTTAAAACGACCTAAATTCGGTCGCCCCTGTAAAAATATTCCAATGACCATGAATTCAGAAAGGCCACCAAGCTGGGGATTCACAACTGGAGGAATCTTATTGGCTCCATAATAAGAATAATAATAATAATAATGATGATGATGGTATTTGTTAAGCGCTTCTTATGAGGCAAGCACTGTTCTAAGCTCTGGATAGATACAAGGTAATCAGATTGTCCCATATACGGCTCACAGTCTTAATCCCCATTTGACAGATGAGGGAACTGAGGCATAGAGAAGTAAAATGGCTTATCCAAGGTCACATAGCAGACAAGTAGAGGAGCCGGGATTAGAACCCATGTCCTCTGACTACCAAGCCCATGCTTTTTCTACTAAGCCATGCTGCCTTTCCTAGGCCTGTCCTCATTTCCAGGTCGCGTGGGGCATCTCTGGTTGCTGAGGCAATTGCAGAAAAATACTAACTCCAAGAAGGGTCTGGGAGGGAGCTGTTGAAACACCCAGGCCTGCCCATCCTGACTAGTCAGCTCTGGGGACCCCTTCTAGACTGTGAGCCCGTTGTTGGGTAGGGACCGTCTCTATATGTTGCCGACTTGTACTTCCCAAGTGCTTAGTACAGTGCTCTGCACACAGTAAGCACTCAATAAATACAATTGAATGAATGAATGAATGGAGCTTGAATCTGAGTATCTCCCATCCTGCACCTCAAATAGCATGGTTTAGTGGTTAGAAGCAGCGTGGCTCAGTGGAAAGAGCACGGCTTGGGAGTCAGAAGTCATGGGTTCAAATCCTGGCTCTTCCGATTGTTAGCTCTGTGACTTTGGGCAAGTCATTTAACTTCTCTGGAGCTCAGTTACCTCATCTGTAAAATGGGGATGAAGACTGTGAGCCCCCTATGGGACAACCTGATCACCTTGTAACCTTCCCAGCGCTTAGAACAGTGCTTTGCACATAGTAAGAGCTTCATCAATGCCATCATTATTATTATTATTAGAGCACAGGCCTGGGAGTCAGAAGGACATGGCTTCTAAACCTGACTCCATCGCCTGTCTGTTGTGTGATGTTGGGCAAGTCACTTCATTTCTCTGGGCCTCAGTTCTCGAAAATGGACTGTGACTCCCACATGGCGCAAGGATTGGATCCCACCTGATGAGCTTGTATCTACCCCAGCACTTAGAGCAGTGCTTGACACATAGTAAGTGCTTAACACTTACCATCTTTGTTGCCATCACTCCCTGGCCAGGAGGAATGTGTATATATCTATAATTCTATTTATTTATAATGATGCAATTGCTGCCTATTTACTTGCTTTGATGTCTGTCTCCCCCCTTCTAGACTGTAAGCCTGTGTGGGCAGGAATTGTCTCTACTGCTGAATTGTACTTTCCAAGTGCTTAGTACAGTGCTCTGCACACAGTAAGCATTCAATAAATATAACTGAATGAATGAAAACATCACTTTCTCTTCCCTCTGCCCCTAAGCCCAGCTAGGAGTTTTGGCTTACCCCACTCAGGTCAGATGTCCCCTCCTTACCTCTATCTGTTTATTGTTCTATTGTACTCTCCCAAGAGCTTAGTACAGTGCTCTGCATGCAGTAAGCGCTCAATAAATATGACAATGAATGAATGAACCTGGAGTTGGCCACCTGCAAGAAAGAGAGAGGAGACACAGGGGTAGGAGAACAAGGGGAGCAAGAGAAGCAGCATGGCTAGAAAAGCAGTGTGGCTCAATGGAAAGAGCCCAGGCTTTGGAGTCAGAGGTCGTTGGTTCAAATACTGGCTCCGCCACTTGTCAGCTGTGTGACTTTGGGCAAGTCACTTCACTTCTCTGAGCCTCAGTTATCTCATCTGTAAAATGGGGATTAAGACTGTAAGCCCTCCGTGGGACAACCTGATCACCTTGTAACCTCCCTAGCACTTAGAACAGTGCTTTGCACATAATAAGCACTTCATTAATGCCATTATTATTATTATTATTATTAACAAGGAAGAGAGGATTGCTAGTCCAGTCATTTGCCAACCATCTTCCTCCTAACCGCTTCTATCGCTCTGAAACAATCATAAATTCTTCAAGATTTCTGGAACAGTGGGGATTTGCAGAAAAGCAAAGACCACAAATAAGCTAGATGGTCTGTCCTGAATGAATTTCTGGAATCCTGAGTAGTATCTCTCCTACTTATTCAGAGTAATTTAGGCTCAGAGAGATTCAGCCTCAGCAAGGAAAGTTGTATAATGTACATCTCACTCAGTGGTATCTCTTGAGCATGTACTGGTTGTGGAGCACTGTACTAAGCATTTGGAAAAGTACAATGCAATGTAGTTGGTGAACCTATTTATTGTTTCCTGAGTGCACAGAACTATACTGAATGCTTGGGGGAAGTACAAGAGAAGCAGCGTGGCTCAGTGGAAAGAGCAAGAGCTTGGGAATCAGAGGTCATGCGTTCTAATCCTTGCTTTGCCACTTGTCAGCTGTGTGACTTTGGACAGTCACTTCACTTCTCTATGCCTCAGTTACCACTTCTGGAAAATGGGGATTAAGACTCTGAGCCCCACGTGGGACAACCTGATTACCTCATAGCTATCCCAGCGCTTGGAACAGTACTTTGCACAGAGTAAGCACTTAACAAATACCATCATTATTATCACAGTACAATGGAGTTGGTACACATAACCTCTACTCTCAAAGAGCTTACAGTTTATGGAGGTGGGGGGTGGGCAGGGGGGAAGAGACCAAAATATATTACAGATGGGGAAATAGTCAAGTATGAGGATATGTATGTAAGTGCTGTGGGACTGGGGTGACTATCAGAGGGCTTATCAGAGGGCTTAAGGGGTATACAGCTAAATCCATTGGCAACACAGAGGAGGCGGGTGGGTAGGGGAAAAATGAGCATTTAGTCACGGAAGGTTGCTTTAGTATTCATGGTCTCTTGCTGGAAATGAGATGCCTAAAGTTTTAGTGATAGCAAAGGCTGATCTGTAGTGTGGTTTTCATTAACAGGGAGAGGAATCTTGGTTAAAATCCCATTTCACCTATTTCCTTCAAGACCCCCAGGCTAATTTAATTGCACCTGTAATCTGTATAAATTGGGCACTTGCTGAGCTGGGCCTATCTGCTTCTAAATTGGCGTACGCAGCTCTCTGCTTACGCTTCTCAGCGCATTTTCGGATTTCTTGAAATGACTTGAGTCAACAGGGTACAAATTATGACCCAATTTTAGAGAGTGGGAATCGGCAGAGAATAAGTGACGGATGAGCAGCGTGTCACATGCATTTGGCAAGGCGCGCCAGGCTTCTGTTCCCTTTCTGTTTTCCAGGGCTCGTTGGCCAGAACCTGCTCCGGTTAAAAAGAAAAGGAGGGAGCATTAGCTCAGCAGTAAGCCGGCTTTCTCGTTTCAATCCCTCTCTGAGACGGGAGTGGTGGTTGAGAGACTGATTTGAGAAGCGGAGAAGCAAATTAGCAGTCTGCTTTCTAACCAAGTGTGAAATTCCCATTCAGTTCCTCTGGTCTCTTCCTAGAGGGATAGAGATGACAGCAGGTCAGTTTCTCTCTGAACAGCGGTCCAAAAATCTAGGAAATCCGCTAAACACTTCACCCAGGCTATAGACCCGTGACGGGTTATGGACTGTGAGCTCTTTGTGGTCAGGGAATGTGTCTGTTTATCGTTCTATGGTACTCTCCCGAGCACTTAGTACAGTACCTTGCACACAGTAACCGCTCAATAAATATGAATGAATGAACTCAGGGTGAGTCTGATGGTGGCGGTGTTTACAAACCCATTTGGTACCTTTCAGTCAATCGATCCTTCTAGACTGTGAGCCGGTTGTTGGGGAGGGACCGTCTCTATATGTTGCCAACTTGTACTTCCCAAGTGCTTAGTACATCCCGACTGGATTACTGCATCAGCCTTCTCTCTGATCTCCCATCCTCCTGTCTCTCCCTACTTCAGTCTATACTTCACTCTGCTGCCCGGATCATCTTTGTGCAGAAATGCTCTAGGCATGTTAATCCCCTCCTCAAAAATCTCCAGTGACTGCCTGTCAACCTATGCATCAAGCAAAAACTCCTCACCCTCGGCTTCAAGGCTGTCCATCCCCTCGCCCCCTCCTACCTCACCTCCTTTCTCTCCTTCTCCAGCCCAGCCTGCACCCTCTGCTCCTCTGCCACAGCTAACCTCCTCACCGGGCCTCGTTCTCACCTGTCCCACCATCAACCCCCGGCCCACATCCTCCCCCTGGCCAGGAATGTCCTCCCTCCACTTATCCGCCAAGCTAGCTCTCTTTCTCCCTTCAAAGCCCTACTGAGAGCTCACCTCCTCCAAGAGGCCTTCCCATACTGAGCCCCCTTTTTCCTCTCCTCCTCCCCATCCCCCCTGCCCTACCTCCTTCCCCTCCCCACAGCACCTGTATATATGTTTGTACAGATTTATTACTCTATTCATTTTACTTGTACCTATTTACTACTCTATTTATTTTGTTAATGATGTGCATTTAGCTTTCATTCTATTTGTTCTGATGACTTGACACCTGTCCACATGTTTTGTTTTGTTGTCTGTCTCCCCCTTCTAGACTGTGAGCCCGTTGTTGGGTAGGGACCGTCTCTATATGTTGCCGACATGTACTTCCCAAGTGCATAGTACAGTGCTCTGCACACAGTTAGTGCTCAATAAATACAATCGAATGAAATACAATTGAATGAATGAATGAATGAATGATCAATCAGTGTTTTTTGCTGAATGTTTACTATCAGCTGAAGACTTTACTAAGGGTCTGGGAAAGTACATCACAACATAATTGGTTCTAGACTGTGAGCCCGCTGTTGGGTAGGGACCGTCTCTATATGTTGCCAACTTGTACTTCCCAAGCGCTTAGTACAGTGCCCTGCTCACAGTAAGCGCTCAATAAACACGATTGAATGAATGAATGAAAGGTGCCATCTCTGTTCACAAGAAGCTTACAGGCTCCGGCTGGGAGTTTACAGGACACCCCCTATTGGAAAGAGCTCTGGCCTGAGAGTTAGAACGACCCGGGTTTTAATCCGGGCTCCGCCACTTGTCTGCTGGGTGACCTTGTGCATGGCTCAGTGGAGAGAACACGGGCTTTGGAGTCAGAGGCAATGGGTTCAAATCCCAGCTCTGCCACTTGTCAGCTGTGTGACTTTGGGCAAGTCATTTAACTTCTCTGGGCCTCAGTTACCTCATCTGTAAAAAATAAGGATTAAGACAGTGAGCCCCCCGTGGGACAACCTGATCACCTTGTAACCTCCCCAGCGCTTAGAAAAGTGCTTTGCACATAGTAAGCGCTTAATAAATGCCATCATTATTATTATTATTGTGCAAGTGCTTTCACTTCTCCATGCCTCAGTTACCTCATCTTTAAAATGAGGATTGAGCCTGTGAGCCCCACATAGGACACAGATTGTGCCCAAATTGATTTGCTTGGATCCACCCCAGGGCTTAGTACAGTGCCTGGCACATAGTTAGTGCTTAACAGACACCGTCATTAATAATAATGTTGGTATTTGTTAAGCGCTTACTAAAATGGGGATCGGGACTGTGAGCCCCACGTGGGACAGGGAGGTGCCTAGCCTTATGTGCTTGTTTTCACCCCAGTGCTTAATACAGTGCCTGGAACATACTAAGCACTTAACAGATACCACAATTACTATTTAAACAATGGGGATTAAGACTATGAGCCCCCTTGGGACAACCTGATCACCTTGTAACATCCCCAGCACTTAGAAAAGTGCTTTGCACATAGTAAGCACTTAATAAATGCCATTATTATTATTATTATTTTTACAACCAAGTTAGGAGACATGATCTCTATCCTTAAGGAGTTTATAATCTGGTGTGGAGACAATATAAAAGTAAATGGCAGATAGGGAAGCAGAATGGCCTAGTGAAAAGAGCATGAGCTTGGGAGTCAGATTACCTGGGTTCTAATCCTGACTCCACCACTTGTCTGCTGTGTGACCTTGGACAAATCACTTCACTTCTCTGGGTCTAACATCTCATCTGTAAAATGGACATTGAGACTCTGAGCCTCACATGAGACACAGTCTGTGTCCAACCTGATTAGCTTGTATCTACTCCAGTGCTTAATACTGTGCCTGGCACATAGTAAACACTTAAATATCATTTAACAAAAAAAACCAAACCTGAATCTAAAAATATGAACAGAAGTGCTCCACACACAGTCGGGTTCTCAACGAATGCTTTCTACACATACTCAACTGAGACAAAATTGTACTGGGAATTATTAAACCTCTCCAGTTTTAACTAATCATCCCTTTCTTCCCGATTACATTCATGGGAAAAAAGGGCGGGGGGTGGGGAGGGAGAGCCATAATATTCAAATATAAACTACCAAGGGAATATATGCCAAGACATGTAATTCTCTGCAATATAATCACCTCTTAGGCAACATATTTAGTTTCTCCTGTGCTGCCTCAAATTATAACCATGTCTTTAGATTTGGACAGCCCAAAGGACACGGTGGGTGTCCAGAAAATAGTGAATAGCAGTAATAACAACAATAATCATATAGCATGGACTTTTGTAGAGGTTTAGCAGTGAAAGGAATATTGAGATTAATCAGAAGTCAAAAGAATCGCAATTGTCAAGCTTTCAGTTTTTGTAGATGGGAAAATCCCTTAAAACTACAGTGCTTGAGTTATTTCATTTAGCACCATTGTACTAAAGTGATTCATAACAGATAGTCTGAAGCTGCCTGGACTTAAACCTTAAATGCTGTCGACTCATGAATAATAATAATAATAATGATAATTGTGATATTTGTTAAGTGCTTACTAGATGCTAGGCAATGTACTAAGCACTGGAGTGGATACAAGTAAACCGGATTGGACACAGTCCCTACCTCACGTAGGGATCACAGTTTCAATCCCCATTTTACAGATGAGGTAAATGAGGCAGAGAGAAGGAAAGCAACTTGCCCAAGGTCTCACTGCGGAGATGCGGCAGAGTCTGGATTTAAACTCACGATCTTCTGATTCCCAGGCCCAAGCTCTATCCATTATGCCATGAAGAGGCCGCAGCACTGTGGTGTTTATGCAAATGCCAGATGCTGAGGAGATATTATAAGCACTGAAAACATCCTTTGTAAGTATTCAATCATTCTATCATATTTATTGAGCATTTACTGTGTACAGAGCACTGTGCTAAGCTCCTGGGAAAATCCAACAATAAACAGACACATTCCCTGCCCACAGTGCTATTGTAAGTGCTTAACAAATAACACTATTTTATTATTGTCAATAACAAATAAATAAATATGATTGAATTATTGTCATTATTATTAATTATAACAATAATAGGAAGAACTGGAGGAAAAGTTTGGGGATGAAATGCCTCTGGCTAGAGATGTCTTCCTTTTCCCACCAAAAACCACCAAGCTTGCTTCGGCTCAGATGAAAGAATGGAGACACGGAGAAGTAAAATGACTTATCCAAGGTCACACAGCAGACCAGTTACAGAGCTGAGACTAGAACCCTGATATCCTGTAGCGCCTGACTTCCAGACCTTAGGTCTTTCCCCTAGGCCTCAGTGCCTCTCTAGATTTGCTATAAGTAGGTATCTGTCTCTTTCATCAATTCTGCTCAGTGCTCACCTGATGCCACAGTCACAGTTTTAATCCCCGACTCTGAGAGAGAGAAAAGGGCAAAACCACAGTCCACCTCAATTCCTGCCATTTCAGCATCATAAAATCAACCAAATATCAGATTTCTCTGAATAAGTATTGTGCAACTGAGAGATGTTATTTTGAGAACCTGATATTAGGCATTGCAACAATGGGGAGAGAGAGAGAGCTAAAAAAGAGAGGGGGGAGAGGGAAGGAGGAAGAGAGAGACAGAGATAGAGAGATTTTTGTAATGGCAAACTATGTATGTATCCGGATGTAGCTGAAAAGACTTGACAGTTGACAGATTCTCCATTTCACATTTGACTTCTGAAGATTGTCTTTTGTGCTCAATTGTTTGTCTTTATTGAGTGCTTATTGTGTACTAAGCACTTGGGAGAGCACAATACAGTAGAGAGGGGGATGGAGGGAGAGAGAGAGAGGGAAGCACAGAAAGGGACATAGAAAGAGAGAGGTGGATGAGAGAGAGAGGCAGAGAATAAACGCCAGAGGTGCAGACAGCATGAGAGATGCAGAGAGTGAGGCAGAGAAACAAAGAAAAAATGAGCCAAGTTGAGCAGGAACTGACATGGAGGAAGTCAGAGGACGTGGATTCCAATCCTGGCTCTGCCGCTCATTCATTCAATCATATTTATTGAGCGCTTATTGTGAGCAGAGCACTGTACTCATCTGCTATGTGACCTTGGGCAAGCCACTTAGCATATCTGTGCCTCAGTGACCTCAGTAAAATGGGGATTAGTAATAATGATAATAATAATAATGATGGTATTTGTTAAGCATTTACTATGTGCCAAGCACTGTTCTAAGCACTAGGTGAGATACAAGGTAACTCAGGTTGTCCCATATGGGGCTCACGGCCTTAATCCCCATTTTACAGATGAGATAACTGAGGCACAGAGAAGTTAAGTGACTTGCCCAAAGTCACACAGCTGACAAGAGATGGAGTCGGGATTAGAGGGACAACCTGATTACCTTGTATCTATCCCAGAGCTTAGAACAGTGCTTAGCACATAGTAAGCACTTAACAAATACCATCATTTTTATAATTATTATTTATATGCTATGCTCGTTCCTTTTGGGCCAGGCTCTGCTTTTTCAATTTTACCTTTGCTCTCAACAATTCGCTGTTGTTTATTGTTTCAGCAGTCATGCATCTCACTGCTCAAGCAAGCTTTTCAGGTTACATTTGAATCCTGAAATCCTGGAGGACCTATGCATATTTATTCAACATTCTTGCCATCGTACAGAGTAGGAAGCAGAGCTGGAGAATCGCTTGAACAGTGGTATGTCTTCTGGAGGCTGTGCAAGAAGGAAAGTGAGATTGCAAGATTTTAGTGTGTTCCAGTGAAGCTGATAAAATCTGATGGCTCTGTCCTCCAGTCTACCCAAATTGATGGCAACATCTCCTAGGGCCAGGGACAATGATTAAGGGATAATAATAATAATTATGTGGTATTTCTTGAGCACTATGTGTCAGGCACTGTACTAAACGCTGGAGTAGATATACATTTTTCAGGTTGGCCACAGTCCCTGTACCACATGGGGCTCACAATCTTAATCCCCATTTTACAGGTGAGGTAACTGAGGCACAGAGAAGTGAACCAATTTGTCCAGAGTCACAGAGCAGAAAAATGGCAGAGTTAGGATTCGAACCCCAATCCTTCTGACTCCCAGGACATGACCTAACTACTAGGCCATAGTTAAGTTGGAGAAGCAGCGTGGCTCAGTGGAAAGAGTACAGGCTTTGGAGTCAGAGGTCATGGGTTCAAATTCCGGCTCCATCACTTGTCAGCTGTGTGACTTCGGGCAAGTCACTGAACTTCTCTGGGCCTCAGTTACCTCATTTGTAAAATGGGGATGAAGACTGTGAACCCCCCGTGGGACAACCTGATCACCTTGTAACCTCCACAGCACTTAGTACAGTGCTCTGCACACAGTAAGCGCTCAATAAATACGATTGATTGATTAATAAATGCTATCATAAAAAAGTGCTCAATAAATGCCAATGATTGGTTGGTAGAATTGCACAATAAATGCCAGTGATCGATTGATCTGGCTAGAAAGGAGGGTAGAGAAGTTATCAGGATGAAAAGAGAGGGTAGGATAAGATAGGGTAGAAATCCTTTCTAGTGCTAGAACGCACAGGAAATTGACTACTAAGGACCTTAAGGGAAAGCTCAAAGTGTAGGCTAAAATAGGCTAAGGAAATCGGGTTCTGTTAAAGGAAACTCTGGTGAAGTGTGCCACTGAGCAGATGATCAAACAGAACCTTGCATGGTTAATGGATAAAAGGCAATGGCATCAATGGGAAAAAATATTTTTAAAAACCCAGAAAACTCACCAGTGTGAGTTCACAAAGAGTACAGGGTTAGGCAGAAACAGGAAATGAGGCTGACCAAAAAAGAAACTGAAGAGCACCTGGTAAGGGCTTAATAATAAAGCATAATGGATAAAGCACAGGTCTGGAAATCAAAAGTTTGAGTTCCCAACCCAGCTTTGCCACTTGTCTGCTGTGTGACCTTGGGCAAATCACTTCACTTTTCTGAGGTGCAGAGTTACCTTATCTGTAAAATGGGGCTTAAGACTGTAAACCCTATGTGGGACAGGGCTTGCGTCCAACTTGATTTGCTTGTATCCACTCGAGCATTTAGTGGAAGGAGCCTGGACTTGGGAGTCAGAGGTCATGGGTTCTAATCCCGGCTCTGCCACATGTCTGCTTTGTGACCTTGGGCAAGTAACTTAACTCCCCCTTGTAGACTGTGAGCCCATTGTTGGGTAGGGACTGTCTCTATATGTTGCCAACTTGTACTTCCCAAGAGTTTAGTACAGTGCTCTGCACACAGTAAGTGCTCAATAAATACGATTGAATGAATGAATGAATAAGTTCTCTGAGCTTCAGTTCCCTCATCTGTAAAATGGGGATTAAGACTGTGAGCCCCACATGGGACAACCTGATAATAATAATAATAATGGCATTTATTAAGCGTTATGTGCAAAGCACTGTTCTAACCTGATCACCGTGCATCCCCCTAGTGCTTAGAACAGTGCTTCACACATAGTAAGTGCTTAACAAATACCATCTTTATTATTATTATTATTAATATTATTATTATTACAGTGCTTGGCGCATTGTAAGTGCTTAACAAATACCACAATTATTATTATTGACTCTCCCAGGCATTTAGTATAGTCCTTGGAACACAGTAAGTGCTCAGTAAAGACCACTGATTGATTGGTAAGCAACTGGATGGTTTGGATTCAATCAATTATTGCATTTATTGAGCACTTACTATGTGCAGAGAACAGTAGTAAGTACTTGGGGGAGTACAATATAACAGAGTTAGTGGACATGTTCCCTGCCCACAATGAGAATTGCTAATCTGCATGGAGACAGTCTCTAATCTCTGGAGAAAACAGGAGGGCATATACTTCACTAACTATACAACAAAATTAAGGGTAAGAATAATAATAATAAAAAAGTCAAAATAAGCTAGCAGAATATCTAAAACCCAGGAGAGATTTAACTCTAGGGATGTCCAGGCAAGGGTGGTGAAAATTTGAAAATTTTCTCCAGCAGCCTTTAATGCTGTGAAGTGACTGTTTTGGCTTCCTTTTCATTTATTCATTCATTCGTATTTATTGAGTGCTTACTGTGTGCAGAGCACTGTACTAAGCCCTTGGGAAGTACAAATTGGCAACATATAGAGACGGTCCCTACCCAACAGCGGGCTCACAGTCTAGAAGGGGGAGACGGACAGCAAAACAAAACATATTAACAAAATAAAATAAATAGAAAAGTAAATAAGTACAAGTAAAATAAATAGAGTAATAAATATGTACAAACATATATACAGGTGCTGTGGGGAGGGGAAGGAGGTAAGGCAGGGGGATGGGGAGGGGGAGGAGGGGGAGAGGAAGGAGGGGGCTCATCTGGGAAGGCCTCCTGGAGGAGGTGAGCTCTCAGTAGGGCTTTGAAAGGAGGAAGAGAGCTGGCTTGGTGGATGTGCAGAGGGAAGGCATTCCAGGCCAAGGGGAGGACATGGGCCGGGGGTCAACTGTGGGACAGGTGAGAAGGAGGCACATTGAGGAGGTTAGTGGCAGAGGATTGGAGGGTTGCCAATCCTCTGGGCTGGTGAAGGAAAGAAGGGAGGTGAGGTAGGAGGGGGCGAGGTGATGGACAGCCTTGAAGCCGAGAGTGAGGAGTTTTTGCGTAGATTGATTGGCAGCCACTGGAGAATTTTGAGGAGGGGAGTAACATGCCCAGAGCGTTTCTGCACAAAGACGATCCAGGCAGCAGCGTGAAGTATAGATTGAAGTGGGGAGAGACAGGAGGATGGGAGATCAAAGAGGAGGCTGATGCAGTAATCCAGCCGGGATAGGATGAGAGATTGAACCAGCAGGGTAGCAGTTTGGATGGAGAGGAAAGGGTGGATCTTGGCGATGTTGCAGAGGTGAGAGTGGCAGGTTTTGGTGACAGATTGGATGTGAGGGGTGAACGAGAGAGCAGCATCAAGGTTGCAGGCTTGTGGGACGGGAAGGATGGTAGTGCCGTCAACAGTGATGGGAAAGTCAGGGAGATGTCACATCTTCCCTGATGTGTCCTCTGAGGAACACATGAATGAACCAACAAATGGAAAGAGGGAAAGACAGATCTTCTGGGTGAAGAAATCTGACTCAGTGGTGGGCTATGAACAGCGCAGCTGCAGCATGGCTTAGTGGATGCAGCACAGGCCTGGGAGACAGAAGGATCTGGGTTCTAATCCCTGCCCTGTCACTTGTCTGCTATAATTCTAATCCTTCCCTTGAACTGCTGTGTGACCTTGGGACAATCATTTAACCTGTCTGACCCTGACCTGTGAAACAAGGATGAGATAGACTGTGAGCCTTGGATGGGACAGGGACATGTCACAACTGGCCACCCTGCATCTAGCACATAGCACATAGTAAATGGATAAGTGCCATGATGATGATTATTATTAGCTTCTTTTCAGGGACAGATAAATAATAATAATAATGCTCTTCATTAAATGCTTACTATGTGCCAAGCAGTGTGATAAACCCTGGGGTAGAAAATCAGGTTGACAAAAATCGCCGTCCCTCATCAGTCTCACAGTTTGTCATTCTCAATCAATGGTATTTACGGAGCACTTACTGTGTGCAGCGAGCACTGTCCTCAGCACTTGGGAGAGTCCGGAAAAATCAATCAAGAGTATTTATTGTCAACTGACTTTGTGCAGAACACTTTACTAAGCCCTTGATGTCCCACATTGGGCTCGTAGTCTTAATCCCCTTTTTACAGATGAGGCAACTGAGGCCCAGAGAAGTGAAGCGACTCACCCAAGGTCATACAGCAGACACGTGGCAGAAGTGGGATTAGAACCGAGGTCCTTCTAACACCCGGGATTGTGCTCTATCCAATAGGCCACTCTGCTTCTCGTGCATATATTTCCCAATTTATATCCAGCTCGGCAAAGACTGAGAGGTATCTCAATTTACCACTCAGTGCTAATTTAGGTTTGCTCCTGGAGGTAGAGACCTTTTGGATTCACCTATTATTTTCTAATCTTTTCAAATGGAACAACTTTCCAAATCCCGTGATATTCACATTTCCCCTTCTACCACGTAACTAGTGAAACAATCTATACAATAATTTTGGAGTTCAGTTTGTGAAGGATAGCTCCGTGTTTAATGCAGCAAAAGTGTTGTCACAAGGTCAATGGAAGACCAGGCTGAATTATCTTGCTGGTCGAATTCTCCTTTTATTTGCAGGCCCGGAGACGTTATCTTACAACAGATCTCGGCCCGAGCTGGACTGGTATCTAGTAACGTTTTTCTCTTTAAGCTCTGGATTGTCTCTTTGACATTTCCATATGCCCCAGAGAGACTTTGACTCTAATTAAGTTCTCCAGTTTCCAGCCAGATAAACAAACAAGCCGTAGCCAATCATTTCCCTACTCTTTTGCAGGACCACAGTTCTTTCGGTTTCTTGGGCAGTTTCCATCTGGGAAAGGGGTTCCATTTTGAGTTTAGCCTCAGCTGGGAAACCAACTGTCATTTTATAGCTGGATCTTTACAGTGAGTGAGCATTTTCTTCCTTTAATTAGATCAGTTCACTGTATAAAGGACCTCTAATCAATGAAAGTTTTATTAATAGCAGTTATTAAAGAGTGCACCTCATCAGTACTGCAATTAGAAGAAAACACCCTGGGAGAACAGTGTGGGGTAGTTTTGGGAAAATCACTTAGACTGTGAGCCCCAGGTGGGACAGGGGCTGGGTCCAACCTGATTAACTTGTATCTATCCCAGCACTTGACACACAGTAAGCACTTAAATATCATCATTAGTAGTATTATTATTATGAGTGGAAGTTTCTGCTTTTGCCTGTGACTGCAAGGTGAAGGAACTCGCTTCCTGACAGAAGTGAGTAGTGGTAGAGCAGAGGCTTGCCAGTCAGAAGGTTGTGGGTTCTAATTCCGACTCTGCCACTTGTCTTCTCTGCTACCTGGGGCAAGTCGCTTCACTTCTCTGGACCTCAGTTATCTCTTCTATGAAATGGGGATTAAGACTGTGAGCCCCGTGTGAGACAGGGACTATGTCCAACTCGATTTGCTTGTTTCTGCCCCAGTGCTTGGCAAATACCCAAAAATACCCACTCTGCTAAACCTAACTTACCCATCCATCTTCGGTCCCATTCACAACCTCTATTTCAATCATTGACATCGAATAGTGGATAGAACACAGGGCTGAGAGTCAGAAGGACCTGGGTTCCAATCCTGCTCCGCCATTTGTAGGCTGTGAGACCTTGGGCAACTCACTTCACTTCTCTGGCCTCAGTTACCTCATCTGTAAAATAGGGATTGACAGTGTGAGCCCCATGTGGGACAGGGACTGTGTCCAACCCGATTGGCTTGTATCCACCCCAGCACTTGGTACTGTGCCTGGTACATAGTAAGCACTTAACAAATACCATAATTATTATCATTACTATTATTATTAGCACTTACTGTGTACAAGCACTGGCACAGATACAATAAAATAAAGTCCAACACACTCCCTGTCCCATGAGACGTTTTTAGTGTAACAGAGCAGGAGAACAGGTATTTTATCCCCATTCGACAGATGAGGAAACTGAGGCACAAAGAAGTTAAATGACTTGCCCAAGGTCACCAAACAGGCAAGTGGCAAAGCCACCATTGGAACTTGGGTCTCTTCCCTCCCTGTTCCTCTCCTCTTTCCACTAAGTCAAACTGCTTCGCAATAAGCGTGGCTTAGTGGAAAGAGTCAGGGCTTGCGGGTCATAGGTTGTGGATTCTAATGCCGGTTCTGCCACTTGTCAGCTGTGTGACTTTGGGAAAGTCACTTCACTTCTCTGGGCCTCAGTGACCTCATCTGTAAAATAGGGATTAAGACTTTGAGCCCCAAATGGGACAACCTCATTACCTTGCATCTCCCCCAGTGCTTAGAACAGTGCTTGGCATATAGTAAGACCTTAACAAATACTATTATTATTATTATTGTTGTTATTATTATTAAATCCTTATCAATTGATAGTGAAAGAAAAGTTAAAAAGGGACAGTCGAAACTATTGTCTGTTTGAGAACTCTGCTTTATAAATGCCCCCTGCCATTGACTCACTTTGTAGTGTTATTATACACACATACACATTTGTGCGTGTGCATATATCTATATAACTATGCCTGATATAGATATATCCACACACAAAAACACACATACACTTCCTTTACAAAGATTCTATTTATGCACGAATTTGGTCAAAAAGCGAGTTGCAAAATCAACTCTCCCTTTTGCATTATTTGGGCTGGAAGCTCAATTTTTACTGCAGTGTTGAATATTGTCCCAGATAGGCCTGGGTACTCTTTTTGAGCTTGCCTTATGGCTACCCAGTCTTCACTGTGACTTTTCTGTATTATTCCATGTCATATTTGAAATTGAAATAAAATGCTATTCCGGTTTCAAGCAAAAATGCCTCTATTCCCTTCATTGTTAAAAAGCACTAAGAAAGAAGTCATTTAAATAAATTTCCAAGCAGTAATTACTGTAGCTCTCCAGACTTTGCTATTCAATGCAATTGAAAATCTAGTTCATTCCTCCAAAACAAGGCATAGAGATTATTCCCTGTCCAGTTGATTTTTTTCAAACAAATAAGGTCACCTGGGCCTATATAGGCTATTAGTCTCAAAAATCAGGTCATACATTTCCAGTGCTAGTAGGACCCCAGCATTTCTCAGTGTCTTTGTATGATAATAATAATAATAATAATAACAACAACAATAATAATAATAATAATAATAATATTTGTTAAGCACTTACTATGTGCCAGGACTGTACTAAGAACTGGGGTGGGTACATGTAAATTGGGTTGGACACAGTCCCTGTCCCAAGTGGGGCTCACTGTCTTTTTCCCCACTTTACAGATGAGGTAACTGAGGCAAAGACAGGAAGTGACTTGTCCAAGGCCTCACCACACACAAGTGGCAAAGCTGTGATTAGAACCCATAACCTATGGGTTCTATGGGTTCTGCACTAGGGACAGTTCAACATAGTAAAGAAACAAATTATCTGCCTATATTCTGCTGCACAGATCTTCTTTCTGAAGTTCTCCTGGGCCCCCATTTCTCCTCAGCCTCAAATCCTCTACTGGTTCCCTGTGTTTTGTCACACGAATAGCAATCAATCAATCAATCAATCAATCAGTCATATTTATTGACCACTTACTGTGTGCAGAACACTGTACTAAGCACTTGGGAAGTACAAGTTGGCAACATATAGAGATGGTCCCTACCCAACAGTGGGCTCACAGTCTAGAAGGGGGAGACAGAGAACAAAACCAAACATATTAACAAAATAAAATAAATAGAATAGATATGTGCAAGTAAAATAAATAGAGTAATAAATATGTACAAACATATATACATATATACAGGTGCTGTGGGGAAGGGAAGGAGGTAAGGTGGGGGAAATGGAGAGGGGGAGGGGGGGAGAGGAAGGAGGGCACTCAGTCTGGGAAGGCCTCCAGGAGGAGGTGAGCTCTCAGTAGGGCCTTGAAGGGAGGAAGAGAGCTAGCTTGGCGGATTTGGGGAGGGAGGGCATTCCAGGCAAGGGGGATGACATGGGCCGGGGGTCGACGGCAGGACAGGCGAGAACGAGGCACAGTGAGGAGATTAGCGGCAGAGGAGTGGAAGGTGCGGGCTGGGTTGGAGAAGGAGAGAAGGGAGGTGAGGTAGGAGGGGGCGAGGTGATGGACAGCCTTGAAGCCGAGGGTGAGGAGTTTCTGCCTGATGCGTAGGTTGATTGGTAGCCACTGGAGATTGCGTGCTCACAATTCATTCATTCTTTCATTCGATCGTATTTATTGAGCGCTTACTGTGTGCAGAGCACTGTACTAAGCATCTTGGGGCAGAGGCAATATAAATTAGGTTGATTTTGTTGCCTCACCCCCAGTGCTGAGTACAATGCTTGGCACATAGTGAGCACTTAACAAATGCTGTTATCATCATCATAATCAAATCAGGCACCATCCCTGACCTATATGGAGCTCACTGTAGAAGTAGGAAGGAGAACGGATATTGAATCCCCAGTTCTCCATGAGGAAACAGGCTCAGAGATGTTAAGTGATTTCCCCAGGTCACACAGCAGACAAGTGGCAGAGCCAGGACTAACACTTTCATTCATTCAATTGTATTTATTGAGTGCTTACTGTGTGCAGAGCACTGTACTAAGCGCTTGGGAAGTCCAAGTTGGCAACATATAGAGATGGTCCCTACCCAACAACGGGCTCACAGTCTAGAAGGGGGAGACAGACAACAAAACCCAGGTCCTCTGACTCCCAGTTCCATGCTCTTTCCACTAGGCAGTACTACCATCTCCAACAAGCATTCCCTGATTAATTTCATTCATTCAATCAATCATATTTATTCATTCATTCAATCATATTTATTGAGCGCTTACTGTGTGCAGAGCGCTTGGGAAGTACAAGTCGGCAACATATATGTTGCCGACTTGTACTATACGTTGCCAACTTGTACTTCCCAAGCGCTTAGTACAGTGCTCTGCACACAGTAAGCGCTCAAATACGATTGATTGATTGATTGATTGATATAGAGATGGTCCCTACCCAACAACGGGCTCACAGTCTAGAAGTCTAGAATTTATTGAGCTCTTACTGTGTGCAGACCATTGTACTAACACCTAGCAAGTACAATTCAGTAATAAAGAGAGACAATCCCTGCCCACAACGGGCTTACAGTTTAGAAGACGGGCTTACAGTCTTCATCCAACTCTTGCGTGTATGAATTTACTTCACCCTACTTAAATTCCATGTAGATATGTTTACTTTTCTTATTCATTTTTTTCTCTCTTGAGTGATAAATACTTTTAATGTTTATCTTCCCTATTAGAATATAAACTTCTTGTGAGCAGAACCATATCATTTAGCTTACAAAGTACAGTGCATCCCACCAAATAGATGTTTAAGTGCTACTAACACTACTTTCCCTAGATTATGAATGCCTTAAAATCAGGGATCACAACTACCAAATCCCAGGGGTCTGCTTATAGGAAGCACTCTATAAATACTACTGACTAGTTACTCAACAATTTGCCTGTTGTTTATTTGAGCAGAAGTGAATTTGAGTTTCCTTTGGACAGACTTCAGGGATGTGTTGTTGTATACAATGGAACGTGGTGTAGTGAATAGAGCACGGGCTTGGGATTCAGAGTATAATGGGTTCTAATTCCCACTCTTCCACTAGTCTGCTGTGTGGTAAATCGCTTCACTTTAGTGGGTCTCAGTTACCTAATCTGTAAAATAAGGATTGGGACTGTGAGTTCCATGAGAGACAGGGACTGTGTCCAAGTCAATTTGCTTGTATCCACCCCAGTGCTTAGTACAGTGCCTGACACATAGTAAGCACTTAATGAATGCCATAATTATTATTATTAATAATAACTAAAACAATTGACCACCCTAGGCTCAATACAACTCAAGGTCTACAAGCTACTCCTAGAGAAACTAAAAAGAGGCTCAGTGGCCATAATTTAGCTATTCCCTCAAAGTGGCAAGAAAAACAGATAGAATTTAACTCCAAACATAGAGGAAAACAACCACAGAGTCCTCTAAGAGAAGCTACCAGGGCAATTAACCACAGCTCCTGAAGGATTTTAGGAGCAATTAAGGAGCCCACCTTAGAAATCCATCCTAATTGGCTAAGTGGATTCAGCCCAGAGTTTCTTGAGAAATGCCTGAAAACTTGAGTTTAAGTTAAAATCACCCACCCACGACACTTATAAACAAGTTAGTCCACAGGAGCACAACTTTGATTCCTCAGTAAAACTGGATGAGGGAAATATAATTTACCTCCTTCTGCTGCCCCACCTAAGTTTGAGAGAAAACTGTGTTTTCTTCTACTCCCTACACCAGAGCTCTGCCTGTCCCCGATTCACCACACTTTGTGGGGAGAGGGAGCACTGTGCCAATCTAGTGATCTCCTGTGGCATGGCTAAATGGTGGGAATGACCTGTGGAATTTATGGGCCATCATTAGCTTTACACATAGTACCTGCGGTTTGGTTTGGCTAAGGATCAGCCGTTGGAGATGTTCACTCCAGCTACTGAGAAGGAATTGAGCGGCTTGCTCTCTGAGGATCACAGAATCTGATTGCGTGGTGAGGGGGAGGTCTAATGGCCAGTAAATTGTTCCTTGATTGAAGAGAGGGTGAAGAGGGCGAGGGACAGATTAGAGAAGATCCCCTGCTTCTTCTTTCATGGCCTCTCTGTAGCCAAAGATATGGAACCTGGCTTTCTTCATTCATGGGAATTTTCTTGTATCTCTGCTCTTTCCCGAGAGCACCATGCTGACGCCTCTGTTGAATCTCCCCTCTTTTCAATGTGTCATCTTGGAATCACAGTAAAAAATAATAATGATGGTACTTGTTAAGCACTTACTATGTGCCGAGCACTGTTCTAAGTGCTGGCATAAATACAAGTTAATCAGGTTGGACACAGTCCCCGTCCCACATGGCTCTCACAGTCCCCATTTTACAGATGAGGTAACAGGCACAGAGAAGTGAAGTGACTTGCCCGAGGTCACGCAGCAGACAAGGGGCAGAGGTGGGATTAGAACCCAGGGCCTTCTGAGTCCCAGGTCCAAGAGCCCAGAACAGGGAGTCAGGAAATCTGGGTTCTAATCCCCACTCTGCTACTCAATAATGATAGTAAGGATAGGGTCTACCAACGCATTTGTGTTGTCATGGCTCAAATATTTTAAACAATGCTCTGCACATCTTAAGCACTAAAGAAAATACCATTTGATTGGTTGTTCACAATTGTGGTGTACATTAAGAGCCCACGATGTAGGACCTGGGTTCTAATCCTGTTTCCACCATGGATCTGCTGTACGACCTAGAGAAAGACACTTCACTTCTTTGTGCCCCAGTTTCCTTATCTGCAGAATGGTGATTCAATGCCTGTTCTGCCTCCTACTTAACAATACTGATGGCATTTATGAAGTGCTTACTATGTGCAAAGCACTGTTCTAAGCACTGGGGAGATTACAAGGTGATCAGGTTGTCCCACGGGGGCTTGCAGTCTTAATCCCCATTTTACAGATGAGGTAACTGAGGCCCAGAGAATTTAAGTGACTTGCCCAAAGTCACACAGCTGACAATTGGCAGAGCCAGGATTTGAACCCATGACCTCTGACTCTAAAGCCCATCCTCTTTCCACTGAGCCACGCTGCTTCTCTACTTAGACTGCCAGTCCCATGTGGCCCCTGATTATCTGGAATCTGCTCCAGCACGTAGCACAGTACTTAGCACATAGTAACCACTCAACAAATACCTCAATTATTATTACCATACACTGCACTAAGTGCTGGAGTAGATACCTGATAATAAATCTAGTAGAGAAGCAGTATGGCATAGTGGGGAGATCACTGGTCCGAGAGTCATGGGTTCTAATCCTGACTCTGCCACTTGTCAGCTGTGTGACTTTGGGCAAGTCACTTCACTTCTCTGGGCCTCAGTTTCCTCATCTGGAAAATGGAGATTGAGACTGTGAGCTCCACGTGGGGCAGAGACTGTGTCCAACTTGATTTGCTTGTATCCACCCCAGTGCTTAGTATGGTGCCTGGCACATACTAGCAGATACCATAATTATTATTATAATTATTATAAATCAGTCAGTCACTGTCCCCCATCGGTTTCACAGTCTAAGAGGAAGGGAGGACAGGTTTTGAATCCCCATTGAACAGATGAGAAAACTGAGGCCCAGAGAAGTCTGGGGACTTGCCTAATGCCACCCAGCCGGCAAGTGACAGAACCGGATTGGAGTTCTTCCCACTAGGCAATGCTGCCTCCTGCATGACCTAGGGTGATTTCCTTAAATTATCTGAGCCTCAGTTTCCTCATCTGTCAAATGAGGACCAAATATCTGTTTTCCCTCCCACTAAAAGCTGTTCTCTGCTCCAATCTGCTTGTCTCCCCTTCTAGATTGTAAACTCATTATGGGCAGGGAAAGTGTCTGCTAATTCCATTGTACTGTACTTTCCCAAGTGTTTAGAAGAGTGTTCTGCCCATAGTAAGTGATCAATAAATCCTATTGATCTATTGACTGATTGCTTATATCTATCTCAGTGCTTGGCACATAGTAAGTGCTAGACTTTTTTGTCTCAATTGTTAAGTGCTATGTGGCTTCCCAGACTAAGCCTCACTCTGTCTCATCTCCCACTCCCCTCTGCATCCCCCAACTTGTTCCCCTTGCTCTCCCCCCCTCCCAGCCCCAAAGTACTTATGTTGATATCTGCCATTTTATTTATCTATCTTGATGTCTGTCTCCCTGACTGTCAGCTCGTTGTGGGCAGGAAATGTCACTGTTTACTGTTATATTGTACTTTCCCAAGTGCTTAATACAGTGCCCTGCACACAGTAAACACTCAATAACTATGATTGAATGAATGAATGAATGTGGCAGGTACTGTTCTCAGCACTGGAGTAGACACTTCTTTCGACACTGTCGACCGTCCCCTTCTCCTCAACATGTTATCCAACCTTGGCTTCACTGACTCTGTCCTCTCCTGGTTCTCTCCCATCTCTCTGGACGTTCATCCTCAGTCTCCTTCACAGGATCCTCCTCCCCCTCCCATCCCCTAACTGTAGGGGTTTCCCAAGGGTCAGTTCTTGGCCTCCTTCTCTTCCCCATCTATACTCACTCCCTTGGTGAACTTATTTTATACTACAGCTTCAACTGTCATCCCTACACGGATGATACCCAAATCTCCTCCCCTCTTCTCTCCCTCCCTCCAGGCTCACATCTTCTCCTGCCTTCAGGACATCTCCACCTGTAAGTCCACCCACCACCTAAAACTCAACATGTCCAATCTACCCCAGTGCTTAGAACAGTGCTTGACACATAGTAAGTGCTTAACAAATACCAATATTATTATTATTATTACTGAGCTCCTTATCTTCCCTCCCAAACGCTGTCCTCTCCCTGACTTCCCCGTCACTGTGGCCAGCTCTACCGTCCTTCCCATCTCACAAGCCCACAACCTTGACGTCATCCTTGACTCCACTCTCTCATTAACCCTGCATATCCAATCATTCACCAAAACCTGCCGGTCTCACCTTCACAACATGGCGAAGGTCTGCCCCTTCCTCTCCATCCAAACTGCTACCACGTTAGCACAATTACTCATCCTATCCCACCTGGTTGACTGCATCAGCATCCTTTCTGATCTCCCAACCTCCTGTCTTTCCCCACTTCAGTCTATACTTCGCTCTGCTGCCTGGATTATCTTTCTACAGAAACGTTCAGGGAATGACACCCCTGCTCCTCAAAATTCTCCAGTGGTTGCCTATCATCCTCTGTATCAAGCAAAACCTTCTCACTATTGGCTTTAAAGCTGTCCATCACCTTGCCCCCTCCTACCTCACCTCTTCTCACCTTCTCCAGCCCAGCCTGCACCCTCCACTCCTCTGGTGCCGCTAACCTTCTCACTGTGCCTCTTTCTCACCTGTCCTGCCGTCGACCTCTGGCCTGGAATGCTGTCCCTCCTCAAATCCACCAAACTATCACACTTCCCCCCTTCAAATCCCTACTGAAAGCTCACCTCCTCCAGGAGGCCTTCCCAGAGTAAGCCCCCCGTTTCCTCTGCTCCCGCTCTCTTCCCCATCACCCCCACTCGCTCCCTCTGCTCTACCCCCCTCCCCACCCCACAACAATTATGTGTATATATGTACGTATTTATAATTCTATTTATTAATTATGTGTATATATCTTTAATTCTATTTATTTATATTGATGCCATTGATGCCTGTTTACTTGTTTTAATGTCTCTTTCCCCCTTCTAGACTGTGAGCCTGTTGTGGGCAAGGGTTGTCCCTGTTTGTTGCTAAATTGTACTTTCCAGGCACTTAGTACAGTGCTCCGCACACAGTAAGCACTCAATAAACACGATTGAATGAATGAATGAATGAATCCAAGCTAATCAGGTTGGACACAGTCCATCTGCCACCTGGGGCTCACAGTCTTAATCCCCATTTTACAGATGGGGTAACTGAGGCCCAGAGAAGTGAAGTGACTTGCCCAAGGTCACACTGCAGACAAGTGACAGACCTGGGATTAGAACCCAGGTCCTGCTGACTCCCAGGACCAGGTGGTATCCACTAGGACACACTGCTTCTCAGATGGTAAACAAAAGTCCCTGTATTATTATTAGTTCTCTCTCCCCATTTCTCAGTGGTTTGAGTGATTAGTCAAACAATGCTGGGGTCAACAGGATTAAGCACTTCTTAAGCACTTACTATGAGCCAAGCTCTGTTCTAAGCAGTGGGGGAGATACGAGTTAATCAGGTTGGACACAGTCCAGAAGGGGCTCAAAGACTTAATCCTAATTTTCCAGATGAGGTAACTGAGGCCAAAGAAATGAACTGACTTGCCCAAGGTCACACAGCAAATGTGGTAGAGCCTGGATGAGGCAACAACAGGTGCACAGCTTCCCTTTGTCTCCTTTAAGAAGGTTTTGCCGTAATCTTTGGGATGGGAGATTGAATGAATTAGTGAATGCATTAGTGACTACAAATGGAGTTGGAAAAGTCAGTTGGAGAAAAACACATACCACCCTCCTTCTGTGTAGCTCTGGCCTTCCACTTACCCAAATGCCACATCAGCCGGGGCGGGACACAGTTGTTATATTTGATTTTGACTTTCTTCCCTATTTCCCTTAGATGCTGGTCATGTGATGATTTGCTAATCTGCATGGCTTATCTATTGTCAGAGTTCGTAGTCCAGGGAATTATCATCGATCATATTTATTGAGCGTTTACTATGTACAGGGCACTGGAATTACTTTCAATTATTGCTGTAGATGCTACAAGAAAAAAGTTCAGCTATAAGTTTAACAAATAATATAAACATTCGGTAAAAACAGGAATAAAAATGCCTATAATTATGTGTCTTGCATGCATAGTATCTTAAATTCAATTAACTTGCAGGAGTTAATAGATTATAAACTAGATTCTGCATGTAGGGGATGACTCTTTCTTTGTTTTTTCCTTTAAATGCGGTCTTTTATTTTCCTTTGGTTCACTTGAAAGAATAGACAAAAACACAAAATCATAATTGGCTCTCTCCACTGCCTATTGCTCTGGTGGAAAATAGTACTCCGGCTATTGTTAGATCATGTCTTTCCTCCCATTTGAAATCTTCCATTCCCAGGAAAGATAAATTGTCTGTTTTCATTGAATTTCAACACACTAACATCACATATTATTCAAAGAGTTCAGTGGGGAGACTAGACATGGAGGCCTTGCCTTCAAACCTCCCACCTAGAGCTCTTACGCTTAGATACCACTGCACAGACAGGGCAAGAGAAAATGGCTTGGACTTGCTAAACTCTATGGTGGCTAATTGTAGATGGGTTATTCGGCACTGTCAAATCCTCTGAATCTATAGCTGGGAAAGAAACTTTTTTTTTTTTCAAATAAGCCAGTGAGGAAATGTCCTTTCAAGTGAAAACTCAACTTTCCATCTTGCCATCCTTATCATAAGCATATTCCTCTCCCCTTCTCCATTCAAACAGCATTAACTCATTATTGTTAGCAGGATTGTTAAGTATTTAAGTTCCATGTCATCTCAAATTTATTTATTTTTTATTTATATTCATTCATTCAATCATATTTATTGAGTGCTTACTGTGTGCAGAGCACTGTACTAAGCGCTTGGTAAGTACAAGTTGGCAAAATATAGAGACGGTCCCTACCCAACAACGGGCTCACAGTCTAGAAGGGGGAGACAGACAACAAAACAAAACATGTGGTCAGGTGTCAAGTCATCAGAATAAATAGAGGTAAAGCTAGATGTACATCATTGACAAAATAAATAGAATAGTAAATATGTACAAGTAGAATAGAGTAATAAATCCGTACAAATATATATATGGGTGCTGTGGGGAAGGGAAGGAGTTTGGGTGGGGAGGATGAGGAGGGGGAGAGGAAAAAGGGGGCTCAGTCTGCGAAGGCCTCCTGGAGGAGGTGAGCTCTGTTCCCCCCCTAGACTGTAAGCTCATTGTGGGTGCGAGATGTGTCTGTTTCTTGTTATATTGCACTTTCCCAAGTGCTTAGTACAGTGCTTTGCTCACAATAAATGCTCAGTAAATACAATTGAATGAAAGAATGAATGTTCTTCTTTTACAGGAAGAAAAGACATGGAGAGAAGTTGTGGCCAGATCAAGATCCTGAAGTAAGAAAGAGCATTTTAAATTATTTTTAGGTTCAATAACGTCATCCTTAGTACCCACAGTTATTTACTGAGAGCCTTTCCATTCATTCCTTCAAAAGTATTCATTCATTCATTTGTATTTATAAAGCACTTACTGTGTGCCGAGCACTGTACTAAGCACTTGGAAAAGTACAATTCAACAGTAAACAGTGGCATCATTCCCTGCCCACAACAAGCTAACGGTCTAGAGGTGGGGAGACAGACATCAAAAGTAGCGTGGCTCAGTGGAAAAGAGCCCGGGCTTTGGAGTCAGAGGTCATGGGTTCAAATTCCGGCTCCTCCAACTGTCAGCTGTGTGACTTTGGGCAAGTCACTTAACTTCTTCTCTGGGCCTCAGTTCCCTCATCTGTAAAATGGGGATTAAGACTATGAGCCCCCGGTGGGACAACCAGATCACCTTGTACCCTCCCCAGTGCTTAGAACAGTGCTTTGCACATAGTAAGTGCTTAATAAATGCCATCATTATTATTAAATAAATAAAATGACAGATCTGTGCATAAGTGGGGCTGGGAGAGGGGGGAAGAGCAAAGGGAGCAAGTCAGGGCGACGCAGAGGGGAGTGGGAGATGAGGAAAAGTGGGGCTTAGTCTGGGAAGGCCTCTTGGAGGAAGTGGGCCTTCAATAGGCTTTGAAGAGGGGGAGAGTCATTTATTGAGTATTTACCTTGTGTAGAGCACTATACTAAGCAATTGGGAGAGTACAATACAACAATCAACAGACACAGTCCCTACCCACAAAGAGCCTGTTCATTCATTCAGTCGTATTTATTGACCACTTACTCTGTGCAGAGCAAAGTACTAGGTACTTAAGCACTTAGCCTATTATGTGCTGTACTGTACTGTACTGAGTGAACGGGAGTGTATAATAGTCATGAACAAGACATGATTCCTGCCCTCGAGGAGTTTACAATCTAATGATGGGAAAGGCAAATGATAATACATATGATAATAATAATAATGCATGTGTATTAGAGAAGCAGCATGGCTCAGTGGAAAGAGTATGGGCTTTGGAGTCAGGGGTCAAGGGTTCAAATCCTGGCTCTACCACTTGTCAGCTGTGTGACTTTGGGCAAGTGACTTCACTTCTCTGGGCCTCAGTGATGTCATCTGTAAAATTGGGATGAAGACTGTGAGCCCCCTGTGGGACAACCTGATCTCCTTGTAACCTCCCCAGTGCTTAGAACAGTGCTTTGCACATAGTAAGCACTTAATAAATGCCATTATTATTATTATTATGATATTTGTTAAGTGCTTACTATATGACAAGTAGTGAGAAGCAACATGACTTAGTGAATAGAGCCCAGGCCTGGGAATCAGAAGGATCTGGATTCTAATCTCTACTCTGCCACTTGTCTGCTGTGCGATGTTGGGCAAGTCACTTCACTTCTCTGTTTCTCAATTACCTCATCTGTAAAATGGGGATTAGGACTGTGAGCCCCTTGAGGACAGGGACTGTGTCCAACCTGATTAGTTTGTATCTACCCCAGCACTTAGTACAGTGCCCGACAGAGTAAGTGCTGTTCTAAGTACTGGGGTAGATAGGAGATAGTCAGATTGGACACACTCCCTGTCCCACATAGGGTTCACAGTTTATATTGGTGGGAGAACAGCTATTGAATCCTTATACAGTTGAGGAAACTGAAGCGCAGGTAAGTTAAATGATTTCCCCAAGGAACACAGCAGACAACTGGCAGAGCCAACTCAGTGGAAAGAGCACGGGCTTTGGAGTCAGAGGTCAGGGGTTCAAATCCCGGCTCCACCAATTGTCAGCTGTGTGACTTTGGGCAAGTCACTTAACTTCTCTGGCCCTCAGTTACCTCATCTGGAAAATGGGGATTAAGACTGTGAGCCCCCCCATGGGACAACCTGATCACCTTGAAACCTCCCCAGCGCTTAGAACAGTGCTTTGCACAGAGTAAACGCTTAATAAATGCTATTATTGTTATTATTGTCCTCTGACTCCCACTTTCTCTTTCCACTAGCCCATGCTGCTTCCCATTTTTTGTGAAATGTCTACCAACTCTATTGTACTGTACTCTCCCAAGCACTTAGTACAGTTCTCTGCACACAGTATGTGTTCAATGCATATCACTGATTGATTAATTGATTGATTTCTACCTTCAAAGCCTTATTCATTCATTTCATTCAATCGTGTTTATTGAGCTGAGCATTGTCCTAAGCACTTCGAAAGTACAATTCAGCAATGAAGAGAGACAATCCCTGCCCACACCGAATTTACAGTCCAGAAGCTGGGAGACAAACATCAAAATGAGTAAACAGACATCAAGCAGATGTGTCTGCTTCTAGACTGTGAGCCCATTGTTGGGTAGGGACCGTCTCTATATGTTGCCAGTTTGTACTTCCCAAGCGCTTAGTACAGTGCTCTGCACACAGGAAGTGCTCAATAAATATGATTGAATGAATGAATGAAAGTGGCGGAGCTGAAATTAGAATCCAGGTCCTTCTGACTCCCAGTCCCATTATTTATCCACTCAGCCCCACAGCACTTATATCTAGAAATTATACATTTACATTAATGTCTGTCTTTGCCTTTAAACTGTAAACTCAGTGTGAGCAGGGAAAAAGTCTACTACCAACCCTGTTGTATTATACTGCACTCTCCCAAGTGCTTAGTACAGTGTTCTGCACACAGTAAGCACTCAATAAATACTGCTGCTGCAGATTATCTACCTACTCACTCTTGTCTTGTCTTGTTTTATGCTGTCGCATCGTCTCCGACCCGTAGCGACTTCCTGGGCCCATCTCTCCCAGAATGCCCAACCTCCATTTGCAATAGTTCTGGTAGTGGATCCACAGAGTTTTCTTGGTCAAGATCTGGAAGCGGTTGACAATCGTCCAGTAAACTCGAGTCTCTGCCCTCAACTCTGTCCCAGAGCGCCATTGCCCAGCGCAGGTGAGTTTTGACTTGTAGCAGATTGCCTGTCACTTGCTAGCCACTGTTCGAGCTAGGAATGGAATGGGTCGGCCTCTGCCTACTCTCCCTCCCACAGCTGAGACTGGAAGAGTACTGGAAACTCTCCAGTTTCAATCCTGAGAGGGGACCTCCTCCTGTTATCCCAGCTCATACAGCATGCATACGTAATAGTAATAATGATGGCATATATTAAGTGCTTAATATGTGCAGATCACTGTTCTAAGCGCTGGGGAGTTTACATGGTGATCAGGTTGTCCCACATGGGGCTCACAGTCTTAATCCCCCTTTTACAGATGAGGTAACTGAGGCACAGAGAAGTTAAGTGACCTGCCCAAAGTCAATCAATCAATCAGTCAGTCATATTTATTGAGCACTTACTGTGTGCAGAGCACTGTACTAAGCGCTTGGGAAGTACAAGTTGGCAACATATAGAGACAGTCCCTACCCAACAGTGGGCTCACAGTCTGGAAGGGGGAGACAGAGAACAAAACCAAACATATTAACAAAATAAAATAAATAGAATAGATATGTACAAGTAAAATAAATAAGTAAATAAATAGAGTAATAAATATGTACAAACATATATACATATATACAGGTAATATATATACATATACATATATACAAGTCACACAGCTGACAAGTGGCAGAGCTGGGATTTGAACAGATGACCTCTGACTCCAAAGCCCGTGCTCTTTCCAGTGAGCCACGCTGCTTTCCCATGCATGTACATATCCTCAGATTCTACTATTTCCCCTATTTGTAATTCATTTGGATATCTCTCTCACCCTGCAGATCCTAAGCTTCCAATAGGCAGGAATCACATCTTTCTATTCCAGTGCATTGTACTTTCTTGTGCACTCAGTCCATTGCCCTGCACATAGTAAACATCCAACGAACACCATTGATTGATTGAGGTGGCCAATGCTTAGCACATAGTACATTTAGAACAATTATTACTGGTACTATTATTATTATTATTGTTATTGTTATTATTGGGTTTTAATCCTGGCTCTTCCAGTTGCCTGCTGTGTGGCCTGAGCCAGTCACTTGACTTCTCTGTGCCTCAGGTCCAGAGGTTCACAGGTTCCTCATCTGTGAAATGGGGATTCATTTTCAGCCCTTTTGAGTGCTCAAATGCCTCAAACCACTTAGAAACTCCTGCTGACAGATAAACATCATCCAGAACTTTGGAGTGATCAGCCTTCATTTTTTCACATTCTAAATGAATGTCCAGGGAAAATAGTAAATTATCTTATTTGTGTCTCAATTCAATATCTGGTCACTCTCTTACTTTGACTGGGAAGCCCGATACAGAGACTGTACCTGGCCTGATTGTTTTGTCTGCCATGTGACATTGGGCAAGTCACTCTCTGTCTCAATTTACTCATCTGTAAAATGATGATTCAATATCCATTCTCCTTCCTACTTAAACTGTGAGCCCATGTGGGGCGTGATTATCTAATATCTACCCCATCACTCAGCACAGTGTTTGACAGACACTATTACCATTATTATTTCTGTTAATATTATTAAGACACTGACATCTTAATTACTGCATCAACCTCCAAAGCCGTTAGTACCATGTTCTGCACACAGTAAGCGCTCAATAAATACCATTGACCGATTGATTTAATCCAGAGACCTCTCCAATGGTCCAGACAAGTGGACCAAATGATGTTCGGAGCCCTTCTGATTCATTCATTTAATCGCAATGAGTATTTACTGTGTGCAGATTACTGTACTTAGGACTTGGAAGAGTACTTGACAACAATAAACAGTCACATTCCCTACCCACAGTGATCTTATAGTCTAGAGACTCTGTGAAGCTAGAAATTGCAGACTTTGCTTTCACCATATTAAGCAGCATATTAAACCCACATGCCTGCTTGTTTAAGAGAATTGGAACCGTATTATTTTCCAAGCTCCAGGCTCATATCCACCCTCCGTGTAGAGTCACTAAAGTTCCTTGGGTTTCTGCTCCCTTATAAATTATGTATTCTAGGGATCGGCAGCTAATATCAACTGGGCACTGGACAGCCAAACCAAAAATGCAGCTGCCTTTAGGAAAATCAGATGAAAAAAGGCAAAAGTAGATGCATTTTATATTTTAATGTTATTTGTCTTTACTAGATAAGGAGGAAAGTTGTAAAATATGGACGTTAATAGCTCAGAGCCCCTCAATCAAAGAGATCAGTTAATCGGTAATTTCTAACTAGTAATATGTAAAAAAGTCTTGAGACATTTGAGTATAGGTTAGCCTTGAAATTATAGTAGGTGTAATTAAAAAAAACCATTAGAGATTAAATCCTAAATGTTCCATTTAGAAATCAGCTGGTAAAGCATATAAAGTTTTTTCTGTCCCCAATCATAAATAATAACAACGATGATAATGATGGTATTTGTTAAGGGCTTACTATGTGCCAAGCACTGTTCTAAGCACTGGAGTAGATACAAGGTTATCAGGCTGCCCCACGTGGGGCTCACAGTCTTGATCCCCATTTTACAGATGAGGTAACTGAGGCAAAGAGAAGTTAAGTGACTTGCACAAAGTCACACAGCTGACAGGTTTTGGAGCCAAAATTAGAACCCACGACCTCTGACTCCCAAGCCTGGGCTCTTTATATCCACCTCATTATCTCTCCCCACTAAATACTCTACATTCTTTTATTGCTTTCTATATTACTAGGGTATGAGGAGAAGTATCTTCCTGCAACATACTCAGAGCCCTGAGAACCAATGAAAAAAGGGGAGAGAAAGGAGAGGATATTCAGTTTTGTCACAGCTAACATTCAGCTCTTTGTCAAAATTTGCTGCCTCCTCTAGTTTGGATGGGTCTTTAATTTTTAATTTTCTTAAGAAGTGGCCACCTAGTCCAAGCTTAGTTCTTGCCAGTGACAGAGACTATCTTCAGGAAATTCATAGTTCAATTAGTTCTTAGAAAAGGATCCAACCTAAAGAAGGAATGAGTTTCCTCAGGCGGATATCTTAATTGATGCAAGTTATGTGGTGCATAGCCACTGTTAATTTTAAAGGATATTTATCCCACAAGTTTGTCAGCAAATATTGGATGTGGCCTATAGTTATTGTCACTGAACATTTACATTTCAACTGCAGAGAAAGACACCTTCCTTTTGTCTTCTCTGATTAACATTTCCAGCTCTGTAATTTTCTTGCTTCTCGCACAAACAAAGCAATCGGGCTCATACGGGAAGCCTATTCTGTAAGATATAAATATTTGCTATTCAGAAAAGCTCAATGAGGGTTTAGTTATTTTAAATTAAAGAAAGAAAATGACTAGTAATGATTGGTTTCAGCTAACGAAATGCTTTTATGCAAATGTGTGAACCCTAAACATGACCTGGAAACAAAAGGCTGCTTAACAGTTACTATTAAGCAATACATTAGTAGATCAATTAAACAGAACTTCTTTCTAATGAATGTGTGGTACAAGGGTTGCCATGGAAACCTGGAAAGAAAAGGCCCTAGTATGCTAATGTTTCATTTTAAGACCATGAAATATTATAGACCTCTTAGTGGCTAGAAGGACTTGAAATAAAGTTGAAGGAGGATGCTCATGAGGGAGAAACTTCCCTTTCTAGTTTATTCCCTGGAGCCTAGAATTATTAGTCTGGATCTTTCTAGATTTTTCTAGAGAGCATCACTTCAGTCTCCCTCTGGGCACTTAGGGAGACAAGTTTTTCTTTATCTCTACCCTCTGGAGCAGTCTCCCTCTGGTAAGGAATAGAGTTGGGTGACCCTCCCATTTAGAATCATGGAAATGGGGAAGAGATGTGTCCACTTTGATAAGGAGTCAAAGAAATTTCTTATCAAAGGGAAAGATTATCAAAGATAATTATCAAAGATTCAAAGAGAAGCAACACCTCTTAGCGGAAAGAGCACGGGCTTGGGAGTCAGAGAATGTGGGTTCTAATTCCAGCTCCACCATGTGTCTATTGTGTGACCTTGGGCAAGTCATTTAACTTCTCTGTGCCTCAGTTACCTCATCTGTAAAATGAGGATTAAGACTTTGAGCCCCTCCTGGGGCAACCTGATGACCTTGTGCTTAGAACAACATTGCTTGGCACATAGTAAGTGCTTAACAAATACCATTATTATTATTATTATTATAACTATTATTATTATTGAATCATTCTTTCCCCTTTGGAGAGACCCAGATAATAAATGGACCAAGTTAGAGAATTGGTCTTGCCACAAATTAATGGCAACAG
This sequence comes from Tachyglossus aculeatus, assembly GCF_015852505.1. Classification (NCBI taxonomy): domain Eukaryota; kingdom Metazoa; phylum Chordata; class Mammalia; order Monotremata; family Tachyglossidae; genus Tachyglossus; species Tachyglossus aculeatus. The sequence goes on along the minus strand of NC_052088.1, from coordinate 34,066,882 downwards.
AGTTCTGCTTCCTAGATGTTGTCCAATGGACTATTGATAAAGCTTTAGAAAAATAATTCCTTTGTAAAAAAGTCCAGTCAGACACTTGGGTAGTCAATCAATGAGTCATATTTATTGAATGCATACTGTATACAGAGCACTGTACTAAGCATTTGGGGGAGTACAGTGCAACAGAATTGGTAGACATATTCCCTGCTCAAATTGAGCTCACCATCTGGACGGGGAGACAGGCGCTAATATAAATAAATACATTAGGGCTATATAAATGAGTGCTGTGGGACTGAGGGAGGGGTGGATAAAGGGACCAAATCAGGGTGATGCAGAAGGGAGTGGGAATCTCCTTCCATAAGGCTTTGAGGGAGGGGCAAGTAATTTTCTGTTGGCTATGAGGAGGGAGGACATTCCAGGCCAGAGGCAGGATGTTGGTAAGAGGTCAGTGGTGAGATAGATAAGGTAAGTGAGTAGGTTGGCAAGAGAGGAGCGGAGTGTGCTGGCTGGATTGGAGTAGGAGAGCAGTGCGATGAGGTGGGAGCGGGTAAGGTGATTAAGTGCATTTCCCCTTCCTCCACAGCATTTAGGAATGTAATCCTTATACTCTGTTGCTTTCCCTACCTATAATTTATTTCAATATCTGTCTTCCCCACTAGACCATAAGCTCTGTATGTCTATTATCTCTATTGTACTCTCCCAAGCCTCTCTCAGGGTCACACCTGGAGAGTTCCCAGACTCTACCAGTCTCAGCTATGAGAGGGAGAGTCAAACAGAGGGCTGTACATTCCATTCCTAGCTTGGCCAGTGGCTAGCGAGTGGAAGGCAATCTTCTACAAGTCAAAACTCACCCGTGCTGGGCAGCAGAGGCAGGGAGAGAATCAAGGGTGAAAACTCAAGTTTACTGCGATGGTCAGCCACTTTTCCAAAGAAAACTCTCTGGATCCACTACCAGAATGATTGCAGTTGGAGGTGGGGCATTCTGGGAGAGATGTATCCATGGCATCGCTCTGGGTCCAAGAGGACTACAGGGAATAAGACAGGAGGCTAAGCCTGCTGCTCACAGTAAGTGATCAGTAAATACCACTGACTGATTGATTGACAAACACAATTTGAAAACAATGGGGCCTCCAGCTTCATACCAGATTAAAGGGTTTTAGAGTTTGTAAATAATCTGGCCCTATTCCAGAAAATTCACCCAACCCCCTTGAGCTATTTCACCCCAACAAAGAAGTTAATCTATTTGGATCCAGTCCCTGTCCCAGGTGGGGCTCACAGTCTTAATTTCCATTTTACAGATGAGATATCGGAGGCACAGAGAAGTGAAGTTACTTGCCCCAGGTCACACAGCAGACATGTGGGGGACCTGGGATTAGAACCCAGGTCTTTCTGACTCCTAGGCTCATGCTCTTTCCCCCCCATCTTACCTCCTTCCCTTCCCCGCAGCACCTGTATATATGTATATATGTTTGTACATATTTATTACTCTATTTATTTATTTATTTATTTATTTTACTTGTACATATCTATTCTATTTATTTTATTTTGTTAGTATGTTTGGTTTTGTTCTCCGTCTCCCCCTTTTAGACTGTGAGCCCACTGTTGGGTAGGGACTGTCTCTATATGTTGCCAACTTGTACTTCCCAAGCGCTTAGTACAGTGCTCTGCACACAGTAAGCGCTCAATAAATACGATTGATTGATTGATTGATTGATTAGGCCACAATGCTTCAAGATACAGAGTGTAGAGTTGTGTTAGAAGAGTGATGTGCTGATGGGCTTTGGTCGGAGTTCAACGAGGTAAGTTAGGAGGGGGAGAACTCATTGGCAAAAATAAGGACAAGTTAGATATTTTTGCCTAAAAATAGCTGTGAGCTAATTCTCTAGACAGTGCAGATTCATTCCTGTGGAATAGAACATCAGGGCTTTTGCATTTGAATCAAACCCACTAATTATTGCCCTCAAAGAAAACATGATCTATTCACCTTAACTGCTCGGGAATCACAGCTGCACCCAAAGCTTCCTGCCTGCATGCATTGTTTCATAAGATTTCTTCTGGGAAAACAACATTGAAATTATATTTTGTCCCATTTAGCCTCCAAATTGCAATTTGAAAATTCGAACTTTTGCAAAATATTCACCTTCCCTAAATCATTAAATTCTTTCCTGAATATTTATTGAAATAGGAGATAATTACAAGTCAAAAAACCCAGTAGTCAAAGTCTGTCGTCTTTTTTTTTTCTTTGAAAGTTGTGTCTAGGATCTTTTTTCAGTTCAATTTTTGGGGGGCATGAAGTTAAGCTTTAAACGTTCTTAATCATTTGAAATATGTTCTTATAGTTCAAAACATCCAAATTCCATGATTATTATGCTAATGAAGAGAATAAGACATTCAATTCTTCCCTTTAGAATGATGACCTAGGTAGAATAATACTACATAATTGCCCCAGCATTATGCAATTATGATATTATAATAATTAATATAATTTTTGTTCCATTTGGAAAAGAACCTAGTAAGGTATTTGTTCTCTCAAGCACTCTAACTCTTTTATTGTATCTTTGGAATTGATAGACCATGAATTGTATCTATAGAACATGAGTTCTGGGTGATTGGAAACCAGTGACTCTGATAAGCATTTCAAAAGGAACTTGAAAAATTATTTGCCAGACTTTGTAATCCCCAAAATCTAAAAGTCAAAGTAAAATAGTTTCACACCGTCAAAGTGTTGTTGTCAAAAAGTCTCTGCCACTCTGTGAAAAGAGATGAGTTTGGCCTGAATATATCTTGTAATTTATTATTGTCTGTTCCCCTCACCCTTCCCTGCTCCTTTAACTGTAATCTTGTTGTGGACAGGGGATTTGTCTGTTTATTATTGGAAAGTACTCTCCCAAGCACTTACTACAGTGCTCTGCACACAGTCAACACTCAATAAATATGATTGAAATGAATGAATGCTCTGTTTAGATTATTGCAATAATCAAACTGCGTAGTTTCCTAGTCTCCAATTCATTGTGTAGACATTTTCTCTATGCAGCATTTATTGAGTGCCCACTTTCTGCCGTACACTATACTAGGGGCTTATGAAGTACAGAATAAAGGAGTCCAGAAAGTCCACAGAGAGTCTTCATTCTAGGAGGAGAGACACACATAAAAATATTAACATTAGAGTGGTCTAAATAAATCATTGAGAACCCATATATTCATGTATTCATAAGTGCTGATGGGAGTATAAAGAAGGCTGTGTGCTGAATAGAAGGGTAAGCACTTCTCGTTTATAACATGTTTATTAAGATGTCCACATCCATGTCATCTGTTTAGCGTACAAGAAGCTTCTTCTAAGGGCAGGGGCCATTGATGCTTAGCCTGCATCACATAGCTCCCACTACAAGGTTTTTTTGGTCGGGCCGTAGTTTCTATTAAAATGAAACGGACAATTTCTAAAAATCACAAACACACACATACACACGCATGCACACACAGGCCTGGGAATCAGAAGGACCTGGGCTCTAAACCCAGTTCCTCCACTTGTCTGTCATGTGACTTTGGGCAAGTCAGGTCACTTCTCTTGGCCTCCATGACCTCTACAGTAAAATGGGGATTGAGACTCTGAACCCCATGTGGGACAGGGACTGTGTCTAACCCAATTTGCTTGTATACACCCTAGCACTCAGTACAGTGCCCAGTATATAGTAAGTGCTTAAAAAATACCGCAATTATTATTATCACACCTGCACATACATACACACATAGGCACACCAGTAACACATAATAATAATAATAATAATGATGATGATGGCATTTATTAAGTGCTTACTATGTGAAAAGCACTTTTCTAAGCACTGGGGAGGTTACAAGGTAATCAGGTTGTCCCACATGGGGCTCACAGTCTTAATCCCCATTTTACAGATGAGGTAACTGAGTCCCAGAGAAGTTAAGTGACTTGCCCAAAGTCACACAGCAGACAATTGGCAGAGCTGGGATTTGAACCCCTGACCTCTGACTCCAAAGTCCGGGTTCCTTCCACTGAGACTTTTACATAATACCTTCACCCAGAAGCAGTGTGGCTCAGTGGAAAGAGCCCGGGCTTTGGAGTCAGAGGTCAGGGGTTCAAATCCCTGCTCCGCCAACTGTCAGCTGCGTGACTTTGGACAAGTCACTTCACTTCTCTGTGCCTCAGTTACCTCATCTGTAAAATGGGGATTAAGGCTGTGAGCCCCCCTTGGGACAACTTGATCACCTTGTATCCTCCCCAGTGCTTAGAACAGTGCTTTGCACATAGTAAGCGCTTAACAAATACCATCATTATCATTCTTATTAACCCCTAGGATCCCAAAAATGCTCCCAAGAGTTAGGTTATGATAAGTCAGTCAGTCAGTGAGTCAATCATATTTTTTGAGCACTTACTGTGTGCAGAGCACTGTACTAAGCACTTAGGAGAGGATGATAGAACCATAAGCAGACACATTCCTTGGCCACAGGGAGCTTCCAATCTAGAGGGGGAGACATGTTTCTTTGGGTCTTTTCGATCCCCCAGTGTTTGCACTGCTGCAGATGTGGAGAGGAAGGGGGCTGACCATGACGATCCCAGCCGTGAGAGCTGGGATGACTCAACACCCATCCTCGGTGATGTTGCCGCCACTTCCCTGCTCCTTGCTGGTCTTCCAGCACAGGCCAGGAAGCCAAGGGACCTGGGTTCTAATCCAGACTCTGCCACTTTAATTCATTCATTCATTCTATTGTATTTATTGAATGTGTGCTGTGTGCAGAGCACTGGACTAAGCGCTTGGGAAGTCCAAGTCGGCAACATATAGAGACGGTCCCTACCCAACAATGGGCTCACAATCTAGAAGAGGGAGACAGACAACAAAACAAAACATGGAGGCAGGGGGCAAAATCGTCAGAACAAATAGAATTGAAGCTATATGTACATCATTAAGAAAATAAATAGTAAATATGTACAAGTAAAATAGACTAATAAATCTGTACAAATATATATACAGGTGCTGTGGAGAGGTGAAGGAGGTGGGGGGGGATGGGGAGGGGGAGAGGAAAAAGGGGGCTCAGTCTGGGACCCTGGGCCAGTCACCTCACTTCTCTGGGCCTCAGTTACTCTACCTGTAAAATGGGGATTAAAACCGTGAGCCCCATGTGGGACCAGGACTGCATCCAACCCTATTTGCTTGATAATCAAACCAGTGCTTAGTGCGGTGCCTGGAATATAGTAAGCGCTTAACAAATACCATTATTATTACTATGATTATTCTCCAGGCCTCAGTTACCTCATCCGCAAAATGGGGATTAAGACCATGAGCCTCATATGGGACAGGGACTGTGTCCAACCCAATTTGCTTGCATCCACCACAGTGTTTCATACAGATCCTGGGACATTGTTAGCACTGAACAAATACCCCAGTGTTTATTATCATTATTCTCTGGGTCTTGGTTCCCCTCTATAAAATGGGAACCATCCTCATTAAACTGTGAATCCTGTGTACGTCAGGAACTGTTTCCCAACTCATTTTATTTTATCCACCCTAGTGCTCAGCAGCATGAGAAGCAGCTTGGTCTAGTGGAAAGAGCACAGGCCTGGGAATCAGAGGATATGGGCTCTCACCCCAGCTCTGCCAATCGCTTGCTGTGTGACTTTGGGCAAGTCACTTCACTTCTCTGTGCCTGTTTCCTCATCTGTAAAATGGGGATTCAATCCTACTCCCTCCTACTTAGACTTTGGCCCCTCATGGGACAGGAACTGTCCCCAACCTGATAAACTCACATCTACCCCAGTGCTTAGAACAGTGCCTGACACATAGTAAGAGCTTAACAAATAGCATAAAACAAAATAAACACAGAGTTTGGCAAAAGTAAACACTTAACAAATACCTCAATTATTGTTATTATTTTTCCCCTCTCCAGAGAGGCAGGTCTCAGGTTTTGGATTCTCAACCAGGCAATTAGTAGCCTGAGGCCTCTCAAATCTGACCAGGAGGAGATTCACCCAAGCTGCTAAATATTCAACATTTATTATGCTCACTATACTGGTATATAGTATATATATATATATATAATATGGTGCTCAATAAATGTTAGGGAATAATTGAGTAATGAGACTATGCCTATTATTTCTAGGACTAGTACTTGTACTTTCAACTTGTACTTCCCAAGCGCTTAGTACAGTGCTCTGCACACAGTAAGTGCTCAATAAATACTATTGATTGATTGATTTCTGTTGCAGTCTCCCAAATGCTTAGTACAGTGCTCTGCACAGAGTAAGTGCCCAGTAAATATCATCAATTGATGCCCAGAAAACCAAATGTTTTTTTTCTGCTTCATCATGGCAGATGCCCTGACAGTGATGAAGATTTCTAAGACCCTTTATGTTCGTGTGTTATGGTAACATCAACCTTCTGACCAAAGAGATTTCAAAACTCCAGTTGGGAGCGATGCCGGAATGGGGAAAAATAAATAAAGTTACTGGACTCCACGAAACTGGCAAACTAAATAGAAATATCCAGAGAATGGGCAAAAAGCCACCTAGTGACCACCAGTACTATCTGTTGCCAAACTGTACTTTCCAAGCGCTTAGCACATTGCTCTGCACCCAATAAATGCTCAATAAATACAATTGAATGAATGAATCTTTTATTTACCAACTAAAAGAATATCTTGGATATATACGCTATGTAAACAAGGGCATCACATTGATTTTCTCAGGGCAGGCAAAGGAGCTAAAATTTCCACAGCTCTGTAGCCATATGCTTAGCCAAGGTTTGGATTGATCTTGGTCTGATATGCTTACAGCCACTGTACCAAAAAGTGACTTCCCATTCACTGAAGCAACTTTCTGAGCCATTCCAGGAAAATTGAGTCACCTGTAGAATTTCAGGCACAAGTATTACTGCAGCTGAATCTCATCCTAATAATCACCAGTGATCACAGTGAATATTCTCTGTGATGGCTCCCTCCCTCTCTCCTTCCCTCCCTCCTGCTTTTCCTTCCTTCTTTCCTTCTCTTCTACTCAGTCTCTTCATTCCTTCCCTTCTTCCTTCCTCCTCTCCTTTTCTGCTTTCAATCTCTTCTCCCTCCACCCTTTGTTTCTTCCTTCCTCACTCCCTCCTTCTTCCGTTGTCTCCTCTCTCCTCGCCTCATCTCTTCTTGGAAGCAGCGTGGCGTAGTGGATAGATCATGTCCCTGCCAGTCAGAAGGTCATGGGTTCTAATCCCAGCTCCGCCACTTGTCTGCTTTCTCACCTTGGGCAAGTCACTTTACTTTTCTGTGCTTAAGTTCCCTCATCTGTAAAATTGGTATTGAGACTGTGAGTCCCATGTGAGACAGGATCTGTGTCCAACCTGATTTGATTGTATCTACCCCAGCACTTAGTACAGTGCCTGGCACATAACAAGTGCTTCAAAAATACCATTATAGTTGTTATTCTTTCTTTACCTCCCTCCTTCTTGCCCTTTAACTTTTTTCTCTGTTTTCATTTTTGAATGATATTGTCATTATTACTACTTATTATTAGCACTGGTCCCTGGATTCCTAGGCCCATGCTTTAAAGACTAAGCCTTACTGCTCCTCAATCAATCAATCAATCATATTTATTGAGCGCTTATTCTGTGCAGTGCACTGTACTAAGTGCTTGGGAAGTACAAGTTGGCAACATATAGAGACAGTCCCTACCCAACAGTGGGCTCACAGTCTAGAAGGGGGAGTCAGAGAACAAAACCAAACATATTAACAAAATAAATAGAATAGATATGTACAAGGAAGATAGAGTAATAAATATGTACAAACATATATACATATATATATATATATAGGTGCTGTGGGGAAGGGAAAGAGGTAAGGCGGTGGGATCGAGAGTGGGAGGAGGGTGAGAGGAAGGAGGGGGCTCAATGTGGGAAGGCCTCCTGGAGGAGGTGAGCTCTCAGTAGGGTCTTGAAGGCAGGAAGAGAGCTAGCTTGGCGGATGTGGGGAGGGAGGGCATTCCAGGCCAGGGGGATGACGTGGGTCGTGGGAGTCCTCAACTAGTCACCCAAATATTCCTGCTTTTTCAAAAGTCACAGTCACTTCAAGTTTCATACATCGAAAAAGGTTGCAATCATATAGTCATATAATAATCATTATGGTACTTGTTAAGTGCTTACTATGAGCTAAGCACTGTTCTAACCTCTAGGGTAGTACAAGTTAATCACATTGGACACAGTCCCTGTCCCACATTAGGCTCACAGTCTTAATCCCCATTTTACAGATGAGGTAACTGAGGCCCAGAGAAGTTAAGTGACCTGCCCAAAGTCACACAGCTGACAATTGGGGGACCCGCGATTTGAACCCATGACCTCTGACTCCAAAGCCCGTGCTCTTTCCACTGAGCCATGCTGAAGTGACTTGCCTAAGATCACACAGCAGACATGTGGCAGAGCCGGGATTAGAACCTATGATCTGCTGACTCTCTGGCCCGTGCTCTATTCACTGTGCCATACACATTTAGCATTTTAATGGTTAGAAAAATTAGACTATCTTCTTTTGACTCCGAGTTCTCAGAGAAAATGGGAGTCAGTAAGGCTACCGATCAACTTTGTTTCATTTTGGCATATTGACTGTGAGCTCTGCTAGACTGTAACTCACTGTGGGCAGGAAATGTGTCTGTTGTATTGTACTCTCCCAATCGCCCCTCTCAGGGTCACACCTGGAGTGTTTCCAGTACTCTACCAGTCTCAACTATGTCTAGTACTCTCCCTCAACTATGGGAGGGAGAGTCAAGTAGAGGCCTGCCCATTCCATTCCTAGCTTAGGCAGTGGCTAGTGAGTGGAAGGCAATCTACTACAAGTCAAAACCCACCTGTGCTGGGCAGCAGTGACGTGGGAGTGAGTTGAGGATGGAAACTCGAGTTTACTGCCTGGAAGGAGGCGATGGTAAACCACTTTTGGATTTTTACCAAGAAAAATCTATGGATCCGCTACCAGTACAATTGCAGATGGAGTTGGGGCATTCTGGGAGAGATGTGTCCATGGCATCGCTATGGGTTGGAGATGACTAGACAGCAAAAGACATGCTTAGTACGGTGCTGTGCATACAGTATGAGCTCAGTAAGTGTGATCAGCTGACTTAAGAAAATTTCAGGCCTGTTCCCTAATAATAATAATGAAGATGATGATGGCATTTGTTAAGTGCTTATTATGTGCAAAGCACAGTTCTAAGCGCTGGGGAGGATACAAGGTGATGAGGTTGTCCCACGTGGGGCTCACAGTCTTAATCCCCATTTTACAGATGAGGGAACTGAGGCACAGAGAAGTGAAGCGACTTGCCTAAAGTCACACAGCTGACAAGTAGCAGAGGGGGGATTTGAACCCATGATCTTTGACTCCCAAGCCCACGCTCTTTCCACTGAGCCACGCTGCTTCTCATGAATTATGCATCCACCAGAGATGCATAATTCCTTTTAGCTGAGCTGATTTTCTGGGTGACAGTCTTCCTTCATCCCTAAACACTTGAGAGCGATCCAGAACCAGGAAGCTGAAGGTTGAGACGGCCCTTCTGAAGAATTCCCAGCCAGCTTCCGCATCAGTTTTCGCAGCTGTGAGCAGACTGACTGTTTCTACATTCCTTACCCAAGCCGATCCCAGGCGACAAATTGATTTCAAGCTGGCCCTGTCGAAATCAAAGCTCTCAGCAGGGAGGGGATTATCTGCATCTGTTCCTGAAGCCTTGTACTTGGGGGTGGCCAGGCCCATGAGGTCTTTCGGATTCCCCCCGGTCTGGGGTTCAGGCTGTTCAGGAAACTGAGTGTTAAGAAGCTGGATTTCAGAATCGCCGACTCACTGCAACCTTATTCTGTTCTGGAGCTATCCACAAGGCATTTTCATCAAGGTGATTCATTTTTCATTATTGAGGTATTTTTCCCCAGTTGTTGAATGATATTTATTGTGTGCTTACTGTGTGCAGAGTGATGTATTATGCAGCTGGGAGAGGACAATAGAACAATTAACTGGCACAGTCCCTGTCCACAATGAGCTTAAAGTCTGGAAGGGAGACAGACAATAATAGAAATAAATACCAGATATGAATATAAGTGCTGTGGGGCTAGGAGGGGGATAGAACAAAGGGAGCAAGTCCAAGTGAGGCATAAGGAAGTGGGAGAAGAAGAAGGGGGACTTAGGGAAGGCCTCTTGGAGGAGATTCAATTCAATCATATTTATTGAGCACTTACTGTGTACAAAGCACTGTACTAAGTGTTTGGGAAAGTACAATATAACAGTAAACAGAGACAATTCCTGCCCACAGCGAGCTCACAGTCTAGGGATGTGCCCTTAATAAGGCTTAGAAGGGGACAAGGGTAATTGTCTGTTGATTTTGAGGGGGGAAGGCGTACCAGGCCAGGGAGAGGATGTGAGCGAGGGGTCAGCTGTGAGGTAGATGAGATGGAGGTACAGTGAGTAAGTTGGCATTAGAGGAGCTAATTAGTGAGGTGAGATAGGACGGGGCAAGGGGATTAAGAATTTTAAAGCCAGTGGTAAGGGGTCTTTGTTTAATGCGGAGGTGAATGGGCAACCACTGGAGTTTCTTGAGGAGTGGAGAAACATGGTCTGAATGTTTTTATAAAAAATGATCCAGGCGGCAGAGTAAAGAATGGACTGGAATGGGGAGAGGCAGGAGGAATACAAGAGTACAATATAATAGAGTTGGTACAAAGAATTCCTGCCCACATGGAGCTAACAGTCTAGTGGGGGAGACGGCCATTGATATGAATAAATTACAGATGGGAGAAGCAGTATAATAGAAGCAATCCATCATATTTACTGAGCACTTGTGTGTGTAGAGCAATGGAATAATAATATTATTAATGAATAATTAAAGTATTTGTTCAGCACTTTCCATATGCCAGGCACTGTACTAAGCATTGGGGTAGATACAAGCAAATCAAGTTGGACACAGTCCCTGTCCCATGTGGGGCTCAAAGTCTCAATCTCCATTTTACAGATGAGGTAACTGAGAAGCAATGAAGTGACTTCCCCAAGGCCACACAGCTGACAAATGGTGGAGCCGGATTAGAACCCAGGTCCTTCTGACTCCCAGGAGCAGAGGAATTTCCTGAAGCTGCTGGAGGTGCCACTTGCCAGGGACTCTAGGCCCCCTGGAGAGTCTTCCGCAGACCCCATGAGCTAAGCATGCCTTCCCGTTGAGCAGGACACCATAGCTTGTCCTCAAGCATCATTGCATGCAGAGGGGAAACAGCAGCCAGGCCGCTTACTCTGTGCCAGGCACTGTAATGATAATAATGGCATTTATTAAGTGCTTACTATATGCAAATCACTGTTCTAAGCACTGGGGAGGATACAAGTTGATCAGTTTGTCCCACGAGGGGCTCACAGTCTTAATCCCCATTTTACAGATGAAGTAACTGAGGCACAGAGAAGTTGTGATTTACCCAGAGTCACACAGCTGACAAGTGGCAGAGCAGGAATTTGAACCCATGACTTCCGACTCCCAAGCCCGTGCTCTTTCCACTGAGCCATGCTGCTTCTCTGTACTGTACTAAGTGCTGGGGTGGGTACATGCAAATTGAGTTGGACACAGTCCCTGTCCCGCCTGGGGCTTACAGTCTTAATCCCCATTTTACAGATGAGGGCACTGAGGCACCAAGAAGTAAAGTGACTTGCCCAAGGCCACACAGCAGACAAGTGGTTGAGTCAGGATTAGAACTCAGGACCTTCCGACTCCCAGGCTCGTGCTCTATCCATTACACTATGTTGTCTGCCATTTGTCATCAGGCCAATCACGTAACTTCTGTGGCCTTTCCTCATCTGTGAAATGGGGATGAAATAACTGTTCTGATTAAGCTGGGAGCCCCCTGTAGAACAGAGGATACGCCGACCTGATTATCTTGTATCTACCAAAATGTTTGATGAATAGTAAGCTCTTTACAAATACCACAGTTTGTAGTATTATTTGTTCATTCATTCAATAGTATTTATTGAGCACTTACTGTGTATAAAGCACTGCACTAAGCGTGTCATGAGAAATTTGAGGACTGTCCCTTTCTAGACCTGTTTTCATTCCATATTTCAGTGTTAATGTGGACCGTTGCATTTTAATTTGCTTATTGTCTTAATTATGTTTCATTTCCCCAGCACGTCACGTAGCATGCGGCACACAGTAAAAGCTTGATAAATTCCATAAATAACCATAACAATGCCAATGATAATAATATTAATATTGCCTTCCAAATCTCAGACTGCCAGAGATCCTGAACACATGTAATTATCCCTCATTTCAACCCCTTGGTCCCATTTTCTCAGAAACGTCTGCCTAGAGGGATAAATATTTGTGTTGTGGATAAGTGACACAAGTACAATAGGGCTGGACAGAAGCCTCTCTCCTGTCTTCCTGAAACAGAAATCTGGCCCTCAAATCCTTCTCACTAGTTGAGGAGAATATATGAAAAGTTTTCTGTGGTCAATACTGCTGCCTTCTGAACCCGAAAGCCAGGAGAAAAGCAGCATGATCTAGTGGAAAGTGTATGGAGCTGAACCTGGGTTCTAATCCTGCCTCTGCAATTGTTTGCTGGGTGACTTAGGCAAGCCATTTCTCTGTGCCTCTGTTTCCTCAACCATACAACACTTGTTCTCCCTTCTACTTACACTGCGAGCCGCATGGGGGACAAGGACCGTGTCCCACCTGATTAGCTTGTGTCTACCTCAGTGCTTAGAACAGTGCTTGACACATTGTGACTGCTTAAACACCATAAAAAAAATGGAAGGCAAAGGCTATTCGGTTTATATACCACCCCGACCCCCTTTCCAGATTGAGATTTAGACTTCCCTTAGTTGAACACCTGGGTCAGGACTCAAGCTCTTAGTACAATGCTTTCCCCAAAGAAAGCTCTCAATAAATATCATTGATCGACTGCTCAGCTGTTTCTGAAATAGAGGAAACCACATGAAAAAAAGAGCCAAGCCATAAAGTTGGAAAATGCATCATCAATCACATTTATTGAGCACTTTCTGTTTGCAGAGCACTGTAGTAAGTGCTTGGAAGAAGACAATATAATAAAGTTGATAGACACTTTCCCTGCCCAGAATGAGCTCACAGAGGGAGAATAGTAAGTGGGTAACAATAGATGACATTTATTGGCATTTAGGAATGAAAGCTTAGATTTCAATTAATCGATGAGATTGAACGAGTACCTATGTGCAGAGCATTGTACTAAGCCCTTGGGAGAATACAGTAGATGTCAGAACCATGATTCCTGTTCTCAGAGAGTTTACATTCTATTGGGGGAGAGGAGCAAATCCAGCAGTGGGAAGTAGAATAGTGAGAAGAGTATGGAAAGATCAATACAAGTGTAAATGAGTGAATTAGGGGAAAGATCCCAGGCTGGCAGTCAGAGGGTCCAGATTCTAATTTTGGCTCTGTCACTTACCACCTGTGTGACCTTGGGCAAGTCATTTAAGTTCTTTGTGCCTCAGTTTCCTCACCAGTGAAATGGGGGCTAGCTCCCTGTTCTCTTTCCCCTTGAACCTGTGAACCCCATGTGGGACAGAGACTGTGTCTGACCTGATTATCTTTTTATCTAACTCAGGATTTGGCACAAAGTAAATACTTAACAAATACCGCAGTTATTATTATTTTTATTATTATGGATTTTCAATTTACACTACTCAGTTCATCTGGGCAAGGAGAATTATGTAGGTTCAGTACAGTGTTCTGCACAGAGTGAGCACTCATTAAGTATTGACTGGCACTTAGTACAGTGCTCTGCACACAGTAAGCACTCAATAAATATGATTGAATGAATGATGGATAGCTATTTTTTTTTCTAAGTAAGATGTTACTGTATTTCCATTTCAAACCTGTTAAGCCATTTTGATTTCTGGCCAGCTAATGCAATATATTGGGGAATTTCTAATAATAGCCTAATCAAATGCTCATTAGAGTGCTTTGTCTAGTGTGCTCAACAAATATCATTGATTATTATAAGGATTTGTCAGAAGTGCAACATAAACCTAAGTTTATTTAAGAATAAGTATACACATGAAGCAGTGTGACTTGGTGGAAAAAGCATGAGCCTTGGAATCAGAGGACCTGGCTTCTAATCCCAGTTCAGCCACTTCTCTTCTGTGTGACCTTGGGTAAGTCACTTCACTTCTCTGTTCCCTCAACTTCAAAATTGGGATTCAATACCTGTTCTTTCTCCTACTTAGGCTGTGAGCCACATGAGGGCCCAGATTGTCTTGTATCTACCTCAGAACTTAGTACAGTACTTGACACACAGTAAGTAGTGATGGTATTTGTTAAGCTTACTATGTGCTAAGCACTGTTTACCATATCATATCAATCATATTTATTGAGTGCTTATTGTGTGCAGAGCACAATATAACCGTTGGTAGACATGTTCCCTTGCCCACAACGAGCTTATAGGCTAGAAGGGGAGAAATACGCAATACCACACATTGATATTTCCTACAATAGTAAGAAAAACAGAACAAGTGTTGCTAGATTCTGAGATTTTATTGATTAACTAATAGCTTGATTTAAATTTGGCTGAAGTCACACTTGTTTCTACTCATGTTAGCTTTGCAATTTTATTTGAGGTGGTGAGAAGGAGGCCAAAGTTCGTCATCTGTAACCAGAGCAAGTCTGTAGGGACCTCCTATGCTTTCCTGGTCTATTTTCATTTCACAGAGTTTCACCCCCATCAAAGGCACAGTTCAAGAAGTACTTCTGTTTCGAAACCGCACCTTTTAAAGAACTTCTCAGAAGCCTTTCTTCCTCTTGCTTGTTTTTATCTCCGTTTCTTTCTTTACCGTGGCATCCCATTAGGAAATAAAAAAATGAAAAGTGAAATGCAAGCGAGCCCCAGCCTCATAGAGGCTCTGAGTACTGGCTGCTGTTTTTAGTGGCTCTGCTTGGAAAGAATGTAATCTGAACAACAGTAAACGCTATCACAGTAGCAGTTTTGCTGCTTCTGCTACTGGCACTAAGGTATTGATTCTGTTCTACTAGGACTGTTTGATGTTGTCTTAGAGTATTCCAGAAGGAAAAACACTTGACAGGGTTCACCAGGCATGCATTTCATTCCATCGTATTGATTGAGCCCTTATGGTGTGCAAAGCACCGTGTGCCGGATCTTCTGGGCAAAGACACGCAGACGTGGTCCTTTCGTGTCATTTATTATGTTATTTCATAATAACATAATATTATGTCATGTTATTTAGGTGTCAGAGAGTAACCTGAAACAGGTGCTTCCTTGGGATGTCCTTGAGGTTCTGTGTAACTTATAAAATCAATCCTGTAATAACCAATTCTTCTGCCTCAATGCTTTTGTAATAATAATAATAATAATAATGATAATTGATGGTATTTGTTAAGCCTTTACTAAGTGTCAAGTGCTGTTCTATGCACTGGGGTTGATACAGTCTCATCAGGTTGGACACAGCTCTTGTCCCACATAGGGTTCACAGTCTTAATCACCATTTGGCAGATGAGGACTTGCCCAAGGTCACACAGCAGATGAGTGGCAGAGCCAGAATTCGAACTTGGGTCCTTCTGACTCTCAGACACATGTTCTATCCACTAGATCATGCTGCTTCCAATATGATTTTGATGACTTTTTTTCTGGCCCCTCACTCCATCCACTCTACCCACCCCCCCACAAACAAAATCTACTAAAGTGACATGAGAGTAAAAATGTAATGTCTTTTTACCATAATTAACACTGGTTTGGCAGAAGCCTGTGAAAAACGGAATTATACATAAGCTCACTTTGTTGTGGAAAGAGCACAGGCCTTGAAGTCAGAGGACCTGGCTTCTAATCCTGTCTCTGCTACTTTTCTGCTGTATGACTTAAAGCAGGTCACTTAACTTCTCTGTCTTCAGTTCCCTCAATTGTAAAATGGAGAGTCATACCTCTTCTCCCTCATACTTACACTATGGGACCTGATTAGCTTGTATCTAGAGAAGCAGTGTGGCTCAGTGGAAAAGAGCCCGGGCTTTAGAGTCAGAGGTCATGGGTTCAAATCCCACTCCGCCACTTGTCAGCTGTGTGATTTTGGGCAAGTCACTTAACTTCTCTGTGCCTCAGTTCCCTCATCTGTAAAATGGGGATGAAGACTGTGAGCCCCCCGTGGGAAAACCTGATCACCTTGTAACCTCCCCAGCACTTAGAACAGTGCTTTGCACATAGTAAGCATTTAATAAATGCCATTATTATTATTATTATCATTATTATTATTATCTACCCCAGCACTTTATACAGTGCTTGGCACAGACTAAGTTCTTAACATTCATTCATTCGATCATAGAGCACTGTACTAAGTGCTTGGGAAGTATAAGTTGGCAACATATAGAGACGATCCCTACCCAACAACGGGCTCACAGTCTAGAAGGGGGAGACAGACAACAAAACATGTGGACAGCTGTCAAGTCATCAGAACTAGAATTAAAGCTAAAACAAATGCCCCATTATTATAATTTCCCAAGGTCATCATTTTGCAGTAGCCCAATTCTGCTGAAAAGTATTAGGGTATTTGACTTCTGTTAATAAAAATCTTTTTCACTCCTTCCCTTATAAATTTTACTGTCAGTCTCACATCTATAATTTTACATTTCTCAGAAAATGTTTTGTCAGAAGAGCCAGGGAATTTATTTATGAACTGTTTTCCACAGAGGAATTAAATCTTCTGATGTTCCCTGACTTTCATGATACCATTAACTCATGATATTTTATGTCTTTGTTAATCAAAATTGCTTTAGCTGTCTTTTAGCAAAGGAGTAGCAAATGCAACCCTGCTTTTTACTACAAACTACTTATGAGACTTACATTTTCTTGAGTCAGTGCTCATTATCTCCCTGTAGACTTGAAAATGTGTGAACCTGACTTCTATTTTGCTACTGACCTCTTTCTCTCTTCCTTGGCCTTTTCTCTTTCCCTCCCGCCTTATCATGCTGACCTATTGTGCCGAGAAGTGGCGTGGTGAATTGGATAGAGCACGGTCCTGGGAATCAGAAGGGTATGGGTTCTAGTCCCACCTCCGCCACTTGTCTGTTGTGTGATCCTGGACAAATCACTTCACCTCTCTGGGCCTCAGTTACCTCATCTATAAAATGGGGATTGAGACTACGAGCCCCACATGGGACAGGGACTGTGTCCAACCCGATTTGCTTGTATCCACCCCAGCCCTTAGGACAGTGCCTGGCACATAGTAAGTCCTTAACAAATACCATAGTTATCGCTATTATTGTTATTACTGTCTGCATCCCTGCTCGTTATTAGTTTTCTAGGTATAATAGTTGGAAACAGCTTGAGAAAACAGTGTGGCCCTGTAGAACGACCAAGGGACCTGGCGATCAGGAGACCTGGGATGCCGGATGCCGGCTCCATTGCTTGTCCACTGTGTGACCTTGGGGCAGTCACTTAACTGCTCTGTGCTTCAGTTCTTCATCTAGAAAATGGAAATGAAACATCCGTTCTCCCTCGCCTTTCGATTGAGCTCCATATGGTATAGAAATTGTCTCATCTGATTATATCATATCTATTCCAGTGCTTGGCATTGGAACAGATACAATTATTATTATTGAAACTCTCTTGATAAGTATTCAGCAGATGCCCGCAACGTAATTTTCACTCTCCTCTAACTCTGTGGCATTTAATAACCTGGCATTTGTTAAGCTCTTACTATGTGCCAAGCACTATATTAAGCACTGGTGTTGATATAAGATAATCAGGTTGGACAGTCCCTGTCCTACATTGGGTTCCCAGTGGCCCCTCAAAGACTAACATATAACTGGGAATATAACATATTCCCTTCCCCACAGCACCTGTATATATGTATATATGTTTGTACATATTTGTTACTCTATTTATTTTACTTGTACATACTTGTATCTATATGTATATATGTTTGTACACATTTATTACTCTATTTATTTTACTTGTACATACTTTATTTTATTTTGTTAGTATGTTTGGTTTTGTCCTCTGTCTCCCCCTTTTAGACTGTGAGCCCACTGTTGGGTAGGGACTGTCTCTTTATGTTGCCAACTTGTACTTCCCAAGCGCTTAGTACAGTGCTCTGCACACAGTAAGTGCTCAATAAATATGATTGATGATGATGATGATGGTAAATCACTGTAAAATGTTTGAGTTAACCAACTGATCAATCATATTTATTGAGCACTGACTGTGGACAGAGCACTGTATTAATCAATCAATCAATCAATCGTATTTATTGAGCACTTACTATGTGCAGAGCACTGTACTAAGTGCTTGGGAAGTACAAATTGGCATCACATAGAGACAGTCCCTACCCAACAGTGGGCTCACAGTCTAAAAGGGGGAGACAGAGAACAGAATCAAACATACCAACAAAATAAAATAAGTAGGATAGAAATGTACAAGTAAAATAAATAAATAGAGTAATAAATATGTACAACCATATATACATATATACAGGTGCTGTGGGGAAGGGAAGGAGGTAAGACGGGGGGATGGAGAGGGGGACGAGGGGGAGAGGAAAGAAGGGGCTCAGTCTGGGAAGGCCTCCTGGAGGAGGTGAGCTCTCAGCAGGGCCTTGAAGGGAGGAAGAGAGCTAGCTTGGCGGATGGGCAGAGGGAGGGCATTCCAGGCCCGGGGGATGACGTGGGCCGGGGGTCGATGGCGGGACAGGCGAGAGCGAGGTACAGTGAGGAGATTAGTGGTGGAGGAGCGGAGGGTGCGGGCTGGGCAGTAGAAGGAGAGAAGGGAGGTGAGGTAGGAGGGGGCGAGGTGATGGACAGCCTTGAAGCCCAGGGTGAGGAGTTTCTGCCTGATGCGCAGATTGATCGGTAGCCATTGGAGGTTTTTGAGGAGGGGAGTAATATGTCCAGAGCGTTTCTGGACAAAGATAATCCGGGCAGCAGCATGAAGTATGGATTGAAGTGGAGAGAGACACGAGGATGGGAGATCAGAGAGAAGGCTAGTGCAGTAGTCCAGACGGGATAGGATGAGAGCTTGAATTAGCAGGGTAGCGGTTTGGATGGAGAGGAAAGGGCGGATCTTGGCAATGTTGCGGAGCTGAGACCGGCAGGTTTTGGTGACGGCTTGGATGTGAGGGGTGAATGAGAGAGCGGAGTCGAGGATGACACCAAGGTTGCGGGCTTGTGAGACCGGAAGGATGGTAGTGCCGTCAACAGAGATGGGAAAGTCAGGGAGAGGACAAGGTTTGGGAGGGAAGACAAGGAGCTCAGTCTTCGACATGTTGAGCTTTAGGTGGCGGGCGGACATCCAGATGGAGATGTCCTGAAGGCAGGAGGAGATGCGAGCCTGGAGGGAGGGGGAGAGAGCAGGGGCAGAGATGTAGATCTGGGTGTCATCAGCGTAGAGATGATAGTTGAAGCCGTGGGAGCGAATGAGGTCACCAAGGGAGTGAGTGTAGATTGAGAACAGAAGGGGACCAAGCACTGAACCTTGGGGAACCCCCACAGTAAGAGGATGGGAGGGGGAGGAGGAGCCTGCAAAAGAGACTGAGAAAGAACGACCGGAGAGATAAGAGGAGAACCAGGAGAGGACGGAGTCTGTGAAGCCAAGGTCAGATAACGTGTGGAGGAGAAGGGGGTGGTCCACAGTGTCAAAGGCAGCTGAGAGGTCGAGGAGGATTAGGACAGAGTATGAGCCGTTGGATTTGGCAAGCAGGAGGTCATTGGTGACCTTTGAGAGCGCAGTTTCCGTGGAATGAAGGGGACGGAAGCCAGACTGGAGGGGGTCGAGGAGAGAGTTGTTGTTGAGGAATTCTAGGCAGCGCGTGTAGACAACTCGTTCAAGGAGTTTGGAAAGGAATGGTAGGAGGGATATGGGACGATAACTAGAAGGTGAGGTGGGGTCAAGAGAGGGTTTTTTTAGGATGGGAGAGACATGGGCATGTTTGAAGGCAGAGGGGAAGGAACCAGTGGAGAGTGAGCGGTTGAAGATGGAAGTTAAGGAGGGGAGAAGGGATGGAGCGAGAGATTTCATAAGATGAGAGGGAATGGGGTCAGAAGCACAGGTGGCCGGAGTAGCACTTGAGAGGAGGGAGGAGAGTTCCTCTGAGGATACCGCTGGGAAGGATGGGAGAGTAGCAGAGAGTGTTGAGAGCCGGGGGGTTGGAGAAAGGGGGGAAGAGACTTTAGAACAGAGTGGGTATGCACATACCCTCCCCACACTGAGCTTACAGTCTAGTGGGGGAGAGAGATGTTGATATAAATAAATAAATTACCAGTATGTTCGTAAGTGCTGTTGGGCTGAGCGACGGGTGAATATAAGGTGAAAATCCAAGTCCAAGAGGGACACAGAACACGTGGCATGAGATAATAATTGCATTTGTTATTCATTCATTCATTCAATCGTATTTATTGAGTGCTTACTGTGTGCAGAGCACGGTACTAAGTGCTTGGGAAGTACAAGTTGGCATATAGAGATGGTCCCTACCCAACAGCGGGCTCACAGTCTAGAAGGGGGAGACAGACAATAAAATAAAACATATTAACAAAATAAAATAACGAGAATGAATATGTACAAGTAAAATAGAGTAATAAATATGTACAAACATATATGCTGTGGGGAGGGGAAGGAGGTAAGGTGGGAGGGATGGGGAGGGGGAGGAGGGGGAGAGGAAGGAGGGGGCTCAGTCTGGGAAGGCCTCCTGGAGGAGGTGAGCTCTCAGTAGGGCTTTGAAGGGAGGAAGAGAGCGAGCTTGGCGGATGTGCGGAGGGAGGGCATTCCAGGCCAGGGGGAGGACTTGGGCTGGGAGTCGGTGGTGGGACAGGTGAGAATGAGGCACAGTGAGGAGGTTAGCGGCAGAGGAGCTGAGGGTGCAGGCTGGGCTGTAGAAGGAGAGTAGGAGGGTGAGGTAGGAGGGGGCGAGGTGATGGAGAGTCTTGAAGCCAAGTGTGAGAAGGTAAGCACTTACTATGTGCCAAGCACTGTTCTAAGCACTGGAAGGAGATACAAGGTAATCAGATTGTCCCACATGGGGCTCACAGGCTTCACCCCCATTTTACAGATGAAGGAACTGAGGCACAGAGAAGTGAAGTGACTTGCCCAAAATCACACAGCTGACGAGTGGCGGAGCTGGGATTAGAAGCCACAACCTCTGACTCCCAAGCCCGGGCTCTTT
This sequence comes from Tachyglossus aculeatus, assembly GCF_015852505.1. NCBI lineage: Eukaryota > Metazoa > Chordata > Mammalia > Monotremata > Tachyglossidae > Tachyglossus > Tachyglossus aculeatus. Next base: position 34,045,765 of record NC_052088.1, on the reverse strand, counting down.
CCACTGAGCAACACTGCCTCTCATGAGATGGCATGAGGTAGAATTCTAACTACTGGAAAAAATGACCTCTGACTTTTAACTCTGCATTTCGATCTACATTCCCCCTATGCTCCTTAGGGAGTCTCGGGAACTGCGATTTGGCAAAACACACATTATCAGCATAATTCAGATCATGTGACTCCAACTCAAGTATCCAAGGCAAATGTTTTTTAAAGGAGACTCTCATTTTATAATCAATCAATGGCAATGAGTTGAGGCTATGGAACAAATTACTCAGTCTAATGATGAGTGCTTACTGTACGTACTGTGCTAAGCACTTAATCTAATGAATAACTTAATCTTAGAGGACCTTATTAAGTGCTTAATAAATGCCATTATTATTATTAATCTAATGAGAAGCAGTATGGCCTAGTGGATCTAGCATGGTCCTGGGAGTCAGAAGGACCCGGGTTTTAATCCTGGCTCCACCACCTGTCTGCCATGTGACCTTGGGTAAGTCACTAAACTTCTCTGTGCCTTGGTTGACCTCATCTGTAAAATGGGGATTTAAAATCATGAGCCCCATGGGGGGCAGGGACTGTTTCCAACCTGATTAGGTTGCATTTACTTCCACTTTTATTCAGTGCCTGGCACATAGTAAGCTCTTAACAAACATCATAAAAATATAAATAAATAGCCTGATGAAAGCCAGAGTTGTTCCCGTACACTTTCAGTAGTAGAAATGGTTCTGATTTAGATCCTTGTGCTTAGTCACTGTTGATTGGGGAACATGGAAAGAGGACTTGGAATGATTTTGAGGTGGGAATTCTGCTGGCCATCCTAACTGAAGGGAGAGAGACTCGGCTCAGAGGCCTTGAGATCATCTCTACTCCTGCTCTCCCTTCTTAGTAATAATAGTAATGATGGTATTTATTAAGCGCTTATTATGTGCAAAGCACCGTTCTAAGTGCTGGGGAGGTTACAAGGTGATCAGGTTGTCTCATGGGGAGGCTCACAGTCTTAATCCCCATTTTACAGATGAGGTAACTGAGGCACAGAGAAGCTAAGTGCCCTGCCCAAAGTCATAAAGCTGACAATTGGCAGAGTGGAATTTGAACCCATGACCTCTGACTCCAAAGCCCATGCTCTTTTCCACTGAGCCATGCTGCTTCTCTACAGATCACTGCACTCAGTAGAAACCATTTTTAAGACTATTACTACTGGTCAATCATATTTATTAAGTGCTTACTGTGTGCAGAGCACTGTACTAAGCACTTGGGAGAGTACAGAATAAATGTATACATTCCCCACCCCTAAAGAGCGTACAGTCTAATCACATAAAGAGAATTGAGAAGAGGAGAAAGAACAGAAGAAAAAGAGGGAGGAAAGAAAGAAACAGAACATGTCAACTATGGGGTTCCCTGACATCCGGAGAGGAAGTTGGGGTTTAGGAGGGTCATAGAGCAGAAGGACAAAGAACAAGGTCAGGAGAGGATATAAAGGGAAAGGGAGAGAAAAGAGGGGGATGAAGGAGAAAATAGGACAGGGAGAAAAGCGATCAGTGCAGATGCTTGAATGTCACAGATGATGGAAGACCATCTTGTTTGTTCCTGGGATGTGATAGAGGTCAGAGTCAGATCGAGTGCAAAAAGCAAATTTTTTTCCTGCACAATTATTGGTTCCTGCTGCTCATTGCCGTGACCAGGTTACTGTTACAGGAGGTGAGAAATGGTTCCTCTACAATTCACTCGGGCCAGATCCAGATCTGTTTACGGGCTCTCAGATGGCAGGGCTGAGGTTTGTAAGCTTTCTGCTGTCCTAGGTGATGTTCTGGGGTGACTGGCCTCCAAGCTACATCTCCAGAAAAGCACTAGTGCCATGAAATGTGTGGTTCCAATCGAGTGAGGGGAGTCAATAAGATGAACCAGAAAGGGACAGTTAATATAAAAATACATTTTTCCCAAGGAGGATCCTGTAGTTAGTCCAGGTTGGGGCTTCGAGGTTGCTAAAGCGGAAGGGAGAAGATATTCTGGTCAGTTTATTTGAAACCATGATGGTAATAATGGTCACAGGTGCCCAGCACTGTACTAAGCAACGGGGCAGATACAATATAAGCAGATTGGACACAGTTTCTGACCCACATGGGGCTCACAGTCTAGGGGAGAAAGAACGAGGACCTTACCCCTATTTTAAAGATGAGGAAACTGAGGCATTGGGGTATTAAGTGACTTGCCCAAGCCCAGTTGACTCTAAACTCTTTGTGTGTGTGTGTGTGGGGGGTATGTCTCCCACCTCATTGTATTATACATTCCTGAGCACTTGGTACAGTGCTCTGCACACTCTAAGCACTGGAAAAAATACCATTGACTGATTGAAGATAAGACACAAGAGTGATTGACTGAGATGATTTGGGCAAGTATTTAACAGCAATGTGATGTAAATTTAAAGTACAGAGTAGAGGCATTCTGTATTGACAGTTTTATTATGTTGAATATTTTACCTTTGTGAACATGAAAAGTGTTTCCATTTTTGCTTGCATTTCCTTGATAGCCATGCTCTTTCATATTATTTCTAAAATAGACTGAATATCCCCTCACAATGCTGTCACTCCCAGAAGTAGCATTGCTCAATGGAAAGAGCAAGAGAGTCAGAGGTCATGGGTTCAAATCCTGGCTCTGCCAATTGTCAGCTATGTGACTTTGGGCAAGTCACTTACCTTCTCTGTGCCTCAGTTCCCTCATCTTTAAAATGGGGATGAAGATTGTGAGTCCCACGTGGGACAATCTGATCACCTTGTATTCTTCCCAGGGCTTAGAACAGTGCTTTGCACATAATAAGCACTTAACAAATGCCATCATCATCATCATCACTCCCCTGCTGGTATCACTCTTTCCCAGGCAACCATTAGCAAGTCAGGAAAAACCTTGCTAAGTAAAATTTTAGGATGGGGAAGTTAGATGTGACTTTGTTAATGCTGCGGTGAATTAAGTCTGGGTTGCCACAGAGTGATCCATGCTCACTGTTCTGGGGTCTTAGAGGCTGAGGGAGGCATTCGTGGGAGGAGAGTAAACTAGTACTTCTTTCTATCTCTCTGGTGATGGTGTATCCTCCTCGCTGATGGGGCTACAATGTAGCTTAATTCCCAAGTAAGAGTTATAATTAAGGCCCAGATCTTTAAAAAATGGTTAGAACATGTTCATGATGAGTTAAAAGGTCAATATATTTTTTTAATAATTATGATATGCATTAAGCATTTCCTATGTGCTAAGCATTGGTTTTGAGATTCATTTATTAATTCAATCGTATTTGAGTGCTTACTGCCTGCTGAGTACTATATTAAGTGCTTGGAAAGTACAATTCAGCAATAGAGACAATCCCTGCCCACAGTAGGCTTACAGACTAGAAGGGGGGAGACAGATATCAAAATAAGTGAACAGATATCAATATAAATAGAATCATAGGTACATATATGCATCAAAACAAGTAAACAGGCCTCCATATGAATAGAATGGTAGATATATACATATATGCATAAGTGCAATGGGGCGGGGAGATAGGGGAAAGAGAAAAGAGAGCGAGTTGAGGTGATATGGAAGGAAAGGGGAGCAGAGGAAAAGGGGTCTTAGTCTGGGAAGTCCTCTTGGAGGAGGTGTGCCTTCAGTAGGGCTTTGAAGGGGGGAAGAGTGATTGTGTGGCGGATTTGAGGAGGGAGGGCATTCCAGGCCAGAGGTAGGATGTGGACCAGGAGTTCACCATGGGAAAGGCAAGAGTGAAGCTCAGTGAGAAGGTTAGCACAGGAGGAGCAGAGTGTGCAGGCTGGGTTGTAGCAGGAGAGAAGGGAGGTGAGGTAAGAAGGGACATGGTTATGGAGAGCTCTGAAGCCAATATGGAGGAGATTTTGCTCCATACGGAGGTTGATAGGCAACCACTGGAGAGTTTTGAGGAAGGCGGTGACATTCCCAGAACAGTTCTGTAGAAAGATAATCCAGGCAGCAGAGTGAAGTATGGACTGAGGTGGGGAGAGACAGGACGTTGGGAGATCAGAAAGGAGGCTGTTGCAGTAATCTAGTCAGGATAGGATGAGTGATTGTACTAATGTGCTAGCAATTTGGGTGGAGAGGAAAGGGAGGATCTTTTGAAGGTGAGACCTACAGGAATTGGTGACAGATTGGTACTGTGGGGTGAATGAGAGAGCGGAGTCAAGGATGGCGTCAAGTTTGCGGGTTGGGAAGGATGGTAGTGCCATCCATAGTGATGGGAAAGTCAGGTAGAGGACAAGGCATGGGAGGGAAGATAAGGAGCTCTGTCTTGCATATGTTGAGTTTTAGGTGGCGGGAGGACATCCAAGTAGAAATGTCCTGAAGGCAGGAGGAGATGTGAGACTGGAGGGAGGGAGAACAGGGAGGACATATAAATTTGGGTGTCATCCACATACAGATAATAGTTGAAGCCATGGGAATGAACAAGTTCACCAAGGGAGTGAGTGTAAATGGAGAATAGAAGGGGACCAAGAACCGAACCTTGAGGAACCCCTACAGTAAGGGGATGGGAGGGGGATGAGGAGCCCACAAAGGAGAATGAGAATGAATGGCCAGAGAGATAGGAGAAGAACCAGGAAAGGATGGAGTCATTGACGCCGAGGTTAGATAAAGTATTGAGTAGAAGGGGATGGTCCACAGTATCAAAGGCAGCTGAAAGGTCGAGGAGGATTAGGATGGAGTAAGAGACCTTGGCAAGAAGGAGATCATTGGTGACTGCATAGGGCTCACAGTCTCAATCCCCATTTTACAGATGAGGTAACTGAGGCACAGAGAAGTGAAGTGTCTTGCCCAAGCTCACACAGCAGGCCAGTGGAAGAGCTCTGACTTAAAACCCAGGGCTTCTGACATCCAGCTTCATGTCCTTTTCACTAGGTCAATTCTGCCTCCTAAGCTGATTATTTGTTCATTTGATACATGGCAGTCCCACTACGCAGTAAACTCCCTATGGGCAGAAAATACGTCTACCAACTCTTTGTACTCTCCCAAGTGTACAGTGCTCTGCACACAGCAAGCACTCAATAAATTTGATTGAATAAATGCCATTGAACATGATGACCTCTATATATTACTCTCCCAACCACTTAGAGCACACATAGCGCTCAATAAATATGATTGGTGGATTGATTGTAATTTCTCCCAAATTCTTTCACTGTAAAAAGCATTGCAAGGGATATTCAGTCAATTTTAGAAATACATGGAAGAGTGTGACTATCAAGGAAAGGTGAGCAAAAAAGGAAACCAAAATCAAATTTTTCATATTCACGAAGGTAAAATATTCAACATAATAAAATTGTCGATGTAGAATGCCTTTACTCTATAAAAAATTGAAGAATATGTGCAGTGAATGGCTATTTTTAAAAAAGTCATCTCTGTTGGTAAAGATGAATAGTGTCTTGTCTTTGGTAATGTTGAGCTTTTCCCTACTTGAAATTTCCTTGTTTGAATAGGAGCTCTACTGCTTTTCCACACACAGTTTTCTATGCCTACCTCTCTCATTGTCTTTCCCAGGCTGTACCCTGACTTTTCCTCCTCTTTATTTTCTCTACCAATTGTTCTCACATCAATCTGAATGAGAACAATCTTTGAAAAATGATTTTTTTTCTTTCTTTCCGGAACAAAGTGTTCATTTATGACAGAGGAACTCAAATGAGGAAGAGATAGAGGTGTCCAGACAAAGATCATACAGGTATAGGGGAAGAGGCACTAATCTTTTACATTTATATAACACCATTCACATTCAAAGAACTTTCAAATACTGGATGGAAAACAAAGTAGAATAAAGTCCACTGGAGATGGGATATGTATGAGTAGAAGAGTTAATTAATGAGATATGAACAAAAAGGAAGCAACATTCAGATTATTCAGCTATAGAAATGCATTGATCCTTCAAATTTACAATGATTTTCATGTGTAAAAGGTCTCTTGCCATTAATTATTGAGCCATCCTTTTGTGTACAATTAATTAGATTTTACATTTCTTTGCTACAGCCGATTAAAGCATTGCACAAGTTCCTTCCTTATGTCGACCAGAAGAAAAAAAAGCAGGAAAAAAATACACTGCTGTGGTAGTAGAGAAGCAGCATGTCTCAGTGGAAGGAGCATAGGCTTGGGAGTCAGAGATCATGGGTTCAAATCCCTGCTGTGCCAATTGTCAGCTGTGTGACTTTGGGCAAGTCACTTAACTTCTCTGTGCCTCAGTTGCCTCATCTGTTAAATGGGGATGAAGACTGTGAGCCCCACGTGGGACAACCTGATTACCTTATTTCCACCCCAGTGCTTTGCACATAGTAAGCGTTTAACAAATGCCATCATTATTATAGTAATAGTAAACACTATTGTACAGTAACAGTATTTACTATTACTGTGTGCAATGCACTGTATAAAATTCATTCAATCATATTTATTGAGCATTTACTGTGTGCAGAGCACTGTACTAAGTGCTGGGGAGAGTACAATTCAACGATTCAATGATAAACAGATGCATTGATCTTACAGTCTATGCTTGGGAAATACAGGAATAATATCGTAGACTGTAAGTTCATTGTGGGCAGGAAATGTGTTCATTTATTCATTCAATCATATTTATTGAATGCTTACTGTGTGCAGAACACTGTACTAAGCGCTTGAAGTACAAGTTTATTGATATAGTTTATAGGGCTCATTTTGAGCAGGGGTTGTGTCTGTTTATTGTTGCAGTGTACTCTCCCAAGCGCTTAGTACATTGCCCAGCACATGGTAAGCGTTCAATAAACACGGTTGAATGAGTGAATGAATGAAGCGTCACTCCCCGTGTCCACAAGGAGCTTAAATTCTAGTGTCAGAGAAAGACACACAACCATTTATGAATGGAGTAGGTGAAATAAATAATTGAATGTTCAGTTGAATAAACAAAGATATAAAAATACTGAGGATGGGGAGAAGTGAGTAGTGTACGTAGCGCTCACTACACAGACTGAAAATCATGTCTTGAGCAGCGTTTAACTGGGCTGAAACAGATGCAACAAGACAAAAGGGTTTCTGAAACAACTGTCTGATGCCTCTGTATTGCAATAGTCGATTCCTCAAAACATCTTTGCTCTGATCCAGTGAAAGTGTTCTCACCTACAGGATCACACTCAAAACATCCCTGGGAAGTATTATAATAATAACGATAATGATGGTATTTGTTAATCGTATTTATTGAGCGCTTACTGTGTGCAGAGCACTGTACTAAGCGCTTGGGAAGTACAAGTTGGAAATAATAATAATGGTATTTGTTAAGCGCCTACTATGTGCAAAGCACTGTTCTAAGCGCTAGAGAGGTTACAAGGTGATCAGGTTGTCCCGGGGGGGGGGCTTACAGTTTTAATCCCCATTTTACAGATGAGGTAACTGAGGCACAAAGAAGTGAAGTGACTTGCCCAAAGTGACACAGCTGACAGTTGGCAGAGATGGGATTCAAACCCTTGACCTCTGACTCCAAAGCCCATGCTCTTTCCACTGAGCCATGGGAGTCCCAATAGTAAGTGCTAAGCACTTACTATGTTCTAAGCACTAGGGGAGATGCAAGGTAATCAGTTTGCCCCAGGTGGAGCTCACAGTCTTAATCCCCATTTTACAGATGAGGTAACTAAGGCCCAGAGAAGTGAAGAGGCCCAGAGAAGTGAAGCACCTTGCCCGAAGTCACACAGCTGACAAGTGGCGGAGCTGGGATTAGAACCCACGACCTCTGACTCCCAAGCTTCTCTAGCCCTTGTCTTCTGGAGCCTCTTCTCATATGTGTAATCCATTTCTGCTGCTGGATACTGTGTCTAGAAGTGTCGTTCACACTAAACCACGTAGTTTAGTGGATAGAGCACAGGCCTGGGAGTCAGAAGGACCTGGGTTCTAATCCTGACTTCACCACTTTTCTACTGTGTGACCTGGGGCAGTCACTTCTCTGGGCCCCAGTTACCTCATTTGTAAAATGGGGATTAAGGGCGTGAGCCCCATGTGGGACAGGAACTGTGTCCAACCTAATTAACTTGCAATAATAATAATAATAATAGTAATGATGGCATTTATTAAGTGCTTACTATGTGCAAAGCACTGTTCTAAGCGCTGGGGAGGTTACAGTGTAATCAGGTTGTCCCACAGGGGGCTCACAGTCGTCATCCCCATTTGACAGGCAAGATAACCTGAGGCACAAAATTAATTCAATCAATCAATCAATCGTATTTATTGAGCGCTTACTGTGTGCAGAGCACTGTACTAAGCGCTTGGGAAGTACAAGTTGGCAACATATAGAGACAGGCCCTACCCAACAGTGGGCTCACAGTCTAAAAGGGGGAGACAGAGAACAAAACCAAACACACTAACATAATAAAATGAATAGATATGTACAAGTAAAATAAATAGAGTAATAAATATGTACAAACATATACACATATATACAGGTGCTGTGGGGAAGGGAAGGAGGTACGATGGGGGGGATGGAGAGGGAGACGAGGGGGAGAGGAAGGAAGGGGCTTGCCCAAAGTCACACAGCTGACAATTGGCAGTCGGCATTTGAACTCATGACCTGTGACTCCAAAGCCCATGCTCTTTCCCCTGAGCCAAGCTGCTTCTCTACCCCAGTGCTTAGAATGGTGCTTGGCACATAGTAAAGTGCTTAAGAAGTACTATAATTTATTTATTGAGATCCTCATTTGCCTGGAGATAAGGGATTTATTTAGCAGGTCCCCAGCGTGATTCGTAAGCTCTTACATCATGCATCATGTACCATCTTCTCACCTGCTAGGAGCATCCAGTCCCGCTGGCTTCAACTCTAGCCCCCTACTCCCCCAGCCCAATGAGGCCTGATAATTCAGAGAAGCAGGGGGCCCAAATGGTTAGAGCCCAGGTTTCAGAGTCCTGGGTTCTCATCTGACTCTGCAAGTTGTCTGCTTGGCAACTGAATAAAGTAGGTGAGTTCTCGCCACTGAGGAAATGATCAGTCAGTCATATTTGCTGAGCATTTCCTGTGGGCAGGGCACTATACTCAGGGCTTGGACTTAGTATAGTGTCTTGCACATATTAAGCCCTTAACAAATACCATAATTATTATAATATAACAACAAACAGGCACCCAGCTCACCTGGGACTCACAGTCTTAATCCCCTTTTGCAGATCAATCAATCAATCGTATTTATTGAGAGCTTACTGTGTGCAGAGCACTGTACTAAGCGCTTGGGAAGTACAAGTTGGCAACATATAGAGACAGTCCCTACCCAACAGTGGGCTCACAGTCTAGAAGGGGGAGACAGAGGAAGGAACTGAGGCACAGAGAAGTTGAGGGATTTGCCCAAGGGCACACAGCTCCTTCCATGAGGCCATGATGCTCTGGAGGCTTGGAAATGATAACAGAGTTTGCAGATGTTGTCTATTTTACCGTGGGGAATATGACTCATTGTTATCATTATAGAATACACAAATTCAGTGGAAGGTGATTTGGTGATTTGCTACATATGTGTAAGTTTTATAATAATAATGATGGCATATATTAAGTGCTTACTATGTGCAAAGCACTGTTTTCAGAGCTGGGGAGGTTACAAGGTGATCAGGTTGTCCCACGCGGGGCTCACAGTCTTAATCCCCATTTTACAGATGAGGTAACTGAGGCACAGATAAGTTAAGTGAAACAAATAGGCGAGTAACTCGGATAAAGTGGAATTATAAGAAAATGTGAAACATAAATGAAAAGGCAGAAAGAGACACTGGAAGGAACTCCATAGATCAGAAACAGATTTAGTGTATTTGCAGTATCTGTCAAAATGGCTATACTGGCTATTCATCTGGTATTGCAGTCTGGGCAACTGGGCATTTAAGGTGTCTGGCTAATGTTTTTTTTTTTAATAAAATATGAATGTCTAAGTATGAAACTCATCATCTGTCATTGCGTTCTGTCATCCTGCCACATTGATGTGGGCTGATGATAAATAGATGTATATTAAGGGGAAAAAAAACTCACCAAGGAGTATTCCATTTTATGCTCACTTTGCAGATTTTCCAGTGGTTGCATTTAAGGAGCGTCCAATAAAAAATCAAAGTCCCAAGGAAAGCATTCTTCCCTTCATTCTCAAAACCAATCCCAGCTAGGGTACTCCTACCTATATTCATTATTCATTAAAGCAGTGATATTTTCGGCAAGGCGATTTTAGCAAGAAAATTGAAAAAAAAAATTTGAATGATCTCAGCTCTTTCGACTCAAATTCCCACCTGACGCCATCTATAAGATCTTTCTCAGCCTCAGCTTGTAATGTGAATGTCTGAATGTGAAGAGACTGGGTAGAGTATTTGTCGAACAGCTATTTATTCATCTATCCATGTTAACTGATCCTGCTAAATAAGCTTCCCAAATGGATCAGGATTCACATTTATTCAACACCACACTGAGTGCATTGCTTCATCAAATCTTCTGGCATGTCATATCATCACCTCCTAGTCCAAGCTGCATTCCAAATTCATGACTTTACTCTGGGAAATTAATGGATTTGCCTTTTGTGGGGGGGAAAAAAAGCAATCAGAATTTCAAATAGCTCACCCGAAGAATAACATTGCTCTGTACACAGTAGCAGACTCATTGCAGCTGATCCTCTGTCTGACGGGATGGCATTTGGCTAATCTGAAAAAAAAAATGTGAAACCAGGAAATCCAGAGTTAAGACCTTTTCAAACTCAAATGTCCCGGTTCCACCTCTTGACTGCTGTGTGTCCTTGGGCAAGTCCAATAACTCCTCTGGGCTTCAACTTTCTCATCTGTAAAATGGAGATTAAATGCCTGTTCACCTTTCGCTTTAGACCGTGAGCCCCATGTGGGACTGGGATTGGATCCAACATGTTTATCTTTTTGTTATGGTATTTGTTAAGCAGTTACTATGGGTCAAGCGCTTTTCTAAGAGATGGGATGAGTACAAGTTAATTAGGTCAGATGCTTTCCCTGTCTCCCTTGAGGCTCACAGTTTTAGTAGGAGAAGAACAAGTATTTAATCCCTATTTTCAGTTGAGGAACGTGAGACATGGAGGAGTTAAGTGACTTTTCCAAAATCACAACTATAAGCAATTGGTAAAACTGGGATTAGAACCCAGGTCCTATGACTCCCAGGCTTGCAAAATTTTGACTTGGACACACTGCTTCTCTCATGCTTAGCATATATGCCTGTTTACTTGTTTTGATGTCCATCTCCACACCTCTAGACTGTGAGCCCATTGTGGGCATGGATTGTCTCTGTTGCTGAATTGTACTTCCCAAGCATTTAGTACAGTGCTCTGCACACAGTAATTGTTCAATAAATACGATTGAATTTATACTAAGCACTTAACTACTATGATGGTGATGATCAAAATTGTTATTAATGTCCATCGAATTCCATGATCCTTCTCCATTCTAGTTCCCACCAACTCTCTCATCTTTTCTGTACCTAGGGGAAAAATTTACCAGATAAATTCAGCAGGCTATTTTGGGCTTCTCCTTTTTTCCTCACTTTTTTTTTTCAAATGGTATTTTCAAGCACTTACTATGTGTCTAGCGCTGTATTAAGCACTGCGGTAGATACAAGCTAATCTGGTTGGACGCAGTCCAATCCCTCATGGGGGCTCACAATCTTAGTTTACTCTATTTATTTTGTTAATATGTTTTGTTTTTGTTGTCTGTCTCCCCCTTCTAGACTGTGAGCCCACTGTTGGGTAGGGACCATCTCTATATGTTGCCAACTTGTACTTCCCAAGTGCTTAGTACAGTGCTTTGCACACCGTAAGTGCTCAATAAATACGATTGAATGAATGAATTTTACAGATGAGGTAACTAGGGCACAGAGAAGTGAAGTGACTTGCCCCAAGTCACACAGCAGACAAGTAGCAGAGCTGGGGTTAGAACCCAGATCCTCTGTATTCCAGGCATGAGCTCTTTCCAGAAGGCAACACTGCTGCACTGTCATGGCTCGAGCTGCCCAGGCCCACCACCCAATAATAATAATAATGGCATCTGTTAAGCACTTACTACGTGCAAAGCACTGTTCTAAGCACTGGGGGGGATACAAGGTGATCAGGTTGTCCCATGTGGGGCTCCAACCTGAGGGGCCATGGCATCTAAGGGACCATGGCATGGAGGCCTTCCCAGACTGAGCCCCTTCCTTCCTCTCCCCCTCGTCCCCCTCTCCATCCCCCCCTCCATCCCCCCCATCTTACCTCCTTCCCTTCCCCACAGCACCTGTATATATGGATATACGTTTGTACATACTTATTACTCCATTTATTTTACTTGTACATATCTATTCTATTTTATTTTGTTAGGATGTTTGGTTTTGTTCTCTGTCTCCCCCTTTTAGACTGTGAGTCCACTGTTGGGTAGGGACTGTCTCTATATGTTGCCAACTTGTACTTCTCAAGCGCTTAGTACAGTGCTCTGCACACAGTAAGCGCTCAATAAATATGATTGATGATGATGATCTCCCCCAGCCTGCACTTCCACTGTCATGGGACCCCTCCAACCTCCATCCCAACCATTGTAGCTGGGCATCCATCCCAGCAACCTGTGTTTCTCTTGGTAATTTGGGGGAGCCCACACCCCATCATCCTCAAAAATCTCCAGTGGCTACCAATCAACCTGCGCATCAGGCAGAAACTCCTCACCCTGGGCTTCAAGGCTGTCCATCACCTCGCCCCCTCCTACCTCACCTCCCTTCTCTCCTTCTACTGCCCAGCCCGCACCCTCCGCTCCTCCACCGCTAATCTCCTCACTGTACCTCGTTCTCGCCTGTCCCGCCATCGACCCCCGGCCCACGTCATCCCCCGGGCCTGGAATGCCCTCCCTCTGCCCATCCGCCAAGCTAGCTCTCTTCCTCCCTTCAAGGCCCTGCTGAGAGCTCACCTCCTCCAGGAGGCCTTCCCAGACTGAGCCCCTTCCCTCCCCTCCCCCTCGTCCCCCTCTCCATCCCCCCATCTTACCTCCTTCCCTTCCCCACAGCACCTGTATATATGTATATATGGTTGTACATATTTATTACTCTATTTATTTATTTATTTATTTATTTTACTTGTACATTTCTATCCTATTTATTTTATTTTGTTGGTATGTTTGGTTCTGTTCTCTGTCTCCCCCTTTTAGACTGTGAGCCCACTGTTGGGTAGGGACTGTCTCTATGTGTTGCCAATTTGTACTTCCCAAGTGCTTAGTACAGTGCTCTACACATAGTAAGCGCTCAATAAATACGATTGATTGATTGATTGATCCCTGGGCCACCTGGTTCCAAGATGGCAGAATGGGTTGCCAGGTGGCGATCGAGGTGAAAACTCAGGGGGGGGTACCACTGAACTCTGAATTTATGTAAATGATAAGTGTTATAATACTCATGAATGACACTATTGGACACAGTTTATGAAATGAAATGATGGACTATTGATGAGCAATACTATTGGATGCTGAGTTTATGCAAATGAGTGGATGTCTTAAAACCATCAGTTGTAATAATAATAATTAAGTGCTAACTATATGCCAAGCACTGTTCTAAGCGCTTGGAACTTAGATATGAGGTAATCAGGTTGTCCCACATGGGGCTCACAGCCTCAATCCCCATTTTACAGATGAGGTAACTGAGGGACAGAGAAGTGAAGTGGCTTGCTCAAGGTCACACAGCAGACAAATGGTGGAGCCGGGATTAGAACCCATGTCCTCTGACTCCCAAGCCCATGCTCTTACCTGTACATATGTATATATGTTTGTACATATTTATTACTCTATTTATTTTACTTGTACATATCCATTCTATTTATTTTATTTTGTTAATATGTTTGGTTTTGTTCTCTGTGTCCCCCTTCTAGACCGTGAGCCCACTGTTGGGTAGGGACTGTCTCTATATGTTGCCAACTTGTACTTCCCAAACACTTAGTACAGTGCTCTGCACACAGTAAGCACTCAATAAATACAATTGATTGATTACCACTAAGGCATGCTGCGCTCACGCTCAGTATGTAGCCCTGTGGTCACATGCTGAGTTCCCTCATCTGTAAAATAGTTGATTCAGTTGATTAGTTTGACTGTGAGCCTCTTAAAGGACAGAGAATGCATCCAACCTGATTATCTTGTATCTGCTCCAGCACTTAGAACCGTGCTTGACATGATAAATGTAGTACTATTACTACTGCTAATAATAATGCTAATAATAATAACAACAATAATGATGATGATGATGATGATGGTATTTGTTAAGCACTTACTATGTGCCAAGCACTGTTCTAAGTGCTGGAGTAGATACAAGGTCATCAGGTTTTCCCACGTGGGGCTCATGGTCTTCATCCTCATTTTACAGATGGGGGAACTGAGGCACAGAGGACTTAAGTGACTTGCCCAAGGTCACAAAGCTGACAAGTGGCAGATCTGTGATTAGAACCCATGACTTCTTATCCCCAAACCCATTCTCTTTCCTATAAGCTACGCTGCTTCTAAGTAATAATAATAATAGTGAATATTATTATTATTATTGGGATAATAATAATGGTATTTGTTAAGCCCTTACTATGTGCAAAGCACTGTTCTAAGTGCTGGGGAGGTTACAAGGTGATCAGGTTGTTCCACAGGGGGCTCACAGTTTCAATCCTCATTTTACAAATGAGGTAACTGAGGCACAGAGAAGTTAAGTGACTTGCCCAAAGTCACACAGCTGAAAGTTGGCCGAGGCAGGATTTGAACCCATGACCTCTGACTCCAAAGCCTGTGCTCTTTCCACTGAGCCACGCTGCTTCTCCAAGATGAAAGATGAAAGACTCAGCATTGCTTAGATAGTATGTGTCTATTGCTATTTTGTGTCTATTGTTATATTAAGTAAAACACTATACTTAGTGTAGTGCTTTGCACACAGTAAGCGCTCAATTAATGCAACTGAATGAATAGGGATGAAAGGGATGAAAGATGTCCTACTTGGAACAAGCTGTTGCCCCTCTGTTTTCTATGATATATCTCTGAGTGATAGCAGAAGTGTCTGAATCACCTATGATTGGTTTTAACCTCCTCTCCCAGGATTAGTTTATCACTATTATTATTATTACTATCAATCATAATAAATATTATGAATAATAGTAATAATAGCATTTGTTAAGTGCTTACTCTGTGACAAGCAGTGTAATAAGTCAAGAGGTAGTCTACGCACAAGAGGACACATTTGGCTCAGTTTAAGAAGGGGGAGAACAGGCATTCTACGGAGAGCAGGTTACAGTTTTCAACTACAAGATGGCTTAAAAACAACAGTTGTAACAGGAAAAAAATCAAAATAACTAGGGTATTAGAGGAACCTATTGTACTCAGCACTGCTTACATTTTCCTGGTGAAGAAACTGAGGCCCAGGTAAGATAAGTGACTTCCTCAAGTTCACACAGCAGGCAAATAATGATAATAATAATAATAATGGCATTTATTCAGTGCTTACTATGTGCAAAGCACTGTTCTAAGTGCTGGGGAGGTTACAAGGAGATCAGATTGTCCCACGGGGGGCTCACAGTCTTAATCCCCATTTTACAGATGAGGGAACTGAGGCACAGAGAAGTTAAGTGACTTGCAAATGGAAAAGCTGGGATTAGAAACAAGGCCTTCTTTCTCCTAGGCCTCTGCTCTTTCCATTAGGCCACACTACTTCTCTTTTCAATAAAACAGTAGTATTTACTGAGAACTTAATTTATTCATTCAATCGTATTTATTGAACGCTTACTGTGTGTAGAGCACTGTATTAACCTCTTGGGAGAGTACAATACAACAATAAACAGTGACATTTCCTGCCCACAGTGGATGGGGGGAGACGGATATTAATACAAAGAAATAAATGACATATATTAATATAAGTGGTGTGAGGCTAGAAGCTGGAAAGAACCAAGGGAATGAGTCAGGGCGATGCAGAGGGAGTGGGACAAGAGGAAAGGAGGGACTTGGTTTGGGAAGACTTCTTGGAGGAGACGTGCCTTTAATAAGGCTTTGAAAGGGGGGGAGAGTAATTGTCTTTCAGATTGGAGGAGGGAGGGCATTGCAGGCCAAAGGCAGGACGTGGGCGAGGCGTCAGCGGCTTATTAGGCGAGATCAAGGCACAGAGTGAAGGTTAGCATTACTGTGTGCAGAGCACTGTACTAAGCCCTTGGGAGAGTACAATATGATAGAGTTGGTAGATATAATCCCTGCCTTCAAGGAGCACTGTTTATACTAGAAAACTTGTGTAACTAAAACTGGCCTCTCCCCAGTTAAGCGACTTATGGTAGCTACAATATCTTAAATTCAAACTGGAGTGGGTTACAGTTTTCAACTACAAGATGCCTTAAAAACAACAGAAAAAAATTAAAATAGGGTATTGGAGGAACCTATTGTACTCAGCACTGCTTAGATAGTATAATAAAAGTAATAATAATTTTGGTACTTGTTAAGCACTTACTATGTGCAAAGCACAGTTCTACGTGCTGGGGAGGGTACAAGGTGATCAGGTTGTCCCATGTGGGGCTCCCAGTCTTAATCCCCATTTTATAGATGAGGTTACTGAGGCTCAGAGAAGTGAAATGACTTGCCCAAGGTCACATGGCTGACAAGTGGCAGAGGCGGGATTTGAACCCATGACCTCTGACTCCCAAGCCTGGGCTCTTTCCCCTGAGCCATGCTGCTTCTCTAGTACGTGTCTATTGCTATATTAAGTGTCTATTTATGGTTATATTAAGTAAAGCACTATACTCAGTATAGTGCTTTGCACACAGTAAGCGCTCAATAAATGCAACTGACTAAATAGTGAGACAAATGTTTTCTATAACCTGAATAGAACGTAAAGAAATCTAACCTATGACTCAAACCATCTGCTTCTTGCCCCCACTATTTAACCATTAAATAGTAAGTTTCTGGAGGCTGAGCTGAAAACTTTTATTTTTACTGTACTCTGCCAAGGCTGAGTTCAGTGCTCTGCAACCCCCTAGGGGATAAATCCATTTTATTGATTGAAATTCTATTGAACGAGCTGGTCTGTAATGAGACGATAATGAAACTTGGCTTTTTAGTCTAGAGACATGGAGGCTAAAGCCAAAACTACTAATGCTATTAAAGGATAGGGAAAAATCATTTCACCAAGAATGGATAATGGTTATTTTCTTTCTAGGAAAGATGAGGAATTTAGATTCTGCAGTCTGGGGATGTTTCTGGCTGTGTGGGTTGAGAGTATTAGAATGGGCAGCTGAGGGAAAACATGGATCCTCCTTCTCTGGAGACTTTGAAACGGTTTGGCATTCATCTGCTCATATGGCTTAAATGTAATCCTGTGCAAAGACAAGGGGAAGTAACTTCAGGGTCTCCTAGCCTGATGATTTACCTAAGAATGGAAAATCAATAAAACATGCCGTGATCACCCCTTTGGTCTGTTTTCACCTGTTTACCTCCTGAGCGAATTTGAGAAATTGAGCTGTGTCCAGCCGTGTGATTTTAAAAAAAAATTAGTCCTCAAAAATCTGCTATGATAGTTTTCATTTCTAAGCACTCCTGTGCACTGATTCTTCCTTCTTTCTATTACTGTAGGACTGAGATGATCAGATGCTGATGTTTTGGGTTTTTGGTGATCTGTCCTATGATCGGAGCCCTAGTTGGAGACTCAATCCCCCTCCAAACTGCTTGTTGTCGTGATTTTCCGTGGGTGACCTATCCAGGTTTTTGTCGTCTTCTGCAAATTCCAGGAGCCCAGTGTAAAATCATACTCGGGAGACACAATCAGCCTGGAGAATCTCTGGAACTCAGTCCAAGGGCCAGCATCAGAGCAATGCTTATCGGCACACAATCCGCCGGGGTTGCCAGTAGGACAACCGCACCATTGAAAGTTGGTGAACTTAAAAGGGGCAGGAAGTACAGCGCAAAATGTTTAAAGGCAATGTGACCAAATGGCAAGAGCATGGATATGGAAGTAAGAGAACCAAGTTAGACTGTGAGTCCCATGCGGGTCAAGGACTGTGTCCATCCTAATTAACTTGTACCTAGCCCAGTGCTTAGAATAGTGTTTGACACATGGTAAGTGTTTCAAAAAAGCAAGAATCAGAATGGCCTAGGGGATGGAGTTAAGACCTGGGGTCTAATCCTGGCTTGCTGCTTGTCTGTTGTACTTCCCAAGTGCTTAATACAATGCTCTGCAAACAGTGAGCGCTCAATAAATGATTGAATGAATGTTGTGTGACCTTGGGGACACTTCACTTTTCTGTGCCTCAGTTCTCTCATCTGTAAAATGGGGATTAAGTCTGTGAGCCCCGAGTGTGACATGATTATCTCATATCTACCCCAGTGCTTAGTACAGTGCCTGGCACTTAGCAAATGGCTAACAAATGCCATAAAAAAAAGAATGGGTCTCCTAGTTTACAAAGAGCTCACAGTTAGTTATGAAGTAGGAAAGGGTAAATGGATAATACAAGCTTGATAATGTCTACAAGTGCCATGGTGAAGAAACATAAGGATCATTTCAGCTGATGGATTATAGTAATAATTGTGATTTTTTTATGTGCTTACTATGTGCCAAGCACTGTTCTAAGCGCTGGGGTGGATACAAGCAAATCAGGTTGGATACAGTCCCTGTCCCACGTGGGGCTCTCAGTCTCTATCCCCATTTTACAGATAAGGTAACTGAGGCACAGAGAAGGAAAGTGATTTGCTCAAGGTCACATGGCAGACATGTGGCAGAGGCAGGATTAGAACCCATGACCTTCTGACTCCCAAGCCCGTGCTCTATCCACTTAGTCATGCTGCTTCTCCAGGATGGTAGGGTTTTATCGAGGAAGGCCTCCGGCAGGAAGTAGACTTTCAAAAATGTTTTAATGATGGAAAGAGGTGTGGTTTAGTGGAATCAGAGAGGGACAGAATTCCAGATAGGAGAAAGGGCATGAATAAGGGGTCAGAGACAGGAGATTCATTCATTTATTCAATAGTATTTATTGAGCACTTACTGTTTGCAGAGCACTGTACTAAGTGCTTGGAAAGTACAAGTTGGCAACATATAGAGACGGTCCCTACCCAACTTCAAGAATGAGGTATACACACTCTTAGACTAAGACTGTAAGCCTCATGTGGGACAGGGACTGTGTCCAACCTGATTACCTTGTATCTACCCCAGTGCTTAGAATGGTGCTTGGCACATAAGTGCCTAACAATTATCATCATCATTATTATTATTATTACTTCTCTCACACCAACCTACGTACTGTTCCTCGATTTTGTCTCTCTCCTTGCCTACACTTTGCTCAAACCTTCTCTCTCTCTCTCTCTCTCTCACTCTCTCTCTCTCTCTCTCTCTCACTCTCTCAATATGTGACAGAACACCACTCTCCCGATCTCCAGATCACAGCAAGCACTTAACAAATGCCCCCATTATTATTCCCAAAAGAAAATCCCCATTTGCGGCCTTCTAGAGATCTGTAAATAACTAGACCAGATCCAGACGTCTCCTTCAGCTAAATTTGGTGCTGTATTATTTATAGAAATGTGGGTGACTTTTGTAAGGCGTTCAAACTGGGCAGGATGAACTTTTATATGTTCCAAAGAATAAATTAATAATAAGGCCCATACATTTTTAATGCCTATTTGGGTGCCCAGATAGTAAGTCCTGACCAGAGAAAGTAATGTGTTAGCAGAAGTGATAATATCATCCTTAAACTTGTCAATCAATACCTAAGTGAATAACAATAGCACTCTAAATATAAGCCAGTTGCAGTTTTCTGCTTCCCTAATGGAGTCTCCCACAGTAAATGGTGGTTGAACCTTTTGTCAGTTGCCAGCAACAAGGACTGAAAACCTGCAAGAAGCTATTGATTGTAGAGCTGGTGGTTTGCCCTGTGCCATTCACACTATCTCATCATAGCCAGCTTTGTTCCCACTGGGGCAATGGATGAAATACAGTAGCACGCAGAGAAGGGAGCAGCACATCGCAGTGCGTGCTGGGATATGATGTACAAAACTAGTTTATTGCCTAAATTTTCCAACTCCTTCCTCTCCTTGCTACTCTCCTACTGCAATCCAGCCCGCGCATTTCGCTCCTCTAATACTAACTTAATCACTGTAACTCGATCTCGTCTCTCTCATCACCTACCTCTTGCCCACATCCTACCTCTATCCTGGAACACTGCCCCTTCTCATAACCAACTCTCCCCAAAGCCATCCTGAAGGAATTTTTCCTACAAGAGGCCTTCCAACTAAGCCCTCATTTCCTTTTCTTCCATTCCCTTCTGCATCATCCTGACTTGCTTCATTCATTCACCCTCCCAGCCCTACACAATTTATTTATATTAATGTGTGGCTGTAAGCTCCTTGTGAGCAGGAAATAGGTCTATTATATTATTGCATTGTATTCGCCCAAGCACTTAGTACACTGTTCTGCAACAGTAAGTGCTCAATAAATTGATTGATTGAAAGTTTCCACAACATGGAGCCAATTATGGGCCATAACCCCTCAGAAGGAAGCAGTGTTTCCCGGTGGATAGAGCATGGGCCTGGGAGCAGAAGGTCATGGGTTCTAATCCTGGCTCTGCCACGTGTCTGCTGTTTGACCTTGGGCAAGTCACTTCCCTTCTCTGGGCCTCAGTTACCTCATCTGTAAAATGGGGATTGAGACCAGGAGCCCCACGTGGGACAGGGACTGTGTCCAACCTGTAGCTTGTATCCAACCAGTGCTTAGTAGAGTCCCTGGCACATAGTAAGTGCTTAACAAATACCAACATCATCATCATCATCTGTAAAATGTGGATGAAGATTGTGAGCCCGATGTGGGACATGTACTGTGTCCAACCTGATTAGCTTATATCTCCCGAAGTGCTTAGTATAGTGCTTGTCACATACGTTGCCAACTTGTACTTCCCAAGCGCTTAGTACAGTGCTGTGCACACAGTAAGTGCTCAATAAATACGATTGATGATGATGATGATGATAATGATGATATTGTAAGCACTTACTATGTGCCAAGCACTGTTCTAAGTTCTAAGGTAGATTCAAGTTAGAGTGGACACAGTTCCTCAGTCCCTGTCCCACAGCCCCTTGTAGGGAGGAGTAGGATTTAATCCCCAATTTAGAGATGAGGTAGCTGAGGCACAGAGAGGTTAAGTGACTTGTCCAAGGTCACACAGCAGGCATGTGGCCGAGCCAGGACTAGAACCCAGGACCTTTGACTCCCAGGTCTGTGCTCTTTCTGCTAGTTTAGATGTGCCAAATATTGTATAAAGTGCTAGGGCAGTTACGAGCAGGCTAGACTGATGAGCCAGTCCACCACTCAAGGCACTCTAAGGTGCTCTTGCCTGCTGGGTGACCTTGAACTAGTCACTTGACTTCTCTGTGCCCAAGTTTTTCTTACCTATGAAATGGGAATAAAACACATGTTCTCCCTCCTCCCTCCCCTTACTCCCTATTGGAGCTGTGTCCAATAAGATTGGAATATACAATCAATCAATCAATCAATCGTATTTATTGAGCGCTTACTATGTGCAGAGCACTGTACTAAGCGCTTGGGAAGTACAAATTGGCAACACATAGAGACAGTCCCTACCCAACAGTGGGCTCACAGTCTAAAAGGGGGAGACAGAGAACAGAACCAAACATACCAACAAAATAAAATAAATAGGATAGAAATGTACAAGTAAAATAAATAAATAAATAGAGTAATAAATATGTACAACCATATATACATATATACAGGTGCTGTGGGGAAGGGAAGGAGGTAAGATGGGGGGGATGGAGAGGGGGACGAGGGGGAGAGGAAGGAAGGGGCTCAGTCTGGGAAGGCCTCCTGGAGGAGGTGAGCTCTCAGCAGGGCCTTGAAGGGAGGAAGAGAGCTAGCTTGGCGGAGGGGCAGAGGGAGGGAGGGCATTCCAGGCCCGGGGGATGACGTGGGCTGGGGGTAGACGGCGGGACAGGCGAGAACGAGGTACAGTGAGGAGATTAGCAGTGGAGGAGCGGAGGTTGCGGGCTGGGCAGTAGAAGGAGAGAAGGGAGGTGAGGTAGGAGGGGGCGAGGTGATGGACAGCCTTGAAGCCCAGGGTGAGGACTATATACAACACAGTGCTTGGTACAAATAAATGCCCCATTAATGCCATCCATATTATTACGGTACTGTATTATTAAGCCTTAGCTAATATAGGTTTACAGCTCATTGTGGGCAGGGAATGTGTCTGTTTATTGGCATATTGCACTCTCCCAAGCACTTAGGACAGTACTCTGCACATAGTAAGCACTCGATAAATAGGATTGAATGAATGAATGGTCTATAGATTGCACAAAAGATAATAATAACAAAAATAATGTGTTAATAATAATAATAATGGTGGTATTTGTTAAGTGCTTACTATGTGCAAACCACTATTCTAAGCGCTGGGGAGGTTACAAGGTGATCATGTTGTCCAGTGGGGGGCTCACAGTTTTAATTCCCATTTTGCAGATGGGGTAACTGGGGGCACAGAGAAGTTAAGTGACTTGCCCAAAGTTACACAGCTGACAATTGGCAGAGCAGGATTTGAACCCATTACCTCTGATTCCAAAGCCCGTGCTCTTTCCACTGAGCCGTTAAGCACTTACTATGTGTCAAGCACTGTTCTAATCGCTACGCTAGATACTAGATCTATTGCCTTGAATAGTTCTACTTCTCTCCTCCCAAAAGCATGTTTGCACTCCTACTTGCAGAGGGTGTTGAGGGTGGGGAGAGGGGAGAAGGTTATCTTCATGTTTACCTTGCGGATAACATTGAATGATGATAACACAATACCCATTGTGATAACTGAGTGATTCATTAGGCTTCTGCAAGGGTGATAGACCTGCTAAAACCTTCTGTTCTTCGGTTTCAGTGAGGAAGTGCTTTATCGATAGTTTTGGTAGTATTTATATAATGCTACTACAAGATTTTTGGTTTATGGGGTTCAGGTCTTGAAGGGACAAAGAAAGGAAATAGAAAGAGAGAGGGGGAGATACTGGAAGCAGCAGAAACAGATTGAAGTGGAGAGAGAAGAAAGGGGAACAAGGAAAAAGAATAATTGTGGTATTTATTAAGCTGATATTACATGCCAAGCCCTATATTAAGCACAAGGGGAGATACAATGCAATCAGATCACACAAGCCATGTTTAGTGATTGAGTGACTTGGTGATTGGGTAGGAATAGAGAGTTTGAGCTGAGGTGGAATGGGGGAGTGGTGTGGAATTCAGTGACTATCTATGCGGTAGAAGTAATAATAATGATGGTCTCGGTTAAGTGCTTACTATGTGTAGTAGTAAGAGGGGGTAGACACAAGCTAATCAGGTTGGACACAGTCCCTGCCCCACATGGGGCTCACAGTCTTAATCCCCATTTGGCAGATGAGGGAGCTGAGGCCCAGAGAAGTGAAGCGACTTGCCCAAGGTCACACAGCAGTGGAGCTGGGATTAGAATCAATCAATCAATCAATCGTATTTATTGAGCACTTACTGTGTGCAAAGCACTGTACTAAGCGCTTGGGAAGTACAAGTTGGCAACATATAGATACAGTCCCTACCCAACAGTGGGCTCACACTCTAAAATTAGAACCCAGGTCCTTCTGACTTCCAGCCCCGGGCTCTATCCACAAGGCCATGCTTCTTCCCATGCTCAGGGGCAAATGAGTTTGCAGAATGTTTGGAACACAGATATCCCTTCTGGGGCTCACCATCTGAGTGGGAGGGGATCAAGTCTTTTCATCCCCATTGTATAGATGAGGCAACTGAGGCATGGAGACTTTAAGTAACTTGCCCGAGGTCACAAAGCGGTGAAGTGGTGGAGCCAGGATTCAAACCCAGGTCCTCAGACTCCTATTCCTGTGCTCTTTCCTAGAAAGGAAGAGATGAGAAAGAAGAAGGAAAAGAGGGATAAAGAGGGAGAAAGGAGAGTAGGGGAAGAGGGGCTGAACTGTTGCACCTGCTGTCCTTGCTATCTAATCATAATAATATTAATTGTGGTATTTGTTCAGTGCTTACTATGTGCCAGGCACTGTGCTAAGCGTTGAGGTGGATATGAGGAAATTGGGTTGGACACAGTCTCTGTCCCACGTGGGGCTCACAGTCTCAATCCCTATTTCCAGATAATTTAATTGAGGCTCAGGGAAGAGAAGTGACTTGCCCAAAGTCACACAGCAAACAAGCGACGGAGCCAGGATTAGAACCCATGACCTTCTGACTTCCCAGCCCATGCTGTCTCTATATGTTGCTGACTTGTACTTCCCAAGCGCTTAGTACAGTGCTCTGCACACAGTAAGTGCTCAAGAAATACGATTGAATGAATGAATGAATGATCCATCCACTACGCTGCACTTTGCCATCCTCCTCTACTATCCACAGTGTTCAGACGTCTCTTCTTCCTCCTCTTCCCTCATCCAGTGGAGATGTGGGAAGGCTGCTGAAATGTTGGGATTTCTTTGGGGGTGGTGGTTCTTGAGGTGAAGAGGAGAGAAGCAGCATAGCCTCGTGGAGAAAGAGAGTTGGGGAAACACTAGAAGCCACAGTGAAGAACAGAGACACAAAGAGGCTGAAATGGTGAGAGAAGAAAAGGGAACCAGGAAAAATAATAATTGTGTATTTATTAGGCTATGTCCCAAGCACACTGCTCCTTGTTGACAGTTGAGGTTCTGGGAACTGTGGGAAGACTCTGGTTTGTGATAATTTCTGTTCAATTGTAATTGTTGAATGATCTGTGAAGCAGATTTGTTGAACATATCTGTGAAGCAGCATGGCTCAGTGGAAAGAGCACGGGCTTTGGAGTCAGAGGTCATGGGTTCAAATCCCGGCTCCGCCAATTGTCAGCTGTATGACTTTGGGCAAGTCACTTAACTTCTCTGTGCCTCAGTTCCCTCAGCTGTATTGTGAGCCCCACATGGGACAACCTGATCACCTTGTATCCCCCTAGGGCTTAGAACAGTGCTTTGCACATAGTAAGCACTTAACAAATACCATCATTATTATTATTATTTGTTGAGCACTTTCTATGTGCACAGCACTGTACTAAATTCTTGGAAAGTATGCTAAAGCAATAGAGACAATCCCTGACCACAGCGGATTCACAGCCTTGGCTACTGCAGGAAGTTAAGCTGGTTAAAAATATAAAAATATATAGCAGGAGGGCTATGGATGAATTCACAGACCAGAAGTGCAAAATGGAAATCTAGAAGAAAAATTAGGGATGTAGAGAAAAATGAAGAAAGTTCAAAGGTTAAGAATTTAAATAGATTCAATCGGTATTAAATCACGTTGTGATATTGATCGAGTGCTTACTATGCTCAGAGCACAGCATAAAACGCTTGGGAGAGTACAACAAAGTTGGCAGACAAGTTCCCTGCCCACAGCGAGCTTACAGTTTAGAAGGGGAGACAGACAATAATGGGACGTGGACTATGTCCAACCTGATTAGCTTTTCATTCATTCATTCAATCGTATTTATTGAGCTCTTACTGTGTACAGGGTACTGTACTAAGCGCTTGGGAAGTACAAGTTGGCAACATATAGAGACGGTCCATACCCAACAGCGGGCTCACAGTCTAGAAGGTCTAAGCTTGTGTCCCAGCACTTAGTTCAGTGCAAATTGTATCAAAATTGTAGATCTAACGTTATTAATGTGAGCAAGGATTGCTCTCATGTGGTTTTCAAGATTGCCTTGGTGAAATGTAAAATGATTCCAATAAGATTACATTTGCATAATAACTACGTATCTTCTCTATGCTCAGCGTGGAACCAGTTGAATAATAATTGTTATCGTTCTGGGTAATTAGTCTTGTAGAGGTAGAGTGTGATTTGAGAAGAGAAACAGGAACCACGTCTTCTATTGTACCCTTGCAGTCACCTAGAACAGCACTTTACACACTTATTCATTTAATTATATTTATCGAATGCCTACTGTGTGCAAAGCACCGAACTAAGCACTTGGGGTAGTACAATACAACAATAAACAGATGCATTCCCTGCCCACATCGAGTTCACAGTCTAGAGGATGAGTTTTATCTCAAGGGGAGAGTCTTATCTTAAAATGTGGAGTCATTTCCGACCCATAGCGACTCCAGGGACACATCTCTCCCAGAACGCCCCGCTCTCCATCTGCAATCATTCCCATAGTGGATCCTTAGAGTTTTCTTAGAAAAACTCTGGAAGTGGTTTACCATCGCCTTCTTCCATGCAGTAAATTTGAGATTCCTCCCTCAACTCTCCCCCATGCCGCTGCTGCCCAGCACAGGGGAGTTTTGACTTCAAACAGATTGCCTACCACTCGTTAGTGACTGGCTAAGCTAGGAATGGAGTGGGTAGGCCTCTGCTCGACTCTCCTTCCAGTAGCCAAGACTGGTAGAGGACCAGAAATTCTCCAGATGCAACCCTGAGAGGGATAGAGGGAGAGACAGACATTAATGTCCATAAATAAATGAATAATAGATATACCTACATGCTGTGGGGATGGAAGGGAGAATGAATGAAGGGAGCGAGTCAGGGAGTCGCCGTAGGGGAAGAGAAGAGGGCTTAGGGAAGGCTTCTTGGAGGAGATGTGCCTTCAATAAGGCTTTGAAGGGGGGAGAGCAATAATTTGATTATGTGGAGGGAGGGTGTTCCACACCAGAGTGCTCTGAACAAAGTAGACACCCAGTGCAGTGCTCTGCAAACAGTAAGTGACCAGTATAGAACACCATGCACAGGAGGCATCCAGTACAGTGTGCTGCTCACAGTAGGTATTCAGTAATAATAATTATAATGGTATTTGTTAAGCACTTACTATGTGTCAAGCACTGTTCTAAGAGCTGGGGTAGATACAATAATGAGGATAATAATAATAATGATGACATTTGTTAAGCACTTACTATGTGCAAAGCACTGTTCTAAGCGCTGGGGGGATACAAGGTGATCAGATTGTCCCATGGGGGGCTCACAGTCTTAATCCCCATTTTACAGATGAGGTAACTGAGGCTCAGAGAAGTTAAGTGGCTTGCCCAAGGTCACACAGCAGACATGTGGCGGAGCCGGGATTCGAACCCATGATCTCTGACTCCAAAGCCCGTGCTCTTTCCACTGAGCCATGCTGCTTTTCAATAATAATGATAATGGTATTTGTTAAGCGTTTACTATGTGCCAAGCACTCTTCTAAGCTCTGGAGTAGATACAAGGTAGTCAGGTGGTCCCACATGGGGCTCACAGTCTTAATCCCCATTTTACAGATGAGGTAACTAAGGCACAGAGAAGTGAAGTGCCTTGCACAAAGTCACACAGCTGATAGGTGGTGGAGCCAGGATCAGAACCCACAACCTCTG
This sequence comes from Tachyglossus aculeatus, assembly GCF_015852505.1. Classification (NCBI taxonomy): domain Eukaryota; kingdom Metazoa; phylum Chordata; class Mammalia; order Monotremata; family Tachyglossidae; genus Tachyglossus; species Tachyglossus aculeatus. Next base: position 34,018,502 of record NC_052088.1, on the reverse strand, counting down.
ACTCCCAAGCCCGCGCTCTTGCCACTAAGTCACGCTGCTTGTTCACATGGGACTCACAATCTTAAACCCCATTTTACAGATGAGGTAACTGAGGCACAGAGAAGTTAAGTGGCTTACCCGAGGTCACAGAGCAGACTAGTGGCAGAGCTGGGATTTGAACCCACATCCTCCAACTCCCACGCCTATGCTCTTTCCAAGAGCATTATAACACATATACACAGTAGGACCAGTGCTCCTTTGCCAACTTCGATGGTCCCACTAATAACGCCCCTGCTCGCTAGAAATAAATAACTTTAGCATCACTTCTACCTTTGCCATTGTAACTCCATTTCCATTCTCGCACTTTCCAGATCCTTTCATCTTCTATACAAATTGATTATCACTAGCTAACATTGGATTGGCGTATCAATCATCAACTAAACTTTCCTTCTTCCTTCCTTTCGCAACTGATTTAGGCCGCGATCGAAAAGCAATAAATGGCAAATTCATGATTATTTTTAATAGATAAGTTTTATACTATAAATGACTGATTTACATTGATTCATTTACATCAATGTTTGTCTCCCCCTCTAGACTGTAAGATCCTTGTGGGCAGGGACCATATGTATCTATTCTGTTGTATTGTACACTCCCAAGTGCTTATTATAGTGCTCTGCCCACGGTAACCCAGTTTCTGATTCTGTCACTTGTCAGCCGTGTGACCTCAGGTAAGTCACTTGACATAAGTCTCTCTGCCTCAGTTTCCTCATCTGTAAAATGCTTATTTAGTCTGTGAACCCCATGTGAGATCTGGACTGTGGCCAACCTGATTAGCTTGTATCTACCCCAGTGCTTAGTATAGTGTCTGGCACATAGTAAGCACTTAACAAATACCACACACACAAAGGTAATCACTCAATATATACCACTGATTTGAATTATTGATAGTTGGACACAGAGTTTGAGTAATATATAGGATAATAATAATAATAATAATAATAGTGGTATTTTTATGCATTTGCTATTTGCCACATCATTGCCACATCAGAAGGTCATGGGTTCTAATCCCAGCTCTGCCATTTGTCTGCTGTGTGACCTTGGTCAAGTCACGTCAATTCTCTGGGCCTCACTTAATGGCTTAGTGGAAAACCCTGGGCTTGGGAGCCAGAGGATGTGAGTTCTAATCCTGGCTCTGTCACTTATCTGCTGTGTGACCTTGGGCAAGCCATTTCACTTCTCTGTGCCTCAGTTACCTCATCTGTAAAATGGGGATTAAGCCTGTGAGCCCCATGTGGGACAACCTGACTACCTTGTATCTACCCCAACGTTTAGAACAGTGCTTGGCACATAGTAAGCACTTAACCAGTACCACCATAATTATTGTTATTATTTTTAGTATCTGTAAAATGGGGATTCAAACTGTGAGTCCCACTTGGGACAGGGATTGTGTCCAACCCAATTTGCTTGTATCTACTCCAGCACTTAGTACAGTACCTGGTACATAGTAAGTGCTTAGCCAATACCACATTTATTATTATTATTAGTAGTAGTAGTAGTAGATGCAGTAGCAGATACTGCTACTATTAGTAGTAGTAGTAATAGAGGAGAAGCAGTGTGGGTCAGTGGAAAGAGCATGGGCTTTGGAGTCAGAGGTCATGGGTTCGAATCCCAGCTCCACCAATTGTCAGCTCTGTGACTTTGGGCATCACCTCACTTCTCTGTGCCTCAGTTACCTCATCTGTAAAATGGGGATGAAGACTGTGAGCCCCCCCGTGGGACAACTTGATCACCTTGCAACCTCCCCAGTGCTTAGGACAGTGCTTTGCACATAGCAAGCACTTAATAAATGCCATAATTATTATTATTATAATGCAAAATCATTAGATCAGACAGTCCTTGCCTCACAGTTGTTCGCAATGTAAGAAGGAGGGAGGCTAGCTATTAAATCTCTAGTTTAGAGATGAGGAGACTGAGGTCCAGAGAAGTGGAGACCTACACAAGGCTGAATAGCAGGCAATGACATTGGCGGGATTAGAACTCAGTTCCTCAGACTTCCAGACCTGTGTCCTTTCCACTAGAGCACACTGCTTCCAGACTGTATGCTTTATAATAATAATAATGATGGCATTTATTAAGTGCTTCCTATGTGCAAAGCACTAATCTAAGCACTTGGGAGGATACAAGGTGATCAGGTTGTCCCACGGGAGGCTCACAGTCTTAATCCCCATTTTACAGATGAGGGTACTGAGGCCCAGAGAAATGAAGTTACTTGCCCAAAGTCACACAGCTGACAGTTGGCAGAGCAGGGATTTGAATCCGTGACCTCTGACTCCAAAGCCATGCTGCTTCTCCATTGTACAAGGACAGTAATGAAGAAAGAGGTGGTGGTATGTGGAAAATAGCCCAACTCTGGGCTTTCTAGTGGCGGTTGAGTCACTAGATTGCTTTTTGATCCTGAGCAGATCACTTAATCCCTCTTTATCCCAGTTTCCCCATCCCTAAAGTGAGGATAAAAAGCATCATGGTCCAGGTGAAAGAACCTGGGATCAGGAATCAGGAAACTGAATAAGAATCTCAGATCAGCTATTAGGTTGCTCTGTGACTTTGGGCAAGTCATTCAACCACTCTGTGCCTCAGTCTCCTCATCTGTAAAGTGGAAATAAGATGCCTTCTCTCCCTACCTATTAGAATAATAATGGCATTTATTAAGTGCTTACTATGTGCAAAGCACTGTTCTAAGAGCTGGGGAGGTTACAAGGTGATCAGGTTGTCCCACAGGGGCTCACAGTCTTAATCCCCATTTTACAGATGAGGTAACTGAGGTATAGAGAAGTGAAGTGACTTGCCCAAAGTCACACAGCTGACAATTGGCAGAAACGGGATTCCAACCCATGACCTCTGACTCCAAAGCCCATGCTCTTTCCACTGAGCCATGTTGCTTCTCTGGATCTATTAGAATGTGATCCCTGGGCCATTGTGGGCAGAGATTGTCTCTATTTGTTGCTGAATTGTTCTTTCCAAGCACTTAGTACAGTGCTCTGCACACAGTAAGGACTCAATAAATATGAATGAATGCATGAAGATGTGTCTGATCTGATTATGTTTTATCTACTCCAGGCTTTAGCCCAGTAGTGAATAAAGAGTAAGTGCTTAAATCGTAATAAAAATTATTGTTGTCAACAGGGAGAAGCTTAGGACATCACCTGAATTATATTTAGTCATCTCACTTACTGCTCAGAGCTTAGAACAGTGCTTGGCACATAGTAAGCGCTTAACATATGCCATCATTATCATTATTATTATTTTGGGCATTAGAATTTTCTGCCTCTCTTAATGAGGAAGCGGTGTGGCCTAGTGGAAAGAGCATGGGCCTGAGATTCAGAGGACCTGGGTTCTAATTCCGGCTCCACCAATTGCTTGCTGTGTGACCTTGGGCAAGTCACTTAACTTCTCTGTGCCTCATTTACCTCATCTATAGAATGGGATTATGCCTGTGAGCCCCATGTGGAACAGGGATTGTGTCCAATCTGATAAATTTGTAAGTACCCCAGCACTTAGAACAGTGCTTGACACATAGTAAGCACTTAACCATACCATAACAACAAACAAATGAAAAAAAAAACCACCCAAATACATCTGGTTAAATTCCAGGGAAACATGGACATCTCTTGTTGTTGTTTTTTTTTGTCATTTATTATCACCATTCATACCTGAACAGAATTTAGTCTACAGCACAGAACACAGTTTTACTACCATCTACCTTAATCAGTCACCAAAGTTTGTTTTGTTAACTTCGAAATAGCTGTTGATAGTGTTGTTCTTTTATTCTATTGCAACAAAAAGATTTTAATATGAGCTTTTGAAGTCGTTGTGATTATATTATTTGAAAATTATACATTTCCTAAGATAAGGTGTAAACACAAATCAGGAGAAGTCAACATTTCAACATTGCATTTTGAATGGGGGTGATTACATGTTATCTACCAACTTTGAAGCCTGGGGTCTGACACACTGAATAATCAACTCTGTTGTTTTGTCAGTTATCATCATAGTTGCCCTTTTGTGACTGCTCACTGCCTGCTGTTTGCAGAGTTGAAGCAGAGGAAAGTTTGTTTCCCTACTTACATTTCATTGATAGTTTTCTTCTCAAGGAGAGTTAGTGACACTAGCTCTCTTCAGCAGGGATTTTTGCCTCCTGCAGTTATTTCCTTAGCCAAATCGTGCTAGCAATCATAAATGATGCTAAGATTCATACATGTAGATGAAGGGCCAAATGTTGATAATTACCGTGCTAATCCTATCTTCGGCCCTTGTAACTACATTTTTTTAAATTTATACAGAATTGTTAAATTTCTCATTCCATTCCACTTTTGTTCAATTGCTTTGTCCTGTTATTCTCGTGCTACTTCTTTTTTTTTAATGGTATTTGTTAAGCACTTACTATGTGCAAAGCACTGTTCTAAGTTCTGGGGAGGTTACAAGGTTGTCCCAGGTGGGGCTCACAGTCTTAATCCCCATTTTACAGATGAGGTAACTGAGGCACAGAGAAGTTAAGTGACTTGCCCAAAGTCAGACAGCTGACAGTTGGCAGAGCTGGGATTTGAACCCATGACCTCTGACTCCAAAGCCCGTGCTCTTTCCACTGAGCCATGCTGCTTCTTGCTTATATTTTTTCTTCTTCCAACTTTCAAAGTAATACGACTATTACAAGTTCTCCAAATAATAATAATGATAATAAATAGCATTTGCTAAGCACTTGTTTTGTGTCATGCTGGGTGGTAGGGACAGTAAAATCAAATCCAACACAATCCGTGTCCCATTTGGTATTCACATCCTAAGAGGCAAGGAGAACAGGTATTTTATTCCCATTTTACAGAGGCAGAAACTGAAGCACAGGGAATCATTCAATGGCATTTATTGCACTCTTTGTGCAAGGCATTGTATTAAGCACTGGGGAGAAGTGAAGTGACTTCCCCAGATCACACAGCCAGTAAGTGATGGAGTTTCCTGACTCCAAGACCTGGGAGCTTCTTTAAATCATTTTTCTCTGCTCCCCTATTAGTTTGCAAGCTCCTTGAGTGCAGGGAAAATGTATCTTGTTAATGTTAGGTTCTCTTGGGCACTTTCTACAGAGCCTAGACCTCGGTAGCTATTCAATAAATCCCTCAATGGATGGATTGTTTCTTGAGGTGCCTCCATTTGGTGAGGTTCAGAGTCATGTTGTGTACTGCCCTTGGGTTGCTGATTTTTGCGCTGTTTGTTTCCATGTTGGTTCAGGGTTCATTCATTCATTCAATCATATTTATTGAGCGCTTACTGTGCGCAGAGAACTGGAAAGTACAATTCAGCAACAAATAGAGACAATCCCTACCCAACCACGGTCTCACAGTCTAGAAGGGGGGAGGCAGACAGGAAAACAAAACAAGTAAGCTTGGACTTCCCATGTGCTTAGTACAGTGCTCTACACACAGTAAGCACTCAATAAATATGACTGAATGAAGTAGGTATCAATAGCATCAATATAAATAAATAGAATCATAGATATATACACATCATTAATAAAATAAATAGATTAATAGATATGTACATGTATACACAAGTGCTGTGGGGTGGGGAGGAGGTAGAGCAGAGGGAGGGAGTCGGGGCAATGGGGAGGGGAGGAGGAGCAGAGGAAAAGGGGGGCTCAGTCTGGAAAGGCCTCCTGGAGGAGGTGAGCTTTGTATCAGCTTTATCCGCTTTGTGTCACCTAGTAAAAGTACAAAGTCTCTATTTCAATCTGTCAATCAATCATCTTTATTGAGTGCTTATGGTGTGCAGGAGATAAGAAGAGTAAAATAGAACAATGTAACAGACACATTCCCTGCCCACAAAGAGCTTATGGTCTAAAGGGGTGGGGATGGGCATTCGTATTCATTCAGTCATATTTATTGACTGCTTACTGTGTGCAGAGCACTGTATTAAGCGCTTGGGAAGTACAAATATAAATGAATTAGTAACGGATATGGACATAAGTGCTGTGGAATTGGGAGGGGGGATGAATAAAGAGACAATCAGGGTGACGCAGTAGGGAATGGGAGAAAAAAGACTCGTATTCAGGTTGTGTGAGAAAATACAATTGACTGACTCACTCTTCACTTTGTCCTAGCCTGAGTGTGGGCAAAGTTTGGGGTCAAAAAGGCCCCTCATACGTCCATTTAATAAATAATATTAATAATTATTGTTAAATGCTTACTCTGTGCCTGGCACTGTACTAAGCACTGGGACACTATAGTCCCCAAAATGGAGAATCTCCATTCTCTCCCAGAATAATTACATAGTAAACACTTAACAAATACCATAATAATTATTATGATAAACAATCTGTACATATAGCTTGAACTCTGCTTGATGCATTGTACAAGAAACTAGATTCAGATAATGATATAACAAATACTAGCTTAGATGTCGATTAGTTTGGTTTAATGCTATTCCAAGGTGGGAGAAGGAAAGAAGATGTGTGGGGTGGTGAAGTCTGTGTATAGTCAGTCAATCAATAAATTACTGGTATGTGAGAGGCTACATACCAGTGTGTCAACCACTGTACTAAGTGCTTGGGAGAGGATAATAATAGTAATAATGGTGGTATTAAGCACTTACTATGTGCAAAGCACTGTTCTAAGCACTGAGGGGATACAAGGTGATCAGGTTGTCCCACTTGGGGCTCACAGTCTTAATCCCCATTTTACAGATGAGAGAACTGAGGCACAGAGAAGTTAAGTGACTTGCCCAAAGTCACACAACTGACAATTGGCGGAGCTGGGATTTGAACCCATGACCTCTGACTCCAAAGTCCATACTCTTATCACTGAGAAATGTGGCTAGGCACATTCCCTGCTCTCAACTAACTCACCATCAAAATGCTAATTTCACCAGAACTCAAGGCAAAACTGGCATCGTTAGTGATTAATCAAAATAAAAGTCCTTATTCCTTAAAAAAGGATGATCCATTCATCAATGTGAAACAGACATTTCTAAGTGAATACATTTGTAAGACACTCATTTGGACATTGCTAGAGTATTCTTAAGGACTCGATGTTTCTCTTACAAGCACTTTATTAAAGGATAGGTGTCAGCCATTTTAGATTTAAGTGAATTTTCTAAAAAGCAAGCAGAAATAAAGTTAAAAAAAGAGATTGAAGGGCTAATAACCGAAATAAGGAAAACATGTGAAAAGCAAACAATGATAAGATCGAATCATTTTCCATGTATATACCGAACCACAGCAATGAGAATAAAGTGAATTATATCAGTATCATGGTGTCATTCCTGGAACAGGTGGAGTATGTCTGTGTACGATCACTTTTTCTGATAGAAATAGCTAGATGAAAGCCTTGCTCCTTCCAGAAGAAAAGGACAAACAGCTCTTGAAAACTGAAAAGCGGTATTCTCCAGGAGGGTCAATTTTCCATGAGAATGATGTCTCCAGAAGATGAAGGCTTTCTGGTTTTAAAGAGTGCATCTGCGGATGAAGACTTGAAATTTTCACAATTTAGAAATCCATGCTTGTAAGATGAAGAAATGGTTAGCCTGTTGCCTCAGAGTTTTTTTATGTGTGGCTCGAAGAGAAGAAAGAGGCTGAGAGACAATTAAACTAACCTTACCCATCACCGCAATTTCAAAAGGAACCTTTTTGGATGGTGCAAAGTATTTTTTCCATGAGCTTCTTAGTGTATCCGTATTGGGAACAAAAAGCCCTAATAGATTCCAGTGCCATCCCAGATGTACCTTCAGCGCATGGAAAATAAAAATATCCAAATAACTAAAAATGGGCTTCTGTGAATTTTTAGGCTTTCTTTGATCTGAGAAGTATTCTTTTTTGGCATAGGCTGGAGATCTTTTCCCTATATATTTGTCTTCCCAAAGCTATTATGCTGGTTATGGGAATGATTCACTTAGTTTCCTTGAATGAAATACCTGAGACTTATCTGTTGAAATCTTTCAAGAATTCATAGGAGGAAAGCTACGAGGAATGAAACTGAAATTATTGTGCATTCTGATTTCAACACTTCAAAATCTTTATGGATAACTGTTTCATAACCAACGCTTGCTATTCATTTTTTACGGGGCTTGCTAAGTGCTTACTATGTGCCAAGCGCTGTACTAAGTGCTGCAGTAGATGCATGATCTTTGAAAATCAGCACGGATAGAGTCTGGGCTTGGGAGTCAGAAGTACCTGGGTTCTAATCCTGGCTGTGCCACTTGCCTGCTGTGTGACCTCGGGCAAGTCACTTTACTTTTCTGTGGCTCTGTTCCCTCATCCGTAAAATGTTTATTAAGACTGTGAGCCCCATATAATAATAATAATAATGACATTTATTAAGCGCTTACTATGTGCAAAGCACTGTTCTAAGCGCTGGGGGGATACACGGTAATCAGGTTGTCCCATGTGGGGCTCACAGTCTTCATCCCCATTTTACAGATGAGGTAACTGAGGCCCAGAGAAGTTAAGTGACTTGCCCAAAGTCACACAGCTGACAAGTGGCGGAGCTGGGATTGGGACAGAGGTTGTGTCCAAACTGATTAGCTTGTATCTACCCAGGCAATTAGTTCAGAGCCTGGCACACAGTAAATACTTGAGCTCATTGTGGGTAGGGAATGTGTCTGTTTATTGTTGCATTCTATTCTCCCAAGCACTTAGTACAGTGTTCCTCACACTGTGAGCACTCAATAAATATGATTGAATGAATGAGTGGCTCAGTGGAAAGAGCATAGGCTGTGGAGTCAGAGGTCATGGGTTCAAATCCCAGCTCCACCAATTAGCTGTGTGATTTTGGGCAAGTCACTTCACTTCTCTGTGCCTCAGTTACCTCATCTGTAAAATGGGGATTAAAACTCTGAGCCCCCGAGGGACAACCTGATCACCTTGTAACCTCCTCAGTGCTTAGAACAGTGCATTGCACATAGTAAGTGCTTAATAAATGCCATCATCATCATCAAGCAGCATAATAATGATAATAATAATAGTAATGATGGCATTTATTAAGCGCTTGTCAATTTATGACATTTATTAAGCGCAGTATGACTTAGTGGATAGAACACAGGCCTTGGAGATGACCTGGGTTTAATCCTGGCCCCGCCACTTCAATCAATCAGTCGTATTTATTGTGTGCAGAGCACTGTACTATGCACTTGGGAAAGTACAATATGCCATATAACAGAAACATTCCCTGCTCACAATAACTTACAGGACTTTTCTGCTATAGGACCTTGGGAAAATAGCATAGTTTCTCTGCACCTCAGTTACCTCATCTGTAAAATGAGGATTAAGAGTGTGAGCCCCATGTGGGACAGGGACTGTGTCCTACCTGATTGCCCTACCCCTGTGCTTAGTGCAGTGCCTGGCACATAGTAAATTCTTATGGAATACCATAAAAAAAATAAATTTTAACCAGTACCATTTTAAAAATTAGGTTGGACACAGTCCCGTGCTCACAGTCTACTTAGGAAGGAATAGGATTTAATCTCCATTTTAGAGAAGCAACTGAAGCCCAGAGATGTGAAGTGACTTGTCCAAGGCCACACAGCAGGCAAATGGCCAAGGCAGGATTAGAACCTGGGTCCTTCTGACTTCGACACTACCTTTTTCCAGTAGCCTACACTGCTTTCTTACCTTTCCTTTTGTTTCTTGGATGCTAGAGAGTTAGATCAGTTACAAAGAGAAAGGTATAAAGTCCAAACTTAAGACTGCTTTGGCTAGTCTTGACAAAAGTTCTAACCTCTAGACCCAAATGGACTTTCTTGCTGTAGTCAAACCTAGCTCTGTCTGACAAAATGGTATTATTCCATAACCTATGCACCTTTATCTCTGTCCTCTCTCACTTTCATGTCATTTTGGTTGACACCTATAATAGTCTTAATAGATTTTTCTCAGATGGTATTATTGGCTAATGATTCTGCAAGATTCCCAGGAGCTTTAAAATGAGACGTCTTTTGGCCACGTTGTTTTTTTGCAGCTCTCCAGGGACCTCCTTAACTACCGTCCTCCAGGGAAGGATGTCATCTTAAATCAATAGGTAGCAAGTTAGCCTTTAACATTTGAATTGCTGGCTTCAGTTTTATAAATCAGTCTTGCAATTATAAGACCATTTCTGACAATGCAGTAGCTCGATATTCATCTTAATTCATATTTCTATACACTTTTAGTAGGACAAAAAAAGGACAAGGAATTTATCTATGAAATGCTAAGTGCTGGAACTCAGATGTAACCTTTTTTTTTTAAAAAAAGGTATTAAATCATTCTCACAGGAAGGACAGAGAACTGTCACTTGGTGCTACAGTTTGGCCTTTTTAAGGAGTCTTTAGGTCAAGTGAATCTTACGTGGTCTATGACCTGGTAAACTTTTCCATTTTCTTTCCCCGACCACTACCTTGGATTCCTGTCTCTGATCCAAGAAATCATTTTTACTACAAACGGAACAGGCATTAGAGTAAAAAATACTACTGGAGACAGAACTGCTCACTAAAAAATGAATTCCCTTCAGGAAGGAAGATCCAGAGCCTCCCCCAGTTATTATTTCAACACTGGCCACTCATAGGTTTGTAAGGTCCTGGGAAGAGAAGCAGTGTGGCCTAGTGAATAGAGCATAGGCCAGTAAATCAGAAAAACCTGGGTTCTAAACCCAGATATGCTGCTTGTCTGCTGTGTGACCTTGGGCAAGTAACTCACTTCTCTGTGCCTCAGCTAACCTCATCTGTAAAATGGGGATTAAGGTGGTGTGTCCCATGTGGGACATGGAATGTGTCCAATTTGATTAGCTTGTATCTCTATCCCAGTGCTTCGCACAATACCTGTCACATAGGCACTTAGTAAATATCATTAAAAAAAGACATAGGTCCAGAAATCCAACCGTTGAAGCTGGTTTTAGAAGAATAATTGTTTGCTAATCTGAGTACCAGACACATGATCCAGTGGATAGAACATGGGCCTGGGCATCACAGGACCTGGGTTCTAGTCCCATTTAATAATAATAATAATAATAATGATGGCATTTATTAAGCACTTACCATGTGCAAAGCACTGTTCTAAGCGCTGGGGAGGTTACAAGGTGATCAGGTTGTCCCATGGGGGGCTCACAGTCTTAATCCCCATTTTACAGATGAGGGAACTGAGGCCCAGAGAAGTGAAGTGACTTACCCAAAGTCACACAGCTGACAATTGGCACAGCTGGGATTTGAACCCATGAACTCTGACTCCAAAGCCCGTGCTGCTTCCACTAAGCCATGCTGCTTCTCATCTATAGCCTCATCTGTGACCTCCATGCCTCAGTTTCCTCATCTGAAAAATGGAATTCTCTACCTGGTTGTTCTCCTACTGCCACTGTAAGCTCTATGTGGAGCAGAAACCTTGTCCTAGCTGATTATCTTGTAACTACTGTAGTGCTTCATGCAGTACTTGGCAAATAGTAAAAACTCAACCAATATACTACTAATAATAATAACGTTGGTATTTGTTAAGCGCTTACTATGTGCAAAGCACTGTTCTAAGTGCTGGGGGAGATACAAGGTAATCAGGTTGTCTCACGAGGGGCTCACAGTTTTCATCCCCATTTTACAGATGAGGGAACTGAGGCCCAGAGAAGTGAAGCGACGTGCCCAAAGTCACACAGCTGTCAAGTGGTGGAGCTGGGATTTGAACCCACGGCCTCTGACTCCAAAGCCCGGGCTCTTTCCACTGAGCCACGCTGCTTCCCATTCAATTATTTAATTAAAATATCACATTTAATTATTATAATTGTTACTATTATCATTGCCTACTTCATGGCTCCCAGAGAGAGCTTGTGAGGAAAGTGTGGGGTGTGAATTCTAGTGTTAACCTCCTCAGGTTAACCTTGATCTCACCTGTCTCACCACCACCCCCTCGCCCACATCCTGCCTCTATCCTGGAATACCCTCCCTCGTCAAATCCACCAGGCAATGACTCTCCCCCCGTTAAAGCCTTATTGAAGGCCCATCTCCTCCAAGAGGCCTTCCCAGACTAAGCCCCACTTTTCCTCAGCTCCTGCTCCCTTCTGCATCACCCTGACCTGCTCCCTTTTCTCTTCCCCCCCCATTCCAGCCCCACACCACTGAAGTCCATATCTGTTATTTTATTTATTTGTATTGAGGTCTGTCTCCCCTCCAATAGACTGTAAGGCCTTTGTGGGCAGGGAATGTGACTGTTTAATGTTGTATTGTACTCTCCGAAGCACTTAGTACAGTGCTCTGCACACAGTAAGCACTTCCAAGCACAGTAAGCCATTTGTCCACTGTGACCTTTGACAAGTCACATAATTTGTCTGTGCCTCAGTCATCTCATCAGGAAAATGGGGATTAGAACTGTGAGTCCCATTTCAGACCGAGATGGTGTCCAACCTGATTAACTTGTATGTACCCGTGTGCTTAGTACAATGTCTGGTGCATAGTAGAGACAAAAAAAAAAAGCTTGTCATTTCCAGTCCACCCACACTTCTCAGGGAATACTCAATCATCTTCTGACCATTGCCTGATTCTGGGCTGAAGGTAGAATTATGTTCTCCCCAGAGGACCATTAGAATAGATTTCTGGAGGGGTTTGGGGGAGTAGAAATATCTGCTTTTAAATTCCCCTGATCTGTGGAGTGCCAGATAGAACAGCTGACACTGTAGTATGCGAATCTTCCTTCAACCCAGTCTTCCACATCTGGAGTGTTGAGGTGTGGTGGATTCTGCTCAAAACAAAGTTCTACTGCTTTAAAATTATATTTGGACCAAAGGGGAAAAAAGGCCATTTTTAAAACACCAACACAACAACTCAAAGTGTCTACAATGCCTATATGTTGCCAACTTGTACTTCCCAAGCGCTTAGTACAGTGCTCTGCACAAGTAAGCGCTCAATAAATACGATTGATTGATTGCCTAAATTTGAACCCCAGATGGTGGAGAGGATTTAGTGAAGTTCTCACTGGGCTTTAGGCCAAGGGCAATGCTTAACTCTAATGATACTCAGGTGTGGTCTTATTACATCACCCAACATGCAATTTACTCTTGTACAGATTCGGGTGTGTAACAGATAGAGAGCCCTGAGGTCAGCCTGTGATCGCCTGTGGATCATTTTAATCGGGAGAATTATGTTCTACTAAGCCCCAGGTCTTTTTTCAAACATCAGTAGTTTATTGCACTTTCTAAGAAACCATTTCTTGGCAGTTCTATTAAAACTTGGTAGTTCTAACTTGGTAGAAAATGGGGGGAATGATTGTAGGTTGCTGAGAAATTAGAAAGTCCTAAGTAAAGGGTAGTTTTAAAAATGATTACAGTGGAAGAAGTGTTGCCTAGTAGAAAGAGCACAGACCTTGGAGTGCGAAAAGCTGGGTTCTAATCCTGGCTCTGCCATTTGCCTGCTGTGTGACATTGGGCAATTGGCTTAACTCCTCTGTTCCTCTGTTATATTGTGCTCTCCCAAGCACTTAGTACAGTGTTCTGCACACAATAAATGCTCAGTAAATACAATTGATTAATTCATCTGCAAACCCACCAAGGTTGTCACCTTGAGGTATGGCCTAATGGCAAAATCCACCACTTGTCTGCTGTGTGACCTCAGGCAAGTCACTTCACTTCTCTGGGCCTCAGTTGCCTCATCTGTCAAATGGGGATTAAGACTGTGAGCCCCACGTGGGACAGGGACTGTGACCAACCTGATTACCTTGTATCTACTCCAGCTCTTAGACTGGTGCTTGGAACATAGTAAGGGCTTAAAAAATACCATCATTATTATTATAATTATTATCAGTCATGGTCGCTGCTTCCTCCAATGTCCCAGCTATTCACACTGTATCTACTGAAGGGAAGGCACTATCTGGGAGTTTCCACGTAACCAGTTTTAGATGCTTCAGAAAGCTGAGGGAAACAAAGAGAAGGAGCCAGTTTAGCTGCAGAAAATAAGGAGGAGAGTGTAAGAGAGAGCTCCTTCTTTCTTCCCACATTTAATGACTTTGTTTCCCCTGCTGGCATTATCTTATCTCAGCCCCAGCACTTGAACAGAACATTAATGTTTCAAGTGCTCAGATTTCAGCTGGTCCATGGAGCACTGAAATTCAGGACCACCCTGCTTCATGGGGACAGAAAGCAGTGTTAGTCAAGCAGGGACATCTACCTAGTCTATGATAAGTAAAATCACACTGGGGACCAGAGCAGTTCTGTTCATCAAATCAGTCAAATGTATTTTTTTTAGGGAATTTGTTAAGTGCTTGCTATGTGGTGGGCACTGTACTTAACACTGGGGTATTCATTCATTCAATCATATTTATTGAGTGCTTACTGTGTGCAGAGCACTGTACTAAGCGCTTGGGAAGTACAAGTTGGCAATATATAGAGACGGTCCCTACCCAACAGTGGGCTCACAGTCTAGAAGGGGGAGACAGAGAACAAAACAAAACATATTAACAAAATACAATAAGTAGAATAAATATGTACAAGTAAAATAAATAGAGTAATAAATACATACAAACATATATACTTATATACAGGTGTTGTGGGGAAGGGAAGGTAGTAAGGTGGGGGGGATGAAGGGGGGAGGGGGAGAGGAAGGAGGGGGCTCAGTCTGGGAAGGCCTCCTGGAGGATGTGAGCTCTCAGTAGGGCCTTGAATGGAGGAAGAGAGCAAGCTTGGTGGATGTGGGGAGGGAGGGCATTCCAGGCCAGGGGGATGACACAAGATGGTCAGTTTGTCCTACATGGGACTAATAATAATGATAATAACTCTGGTATTTGCTAAACACTTTTCTTCAATCGTATTTATTGAGCGCTTACTGTGAGCTAGGCATTACTAAGCTCTGGGGTGGATACAAGTGAATCGGGTTGGGCACAATTCCTGTACCACGTGGGGCTCACGGTCTCGATCCTCATTTTACAGATGTGGAAACTGAGGCCCAGAGAAGTTAAGTGAACTGCCAAAGGTCACATCACAGACAAGTGGAAGAGCTGTGATTAGAACCCACAACCTTCTGATTCCCAGGCTCATGCTCTATCCAATACGCCATGCTTAATCCCCATTTTACAGATGAGGTAACAGGCACAGACAAGTGAAGTGACCTGTCCAGGAACCCACAGGTTCAGCAGTCAGGATTAGAACCCAGGTCCTTCTGACCTCCAGGCTCCATCCACTACAGCACGCTGCTTCCTGAAGAGAGCGCTTACTGTGTGTGGAGCACCTTACTATAGAAGTAGCATGGTGTAATGGATAGAGCTTGGGCCTGGGCTTCAGGAGGTCATGATTTCAAATCCCTGTTCTGCCACTTGTCTGCTGTGTGGCCTTGGGAAAATCACTTCACTTCTCTGGGCCTCAGTTACCTCATCTGTAAAATGGGGATTAGGACTGTGAGCCCTAGGCGGGACAGGAACTGTGTCCAACCCAACTTGCTCATATCCACCTCAACACTCAGTAAAGTGCCTAGCACATAGTAAGTGCTTAACAAATGCCATAATAATTACTATAAATATGATATAATAATTATTACTGTTACTACTAATATTATCGTTATTACTAAGCACTTGGGAGAGCACAGAGTTGATAGACATATTCTAGTGTGGCTCAGTGGAAAGAGCACGGGCTTGGGAGTCAGAGGTCAGGGGTTCAAATCCCAGCTCTGCCAATTGTCAGCTGTGTGACTTTGGGCAAGTCACTTAACTTCTCTGTGCCTCGGTTACCTCATCTGTAAAATGGGGATTAAGACTGTGAGCCCCATGTGGGACAACCTGGTCACCTTGTATCTTCCCCAGCGCTTAGAACCGTGCTTTGCATAAAGTAAGTGCTTAACAAATGCCATTATTATTATTATTAGATCACTGAAAAGCTCTTACTTGCTAGACTGTAAACTCCTTGAGGATGAGGGATTGTATCTGCTAAATCTAATGTACTCTCCCGAGCACTTAGTACAGCACTCTGTACAGGGTTACATAAATACTGTTGAGTGTCCATCTGTTTCTTTTGACTGAAGTGAAAATCCTTGCCTTTCTGGGCCTCCAGCTAGCAAGGATTTTCTGAATCCCCTTTAATCGTTCAACCGTTTTGTGTTTTACAAACAAGGTTTATAGATTTCAGAGGCAGCAGCCATCTTGGGCTAGCTTACCAGAGCGAACCCATATTTGATGTCTAGTTGCCAGGTGATTGTAATGACCTACTTAGTCTTCATTCCCGCTGTTGTCCTCACGCAGGTGTTTCAAGGTAAAGAGATGATGAACCGTTCACGATCTGCGTGACCAATTCCACCCGCAACCAGGAGGTCAGAAATATTCTAGCTGAATCGGTTTATCTTTTGTTCGATGGTCATTAGGAATCCCAATGCCAGCAAGCTGCCTGACTGTTTTGAAAGTCCCTACTTTGCGGACTTGTTGTTTATTGGTTTTGATATCATTTGATAGGTCATCTTAAATTTTCAACAGTGCATATCATGTGCCATTCACCCCCACTTAATTTTAGAGCCGCTAGAGGTCAGCCAATAGCCAGGTATTATAGGGTGATGACAGAGGGTCAAATCTCTAATTTGAAAGAATTGATTTCAAAATATGCTAATTGCCCTAATCTAAAAATAAGAACGAGGTGCAACCTTAGAATTTTCTACTTTATCTGTCTACTAGTGTTCTCAAGTCACTTCAGATGTTTCCTTAAATTTCATTTTGCTTTTTATAATAATAATAATAATAATGATAATGGCATTTATTAAGCACCTACTATGTGCAAAGCACTGTTCTAAACGCTGGGGAGGCTACAAGGTGATCAGGTTGTCCCACGGGGGGGGCTCACACTTAATCCCCATTTTACAGATGAGGTAACTGAGGCCCAGAGAGGTTAAGTGACTTGCCCAAAGTCACACAGCTGACAAGTGGCAGAGCTGAGATTTGAACCCATGACCTCTGACTCCAAAGCCCGTGCTCTTTCCACTAAGCCATGCTGCTTTTTATGCCTCCCTGGATTTTTTTCATCTGTTTTCTTCTTACTTTATCA
The DNA here is from genome assembly GCF_015852505.1 of Tachyglossus aculeatus. NCBI lineage: Eukaryota > Metazoa > Chordata > Mammalia > Monotremata > Tachyglossidae > Tachyglossus > Tachyglossus aculeatus. Next base: position 34,001,529 of record NC_052088.1, on the reverse strand, counting down.
TCAAAATAGCATTTTCTCTTTGAGAAATTAAGGTGCTCTCCCAATAGACAGGAATCAAACAATCACATTTATTAAGCACTTGTGCATGTGAAGCACTGTACCAAGCACTTGGGAGAGTACAAGCGCTTAACAAATACCAAAATTATTATTATTATAACAAGCTCATTACCTGCCCCCAGCAAACTTAGGAATCCTCACAATACCTCCTACAATTATAATATTAAATCACAAACCAGCCACACCTCCTCCAACTACATAAAATCAAACCTGTCTAAAAGCCCAATTTTAATAGATGCCAAAAATTGCACAGTTTGAGAACATGCAAAGGTTTTAACTAGAAAACTCTTTTGATTTGAGGGCTCTTTTTCCAGGTTCCTGAACCCATATTACCTTTCTCCCCTTTTTCAGCATTTGTTTTCTATTTACACTCCCAGTAATGTTTATCCCTAAGGTGAACTTTGTCAGATATTAGATGAGAAGGACTAATTTAGGTGTCAATCTTGGACCCAACCGAGAGCTATTAGTTTATTTCAGTGGGTTTAATCATCGGGGCAAGGGTACAAGAAGGAGCACGAAATTTAAATGTAAGCATTTCTGTGCCTTTGCCCAAGAACCTCCATGGTCCCAGGCTATTCAACAGGGAGGATCAGAGCGTAGCCAATCACTCATGACTAAAATATTCTGTAGCTGTCTTCCAACAATAAGTGTGTGAGGTAATCAATTAAGTCACCTTTTGAAAAAAATAGTTTTCTTGGCAGGCAAGATGAGGCCTTATACACAAAGAAAGTTTTTGAACAACAATTATAAAGGATAGTTGAGTTTCCTGGAGGGGAAATGTCAGTGCAATCTTTTACCACTTTCAAAGCCTGTTGTAAATTTTGAATTAAAACCTAGGAAGGGCAAGGCTGTTTTCTTGTTTTATGCCATCGAGTCGTCTCCGACCCGTAGCGACACCATGGACATATCTCTCCCAGAACGGCCCACTCTCCATCTGCAATCGTTCTGGCTACTTTCTGGGAAGTTCAAGTTCTCGAAAGCTGATTTTAGGTGCATTGATTCATCCTTTAGGTCCCTAGTCTGCGATAGAGTAGACAAAGAAGCAGGCCCTGAACCGTCAGATGGCAAGTGACAGGCATCCTCACTTCTTGATGGCAATGGTCACCATCTTGGCCAACAGCAGTGGTGGCCAGGTGGAGATTACACAAGGAAGAGGAACCTCTTCCTCTATTCTGTGCTGTATGTTACGCTATAAAACAACCTGAGGTAATCAATCAATCCATCAATTGTATTTATTGAGCGCTTACTGTGTGCAGAGCACTGTACTAAGCACTTGGGAAGTACAAATTGGCAACATATAGAGACAGTCCCTACCCTAAGAAGGGTTGGTTGGGGTTCTTACATAAACTGATCCCAAACCTGCAGGTAGGATTCTGACCCATCTGTCTAGAGAGAGAGAGAGACTCAAATGCCACATCTTTTTAAATGTAATCCTCAGAGAAAAAAGGTGAGGCGTGCAGTTTACTGACCGGTGGATACCAAAAAAGGGAGGAAAATGAGGACAGATAGATGGTGTGGTTTATAATTTTCCATAGTATTGCCCTAGTTGGGGTTAATTCATGTGTTGCCTGATGCCAGACAGGGAGCACGTCTGATATGGTCATATTTACCTACTCCATCACTTAGCACAGTGTTTGGCACAGAGTAAATGCTTAACTAATACCACAAGTATTATTATTATTACTATTATTGAGTCACCCCATTGCCTAATGGTAAGAGTGTGGTACAGGGAGTCAGGAAATGTGGGTTCTTTAAACCAAGTTCTACCACTTGTTTGCTGTGTGAGCATTCATTCATTCAATCATTTATTGAGAGCTTACTCTGTGCAGAGCACTGTACTCAGCGCCTGGGAAGTACAAGTTGGCAACATATAGAGATGGTCCCTACCCAACAACGGGCTCACAGTCTAGAAGGTGGAGACAGATATTCCCTGTGCCTTGGTTTCCTCATCTGCTAAATGGGGTTAAATGCTTGTTTTCCTTCCCCATGGGAGTGTGAACCCCACATGCAACCGGGTCTGTGACTGTTATGAGTATCTCATATCTACCCCAGCACGTACTGCAGGTCTTGGTACATCATAATAAGCATTTAACAAATAAAGACTTAATTATCTTTATTATTATTTATGAATAAGGATAAAAAGTTATTCACAAAATGAGCTACCCATGCACAACTGCTGTAAGGAAATACTACATTTAATGATCTCCCTAAAAGTTATCTTATATATAATACATATACATATATATATATATGTATATATACATACATATAAAAATGTGTATATATACTAAAGGTCATCTCAGCCATTGGATTATGTATTCTTGTAATTTAGCTAGAATATTTTATCCAAGTCTTCTTGTTTGGGTGAATTATGGTCCATAAAAACCATTCTTTGGAATATACTATGAGAGTGTGAGTGTATTCATAATGACCATATGGCAATAGAAATAATGATAGGTGATTCAGTCAGCAAAAACTCGAAGTGTTTATATGAAAGGAATTTGAAATATGCTCACTGTTGTCATTGGTGGGTCACTGTTAAGGGAGAAACTAACTCTTTCCAAAAGGGAAACTTGAAAGCAGAAATTTGTGGAACTATAGAAGCCATATTATGGCTCTAGAAAGATCTAGTTTTCCCATTCTGCCCTATCCACCCTGAATAAATTCTATCAGGGTTTCCATAATCACAAGGTAAATTCTTCCATGGAAACTGGCCCTAAGGGTTAGATTCCATGGCCTCTTAAAGAGGATTGTGAGGTTCACGAAACTTCAGCAAGGCACACCCAAGAACTTCAGATCTATTATGGACAAAAACTAAGACTAAAGATAGTTTACAGAATCATTTTTCTTAGATTTATGTTTTCAAGTGATTTTTTTTAGTTCCTTCAAACAGATCGATAATCTGTTTTTCAAAGCAACTGAAGAATGCTACATTAGAGTAGTTCAATCTCCAACCTAGTTTATCCTGAGTAGAAAATGCATTTCATGTGCACAAATTTTAAATATTGATTACCATTTCATTATACAAGGGCTGTTGGTTAAACAATTGGAATCTCTTTAGTATTGATTAATAGGCAAAATCAAAACAAAACTATTTAAATGGCACAAGGAACAACAGAAGGCAAATTCCAAATTTTACAAGATGCCATATTCATGAAATGAATTACCCTAGCAAAGTTGCTTTAGGGAGATGGTAGAGAAGGGCTGTGAGAAGCAGGGTGGCTCAGTGGAAAGAGCCCAGGCTTGGGAGTCAGAGATCATGGGTTCTAATCCCAGCCACGCTACTTGTCAGCTGTGTGACTGTGGGCAAGTCACTTAACTTCTCTGGGCCTCAGTTCCCTCATCTGTAAAATGGGGATTAAGATTGTGAGCCCCATGTGGGACAACCTGATTACCTTGTATCCCCCCCAGCCCAGTGCTTAGAACAGTGCTTGGCACATAGTAAGCATTTAACAAATACCATCATGAATTAATTAATTTAATGATGCCACATTCAGATGAGATGACTGAAATTTTTTTCTGTTTAGATAATCACTTAAGATATTTCTTGTGGTGATTTTGGTCATATTTTTATTAATACACTTAGGAATGTGTTGGTCATATGTTGACCAAAAATCAGCTCTGGTCATTTACTTTTGGTTACTCTCCTGTAGTAATAAACCACATCACCTAAATCACATTTCAACTAATAAAGATGTTTTATCTTTATTCATCTGAGTTGATAAACCTAATATTTTAAAACCAGAGGCCCAAGTCCCGTTTCCTTTAAACAATAAAGGATTCCTAGATTTTGTGCTGATTCCGTGTCTTTCCGTAAGAGTTTACATATATTATGCCTGCACCCCTGACTGAAATGCACTTTATCTGCTTTTAAGCCAATTATGAATTAAGGAAGTGCATCCCTGCTTCCTGACCAAAAGGAAGCATCGCCAGAGAGATACTTTAACTCCTTAGAGAGTAATCTTTCCGTAATGGTTTTTGCTAGAGTGAACCATGCTGATTACATAAGATGCAATATAATGAAATGTACTTTGGGAAGCTTTGCACATACGAAAATATTAGGAACACCGTGCAGGCAATTACAGCCGCATCCTCAGTTATCCTCGGAAAGAGAAATGCACACCGGCCCGCCCGTTATCTTTGGAGGAGGATAAAAGGGGGGAATGTTGGACAAGACGGGAGGGGAGCTCGGAAAGACCGAGAGGAACCGATTGTTTCTGAGAGAAAGGTTAGGAGTCATAAGGCAGGCAGGAGAGACTGGGGCTGGAGATGGGATTTGAAAAGAGTCAATTAGGGGCAGAGAGGCAGGGAAGTGGTTCCAGATGGTAGTTAAGCATAGGAGGAAGAGAAGAAATGGGGGAGTGAGGAGAGGTGAAGAGGGTGAAGAGATGACTCGAAAAGAATGGCTGGGAGCCTTTGAAAATGGAATTTAATCCAGAGCATAAAGGACCAACCGTGGTCAGAAACATTTCCAATCATGGTAGTGTTTATGGGAAATGTTCATTCATTCAGTCATATTTACTGAGTGCTTACTGTGTGCAGAGTACTGTGCTAAGTGCTTGGAATGGTACAATACAACAATAAACGGTGACATTCCCTGCCACAACGAGCTCACTGTCTAGACTGTGGGGAGACAGACATCAATACAAATAAATAAAACAACAGATAGGTAATAATAATGGCATTTATTAAGTGCTTACTATGTGCAAAGCACTGTTCTAAGTGCTGAGGAGGTTACAAGGTGATCAGGTTGTCCCACGAGGGGGCTCACAGTCTTCATTCCCATTTTACAAAGGAGGTAACTGAGGCCCGGAGAAGTTAAGTGACTTGCCCAAAGTCACACAGCTGACAAATGGTGGAGCCGGGATTTGAACCCATGACCTCTGACTCCAAAGCCTGTGCTCTTTCCACTGAGCCTAGGTGTTCTTTGGGCCGGGGGTGGGGGTGGGGGTGGAGAAGAGCAAAGGGGATAATAATAATAATAATAATAATGATAATGTTTTCATGAAGGGAGTTTTCTGCTAGTAGGAGGGTGAAAACCTACCCCTCTCATTTTGAGGAAAGAGTCTGGTCAACTTTGCCTTGTTAGTTCTCCAAAGCAGGGCTCTGTGGAAGGGCATGGGAATTAGTTGTCTTGACATCAGTTGGCCATAGATGGGAGATCCAGTCTCACCCAGGAATGGACTCCATTGAGGAATGTATCAGTTTATGGTTATACTGTACTCTCCCCAGCACTTAGCACAGTGCTTTGCACACAGTAAGCACTCAGTAAATACGATTGAATGAATGAATGAGGCCCTGCCTCCATTAAATGACTTGGCAATTCTGGCTTCTTGCAGCTCTCTTTATTGCAAACAAGGCAACTCCTGGACATGGGTGAGAGATATGCTTATTTTCACTCATGGCAAAGCAGTTCTCAGAACTGCATTTTTTTTAATGGCATTTGCTAAGCGCTTGGTACGTTCCAGGTAATAGTACTAAACGCTAGGGTTGATACTGCCAATTCATTCATTCAATCATGTTTATTGAGCACTTAGTGTGTGCAGAGCACTGTACTAAGCACTTATCAGGTTGGACACCATCCCTGTCCCACATAGGGCTCAGAATCTGAGTCACCACTTTCCAGATGAGATAACTCAAGCCCAGGGAAGTGAACTGACTCACCCAAGGTCACATAGCAGACATGTGACTGAGTCAGGATTAGAAGCTAGGTCCTTCTGACTTCTAGGCCCATGGTCTATCCACTATAAGCCCAGCCAGTGGAAGAAAATAGATTTTCTTTTGCAGAATGGCATCAGTATCCTGCTGACCACCTACTAGGGAACATGCTGGAGAAATTGCTGTTTCCGTTTCACGTTAGAAAGAATCATCTGGGCACCTCGATCCATCTGGTATGGGATTCTTCAAGTGCAGTTACATGTAGATCTTTAATCTCTGTGGCTCACCCCACCTGTAATTAATTATCATGTCCACTTACAGGCCTGGGAGTCAGAAGGTCATGGGTTCTAATCCTGACTCTACCACTTGTCTCCTGTGGGACCTTGGGCAGGTCACATTACTTTTCTGTGCCTCAGTTGCCTCATCTGGAAAATGGGGATGGAGACTGTGAGCCCTACGTGGAACAAGGGACTGTGTCCTACCCAATTTGCTTTTATCCACCCCAGCATTCATTCATTCATTCAATCGTATTGATTGAGCGCTTACTGTGTGCAGAGCACTGTACTAAGTGCTTGGGAAGTACAAGTTGGCAACATATAGAGATGGTCCCTACCCAACAGCGGGCTCACAGTCTAGAAGGGGGAGACAGACAACAAAACATATTAACAAAATAAAATGAATAGAATAGTAAGTGCTTAACAAATACCATACAAAAACAGACTTTCTCTCCTCCTCCTTCAGGAGAAATGCGGTTCTATGGCATGAGACGGTGAAAGTCAGAAATCCATGGTACACAGTGCCTGGCACATATTAAGCACTTAATAAATATCATAATTATTACCCAGCTAGATTGTTAATTCCTCAAGGGCATGAATTATTTCTACTATTGCACTCTCCCCAGTACTTAGCACAGTGTTTTGCAATGAGTAGAAATTCCAACGGATGTTTCTTTTCACAATGCAGTATTCAAGGAACAGTTGAATCAGAAAAACAGTCACTTCCTTTGCCCACAGTGCTGTGTTCTTCGAAGATGCGTAACCCAGTGGTTAGATCCCACTCCTGGGAATCTGAAGGATCTGGGTTCTAATCCCAGCTCTGCCACTTGTCTGCTGTGTGACCTTGGGCAAGTCACTTCACTTCTATGGGCCTCATCTGTAAAATGGGGAATTAAGACTGTGAGCCCAATGTGGGACATGGACTGTGTAGCTTGTGTCTACATCAGTGCTTAACAAAGTGCCTGGCACAGAGTAAATGCTTAACAAAAGCCAAAAAAAAAAAGGAGAACCTTGAAGATGATGGCTGACAGAAAGATTCTGATGACTGATTGTGAATATGGTTGACAATTCATATGTGATATGTGAACAAGAAGTATAAGGAAGGGTTGGGAACAGTGGATATAGCCAAGAAAAATGAATTAATGAAAAGCCATTCCTGGTAATAGGTGGAAGTATTGTGCAGAATCACTTTCACTAGTGGTAGTAGTACTAGTGAGTCTGTGCAAAGCACTCTATTAAGCACCAGGAAAGAAAGTCCCAGATGAGGTATTCCCTGGACCCCAAGAGGTATAGAAAATAAGAATAATGGCCAGGGTGTGATAGGTTAGTGAGAGACACCAAAGACACGCACATATTATTTTTCATTTTTTAGATTTTTTAGGTATTTTTTATGTGCCTACTCTGTGCCAGGCACTGTTCTAAGTACTGGGGTAGAGACTAGGTAATCAGGTTGGACACAGTCCATGTCCCACATAGGGTTCACAGTCTCAATCGCCATTTTCTAGATGAGGTAACTGAGGCCCAGAGAAGTGAAGTGACTTGCTCAAAGTCATCCAGCTGTCAAGTGGCGGAGCCAGGATTAGAACCCAGATCTTCCTGACTCCCAGGCTGGTGCTCTATCCTCTGGGCCAAGCTGTGGTGAGAGGATGAAGTCAAGGCCTCGCTACCATGGGTCTCCCCAATATCGTTCTCCTTCGCAGCCTTAATGCAGTGGCTTCATCCCAGCTCCCTCTCATGCCAGTGCTTAGAACAGTGTTTCGCACATAGTAAGTGCTTACCAAATGCCATCATTATTATTATTTTCAAACAAGGCTCCCGGAGGTTTGATCAGATGTCACACACCTACCTGACACATGGCCGCTATCACCCCTTCCTTCTCTCTGTCTCGGGGGAATCCTCTCTTTAACGTGGCCTAGTGGGTAGAACCTGGCCCTGGGAGTCAGAAGGACCTGGATTCTAATCCCGGCTCTGCCACTTGTCTGCTGGGTGAGCTGAGGCAGGTCAGTTCACTTCTCTGGGCCTCAGTTACCTCATCTGGAAAATAGCGATTGAGACTGTGAGCTCCATGTGGGACATGGACTGTGTCTAACCTGATTACCTGTTTTCTAACTCAGTGCTTAGAGCAGTGCCTGGCACGTAGCAAGCTCTTATTATTAATAATAAGAGGAATGATAATAATGATTTGGTTAAGCACTTACTATTTGCAAAGCACTGTTCTAAGTGCTGGGGTAGATACAAGGTAATCAGGTTGTCCCATGTGGGGCTCACAGTCTTAATCCCCATTTTACAGATGAGGTAACTGAGGAACAGAGAAGTTGTGACTTGCCCAAAGTCACACAGCTGATAAGTGGAGGAGCCGGGGTGAGAACCCATGACCTCTGACTCCCAAGGCCACGCTCTTTCCACTGAGCCATGCTGCTTCTCATGCCATAAAGAAAAATATGACTTAGGACACTTATGCAATTGACCCTATAGGAGGTTTTTGTGCTAAGCATTTTGCTAAGCATTGGAATAGACACCATACAATACAATCAGAGGCAGCTCCTATAAAACATGGGCCCACAATCCAAGGTGGAAGGAAGAACAGGTATTTTATCCCCATTTTACAGATGAAGAAATGACGCTACAGAGTAGTTAAGTGACTTGCCCAAGATCACACAGCAGGTAAGTGGGCAAACCAGGATTACAATGCACATTTCTGACTACTGTCCTTTGCTCTTCCCCAGTATGCTGGGCTACTTTGGCTTCTTCCTTCCCAGGCAGATGATCATTTTTCCCTGGGGTTTTCTTTCTTTTGGCTCGCACGCCCTTATGCTTTCCACTAGACCAAGATGTTTCTCATAAATAGAAATATACTGTTTATTGCATATCAAATGTTTCATTAAATATTTCATATAGATTTACTTAATATAGTTATATATGTTATTTTTATCAATATACAGATATGTAAGCTCATCCTCTATACTGTAAGGACCTTCTAGACTGTGAGCCCACTGTTGCGTAGGGACCGTCTCTGTATGTTGCCAACTTGTACTTCCCAAGCGCTTAGTACAGTGCTCTGCACACAGTAAGCGCTCAATAAATATGAATGAATGAATGAATATAAGCTTACTGTGAGCGGGTAATGGGTCTGTTTATTGCTATGTTGTTCATTCATTCATTGTCATATTTATTGAGCACTTACTGTGTGTAAAGCACTGTACTAAGCGCTTGTACAAGAATATTGTATTCTCCAAGCACTTAGCACAGTGCTCCGCACATAGTAAACACTCAATAAATATGATTGACTAAATAATAGAAATACATGTGTATATTTTCATATGTACAGTAATATAAATATTCATAAGAGAAGGAGAACTGAGGTTAGGCTATAAATGTCAAGGGTATGGTTTGATCTGACACTGCACAATTAGGTTGCTGGGGATTAATTGGGGAAGGCATCCTGGAGGAGGTGGGATTTTTAGGAGAACTTTAGAGATGGGGAGAGCTGGTGTCGGCTGGACTGGGGGAACAGGGAGTGAGCTAAGGAGAAGAGGTCAGAGGGTTGAGAAGGAGGTGCAGTTAGAAAATGGGCTTGGAGGGAACAAAGAGTGTAAATTGCAGAGCCGGAGCTCGAGAGCTAATGAGTGAGATGGTAAGAGCTGTTGGGGAGATCCTTGAAGGCACTAGTCAGGAGTTTCTGTTTAATCAATCAATTGATCTGTTGGCATTATTGAGGGTTTACTGGGGGCAGAGCACTGTACTAAGCACTTGGGAGAGTATGATAGAAGAGAGTAGATAGATATGTTCCCTGCCCATGACGAGGCTACAGTCTAGAGAGGAGAAGGAATGGAAAACAGTGGAGAGGTGGGTGGGTATCCGTGCTCCAAAAAGCTGCCCCTTAGAGCAGTTGGGAGTAAGGACTGAATTGGGGAGAGGCCAGAAACAGAAAGACCAGCAATAAGTAGGTTAAGTCAGTATTCGGAGATACTTGATCACACATACACACATGCAAACACACAAACACACACACCTATGAACGCTGTTGACTCATTCTCTGGAGTCACAATATAAGTTGAGCATGGTAAATATTGAGACCTCAAAGGCATGATCAATTTACAAGTGGAAACCTAGAACTAAAAACAGGTCTTCACATATTTTCCCAAGGATATATTCCCCATCTTAGCAATAAATTTAGATCCTTTTTTTCCCAAGATAAACAGTTCTGTTGTATGAAATCACCTTTCTTTGTGCAGAAAATCATTCCATGATGCCTTGATTATGAAAGGCACCTTATAAGATTCTGTTCTCTTCTACAAAACCAAGGTAATAAGTACTTTTATACTGGGGGTTATAAAAGACTACTTCTAGATGGTAGGAAATGGCGTTACTTGCACAGGGTTGACAATTCTGATTATTATCATCATGAACAATAGCATTTAAGGCACATTTCGATTTTTTTGTATACCAGAAACTATGTGAAATAAGATTATGAATCCATTACAATGTCTCAAAATAGTGAAGAAATTATTTTAGGGTATAAGTTAATAGAAACCTGGCGGCTTACCTTTCGTTGCCCACCCTAAAGACATTTCAAATCATTTACTAAAATCTCATCTCCGTCAAGAGGCTTTCCCTTACTAAGCACTCATTTCTTCTACTCCCTCTCCCTTCTGTGTCATCCTTGTACTTGAATCTGTATCCTTTATTCACCCCACCCTCAGCACTTATGTGTGTATATACAATTAATTTTATTGTCTGTCTTCCCCTCTGGTTGCAAATTCCTTGTGGGCAAGGAAAGTGTCTAAGTAGTCTGTCATATTGTACCCTCCCAAGCACTTAGAAGAGTGCTCTGCACACAGTAAGTGCTCAGTAAATACCATTGATTGATTATCTACCTCAGAGAGAAATGTCTTTCTGGAGTCAGCATCAAATCTGAATCACTTTCCAGTCATCCATAAATGAGCAAAGCAGTCTATTCCTTGGAACTGAGGATTTGAGTAGCTCCTTCTGTGCCCTGGAAAGTCACCTGACTTCTTGTGTGTAGACTGTAAGCTCACTGTGGGTAGGGAATGCGTCTACCAACTCTGTTAAATTGTACTCTCCCAAGAACTTAGTACAGTGCTCTGCATACACTAAGCGCTCAAGAAATGTGACTGATTTAATGATTGTTTTTCACTATATTATTTTTGAAAAGTGAGGATCATAACATCTGTCCTACTTGTTTTGATCCCAGGAAACTTTTGAGAACTAGTGAAGTTATGGGTAAAGTGCATTGAGCTTCTAAGAACAGGGAGAGCCATAAAAACAATACCAAAAATAGTCTTGTATATTTACTCATTTACACAGTATTCACCTGCCCTGCACCAGTGAAATAAACACCAGTAGTCCTACAGACCAATTCCTATTAGACTTGACCTATTTCTTACAATGTCTGGGTTTATGAGCCTATGCTAATTTGCACGGCTGTATTATCGGGAAGAGAGAGAGAGCAAGTGTGAGTGTGTGTGTGTGTGTGTGTGTATTCCTCTGGTACACGAATGACTCTCTGGGTACATGTTAAAGAATTTTGTAAATTGCATTAATTCTAATAAATTACAAAGGCTCCATTCAGAAAATTACTCCTGCAGTAATTTTCCAGAGAAATTGGGCTCAACATATATAAATTATGAAAACAAATATGCATGAAAAGCTGGCCAGTATAATAACACTGAGGCACTCACATGGTGACAATATTTATATTTGTTTTTAATGAGCAAATATGCTTTTTCGAGTAGGTGCCATGAGGTCACAAATTTTGAAGATTTGATTTGGGGGCTCATTTTTTTTCTGAAAAACTGGCCTCCTGCCACATTGTACCAATTTGAGAGGAAAAGTTATCAAAACTGCTGATTCCTCCTGTTCAATCAGGAGTGACATTTGTTCTTTTTTCAGATTGAGGTATTTTTAATCTAATTTGAATCCTTCCCAAGAAAGAAAGGCAGTGCAAAGCAGTAAAGTGATCAGAGATATTTTTGAGCACATAGAAGGGCTGAATTCTTAATCTCAGTTGTACTTTGTGACGATTAATAGTTACTAATAGCTAATGATTAGATTTTATGACAATGATCTAAGGTGGTTAGATAGCCTAACAAATACTTAAAGAAGCAATGACGTGCAATAGAAAAGGAGGTCAATGTCGAATTGTATGTCACTTTTTCTTTGGAATATTTTAACTTGGAATAGTAATAATAATAATGATGGCATTTATTAAGCACTTACTGTGTCAAGCAATGTTCTGAGCGCTGGGGTAGATATAAGGCAATCAGGTCAGACACAGTCCCTGTCCCATGTGGAGCTCACAGTCTTAATCTCCACTTTACAGATGGGGTAACTGAGGCACAGAGAAGTGAGGCGACTTCTCTAAGGTCACAGTGCAGACAAATGGTGGAGCAGGAATTAGAACCCAGATGCTAACCTGATCTAGAACCCAGATGTTAACCCAGATGTTAACATCTTCTTCAGTGTAATTCAATAATTTACTAATTTGAACCTCGTGTAGGTAAAATGACTTTCCTTTCCTTTAACATCTGCATCATTAATTTTGTCCCAACATCCATTGAGAACTCCCAGGCCCATGCTCTATCCCCGAGGCCATGCTGCTTTTTTACTACTAAGGACACCCAGAATTATCAATGGTAATCGTGTGCGGTATTTGTTAAGCACTTACAATGAACCAAGCACTGAGCCAAGAGTTGGGGCAGATACAGTGCAAGCAGCTGGGGCACAGTCCGTGTCTCAGATGGTGTTCAGAGTATGACGGGAAGGGAGAACAGGTCTTTCATTTCCACTTTACAGTGAGAAAATTGGGGCACAGAGCTGTTAAGTGATTTGCCCAAGGGCACACAGCTAGCAAGTGGCAGAGTTGGGATTAGGATCTGACTCCTCGATTTCCAGGACTGTACGTTTTCCACTGGGACATGCTGTTTCTCACAGCATAGTGGTAGTGATAAAGACAATGATGATGAGATAGTAAGGGTAATAATTATGGTACTTGTTAAGCGCTTACTATGTGACAAGAACTGATCTAAACACTGAGGTAGATGCTAGGTAATCAGGTTGGACACAGTCCCTGCCCCACATGGGGCTCACACTCTTATTCTCACATTTTTGAGAAGCAGCATGGCCTAGTGGCAAGAGCACGGACTTGGGAGTCAGAGGGCGTGAGTTCTAATCCTGGCTCTGCCATTTGTCTGCTATGTGACCTTGAGCAAATCGCTTCTCTGTGCCTCAGTTACTTCATCTGTAAAATGGGGATTAAGACTGTGAGCCTCATGTGGGACAACCTGATTACCTTGTATCCACCCCAGCACTTAGAACAATACTTGGCACATAATAAGCACCTAACAAATACCATAATAATAGTAATAATTATTATTATTATTAATCCCCACTTTACAGATGAGATGACTGAAGCCCAGAGAAGTGAAGCTACTTGCCCAAGGTCACACATCAGACATGTGACAGAGTTAGGATTAGAACCCAGGTCTTTCAGACTCCCAAGCCAGTGCTGTATCCACTAGGCTACACTGAGATGATATTGATGATGATGATGATGGCAAAAATGGTGATGCCTATTGTACTGTGCAATATTGTTGTACTGTACTCTCCCAAGCACATAGTACAGTGCTCTGCACATAATACGTGCTCAAAAATACAATTGAGTGACTGACTGACTGATTGATAATCACAGTGATATCTTGAAAATCCCCATGCAAAAAAAAGTCTCATCAATTCATCGTGGTTAGTTTGATAAAGAAAACAAATCATTTTTGGACATGTGGGTAGATGCACTTTCTCAAGTTGCCACAAGGCATGAATGATTCAGTGTTTTTTATGGTATTTGTTAAATGTTTATTCTATGCCAGGCACTGTACCAAGCGCTGGGGTAGAGACAAGATAATCTAGTTGGACCCAGCCCATATCACTCGTGGGACTCACGGTCTTAATTCCTAATTTATAGTTGAGGCAACTGAGGCAAAGAGAAATTAAATGATTTGTCCAAGGTCAATGGCAGACAAGTAGTGGAGCTAGAATCCTGTCTGTCCCCATTCAGTACATGCTTCACTCTGCTGCCCAGATCATTTTCCTACAAAAACGTTCAGAATGTCACCCCGCTCCTCAAAAAATTCCAGTGGTTGCCCATCCACCTCCGCATCAAACACAAACTCCTCACCATAGGTTTTAAAGCCCTCAATCACCTTGCCCCCTCCTTCATCACCTCGCTGTTCATTCATGCAATCGTATTTATTGAGCGCTTTCTGTGTGCAGAGCCCTCGCTACTCTCTTACTACAAGCCAATACGCACACTTTATTCATCTAGTGATAACCTCACTGTCCCTCCATCTCACCTATCTGGCCACCAACCTCTCACTCATGTCCTGCCTCTAGCCTGGAACGTGTTCCCTCCTCAAATCTGACAGACACTTACTCTACCCCCCGTTCAAAGCCTTATTGAAGGCCCACCTCCTCCAAGAGGTCTTCCCTGACTAAGCCCTCCTTTCCTTTTCCCCCACTCCCTTCTGCATCACCCTGATTTGCTTCTTTTGTTCTTTCCACATCCCAGCCACACAGCACTTATCTGCATATCTGTCATTTATTTATTTCTATTAATGTCTGTCTCCCCAGTCTAGAGAGCTCATTGTAGGCAGGGAATTTGTCCATTTATTGTTTTATTGTATTCTCCCAAGTGCTTAGTACAATTCTCTGCACACAGTAAGAGCTCAGTATATATGATTGAATGAATTAGAACCCAGGTACTCCGACTCCTTAGGTCCATACTCTATCCACAAGGCCACACTGTTTCTACAGTTCCAGATACTCCACTTTGCAGCATGGCTCGGTGGAAAGATCCCGGGCTTTGGAGTCAGATGTCATGGGTTCAAATCCTGGCTCCGCCACTTCTCAGCTGTGTGACTTTGGACAAGTCTCTTAACTTCTCTGTGCCTCAGTTCCCTCATCTGTAAAATGGGGATGAAGACTGTGAGCCCCACGTGGGACAACCTGATCACCTTGTAACCTCCCCAGCGCTTAGAACAGTGCTTTGCACATAGTAAGCACTTAATAAATGCCATTATTATTATTATGTAGGGATTTCATCAGATATGCTGTAAGAAAACCACTGAGAAACACATCTTTAATGGTAAGGTTAAAACATTTGAGGTAAGTAATGATTCCAAACGCATTACTTTTCACTCGATTCTTTTTCTTTCTCTTTTTTCCAACATCAGATTTAGAAAAAAAAAATTTAAAGGAAATCTATTACAATCTCACACTAACAGCAACCCACCAACAGTGGTTCTGCTATTTCAGGAACTAGATAGCGACCTTCAAAACCACCCTCTTAATGATTTTACATGACACCCACTAATAAGATCTGGAGTTTTTGATATGCATATAGGGCATACAGTCAAATTTCTAGTAGAAGAATTCTTTTTTTGATTTAATTTTCACGTTGTGTGATAAATTATGAACCAAAGGACGTAGCATTTTCGACTTCTATATTTAATAGAAAGGTTTTATAACATATCTTTATAATCCCTGCTACTTGTAGCAATTTTATTAAATTACTACTGTAATCAGCTAAGACCCATTAAGTGCAAACCTGACCTGCTTCTCAAGTATCTAAGCAGTTGCAGCTGCAATGAAAACAGATGGAAGGTGTAAATGAGAAGATTCAATTAAGATTTTTTCTTCTGGTACCAGTTTCAAAAAGAAAATCCCCTGGGAATGAAAGTGAGACCATTCTCAAAATGCCCCTGGACCATGTTGGGAATAAAACCTTTCACAACTTTTTAAGGTATTTGGCCCCAGAATTCCTGGAATTAGAGATATGTGTCCATGGAGCAAAATAAATTCGGAAACTGAGAAATCTAATGACGCTAAGATCTGTACAATCATTATGGAAATAACATTAACCAAATTAAGGGGCAGCCTGATTCTGACATGAATTTCATTGTGCTCTTAATAATGTTATAATTACTGTTGTAAGTGGTGATTTTAAGATGGGATTTGGCAATGTAATTTGGAGGAATGCACATATTAAAACCATAGCATGTATTAGAGTTCCAGCAACTATCTTGTGTCTCCACCAACAACAAATAGAATCAGTGAAATGTAGTCCATCAGATACATGCGAAATATTCAGTCGATCATTAGTAATTATTGAGCACTTACTATGTGCAGAGCATTGTATTCAGCACTTGGGAGAGTGCAGTACAACAGATTTGGCAGACACATTCCCTGCCCATAAGGATCTTACAATCTAAAGAGGGAGAGGAGCATTTATATAAATAAATAAGTAATATATAACGTGATTTAAAGATATTTCCATAAGTGCCTATGTGCATAAATCCGTATAACTATAAGGCACTTTTGGCCTCATTTTCATTCATTCAATCGTATTTATTGAGTGCTTACTGTGTACCGAGCCCTGTACTTAAGTACTTGGGAAAAACAAATCAGCAACATATAGAGATGGTCCCTACCCAACAACGGCTCACAGTCTAGAAGGGGGAGACAGGCAACAAAACAAAACAGACAGGTGTCAATACCATCAGAATAGATGAATAGAATTGTAGCTGTATACACATCATTAATAAAATAGTGTAAAAAATATGTACAAATATACACAAGTGTTGTGGGGAGGGGAAAGGGATAGGGCAGAGGGAGGGAGTAGGGATGATGGGGAGGGGAGGAGGAACAGAGGAAAAGAGAGGCTCAGTCTGGGAAAGCCTCCTGGAGGAGGTGAGATCTCAGTAGGGCTTTGAAGGGAGGAAGAGAGCTAGTTTGGCAGATGTGTGGAGGGAGGACATTCTAGGCCAGGGGTAGGATGTGGGCCAGTGGTCGATGGTGGGACAGGCCAGAACGATGCCCAGTGATGAGTTAGTGACACCAGATGAGTGGAGTGTGCAGTTTAGGCTGGAGAAGGAGAGCAGAGAGGTGAGGTAGGAGGGGACAGGGTGATGAAGAGCTTTGAAGCTGATAGTGAGGAGTTTTTGCTTTATGCAAAGGTTGATAGGCAACCACTGGAGATTTTCCAGAGGGGAGTGACATTCCCAGATCGTTTATGTACAAAGATAATCCAATCAATCAATCAATCGTATTTATTGAGCACTTACTGTGTGCAGAGCACTGTACTAAGCGCTTGGGAAGTACAAGTTGGCAACATATAGAGACGGTCCCTACCCAACAGTGGGCTCACAGTCTAGAAGGGGGAGACAGAGAACAAAACAAAACATATTAACAAAATAAAATAAATAGAATAGATATGTACAAGTAAAATAAATGGAGTAATAAATACATACAAACATATATACAGGTGCTGTGGGGAAGGGAAGTAGGTAAGGCAGGGGGGTGGAGAGGGGGAGGAGAGGGAGAGGAAGGAGGGGGCTCAGTCTGGGAAGGCCTCCTGGAGGAGGTGAGCTCTCAGTAGGGTCTTGAAGGGAGGAAGAGAGCTAGCTTGGCGGATGTTGGAAGGGAGGGCATTCCAGGCCAGGGGGAGGACATGAGCCAGGGGTCGACGGAGGGACAGGCAAGAACGAGGCACGGTGAGGAGATTAGCGGCAGAGGAGTGGAGGGTGCGGACTAGGCTGGAGAAGGAGAGAAGGGAGGTGAGGTAGGAGGGGGCTAGGTGATGGAGAGCCTTGAAGCCGAGGGTGAGGAGTTTCTGCCTGATGTGCAGGTTGATTGGTAGCCACTGGAGATTTTTGAGGAGGGGAGTAACATGCCCAGAGCGTTTCTGGACAAAGACAATCCAGGCAGCGGCATGAAGTATGGATTGAAGTGGGGAGAGACAAGAGGATGGCAGATCGGAGAGGAGGAGGATACAGAATTATCCCACCAAGATGACACCAAGGTTGTGAGCTTGTGAGATGAGCAGGATGGTAGTGCCATCCACAGTGATGGGAAAGTCATGGAGAGGGCAAGCTTTGGGAGGGAGGATAAGGAGCTCAGTCTTGGGCATGTTGAGTTTTAGATGGCAAGCAGACATCTGGATGGAGATATCCTGAAGGCAGGAGGAGATTCGAGCCTGGAGGGAGGGAGAGAGAACAGTGGAGGAGATGTAGATTTGGGTGTCATCTGCGTAGAGATGATAGTTGAAGCTGTGGGAGCGAATGAGTTCACTAACGGATGGGTATAGATGGAGAACAGAAGGGGACCAAGAACTGACCCTTGCGGAACCCCTACAGTAAGGGGCTGGGAGGGGGAGGAGGAGACTGTGAAGGAGACTGAGAATGTATGGCCAGAGAAATGAGGAGAACCAGTAGAGGATGGACATTTTGACATTTTAGCATTGTGCTAACATCTTCATTGTAATTCAATAATCTACTAACTTGAACCTCATGTAAGTAAAATGCCTTTCCTTTCCTTTAACATCTGCATCATTAATTTTGCCCCAACATCCATTGAGAAAAAGTTACATTATGATCATCCTATCTTGTGCATGCACACACTTAGAACAGTGCTTGGCACGTAGTAAGTACTTAACAAATACCATAATTATGTATACATAAATAGCAATTTTTTATGTATCTACCTGTCTATATGAAGTCAGTCAGTCATATTTATTGAGCACTTCCTGTGTGTGAACACTGTACTAAGTGCTTGGAGAGTACAACATAACAATATAACAGATACATTGGTACTCTCCCAAGCGCTCATTACAGTGTTTTGCACACAGTAATTGCTCAATAAATATGACTGAATGAAATAGCAAACTCTGAGGACCAAGGTGCTTGACATTCTGCTCCTCAAAACCACAGAACCCTACTGACCTTTTTTTTCTCCTTACACTGTGTTAGGTTTTGTTGTTCATCTCATCTAGTGTGTCTGTCACCAGTCTTCTTTCCCTCTTTTTAGTTTCAAGCCAGGGACCGGGTCTAATCACCACCTGTAGATTCTTTCTCAGTGCTCACTAGTGAATGCTTCGTAGGTGCCAAGGTATCATCTAATGCTTTAACTTTGTCTTTGACCCGTAGCGACTCCAAAGACACGTCTCTCCCAGAAAGCCCCACCTCCATCCGCAATCCTTCTGGTAGTGGATCCACAGAGTTTTCTTGCAAAAAATCCAGAAGTGGTTTCCCATCGCTTTCTTCCGCATAGTAAACTTGAGTCTCTACCCTCGACTCTCTCCTGTGCCGCTGCTGCCCAGCACGGGGGAGTTTTGATTCATAGCAGATTGCCTTCCACTAGCTAGCCACTGCTCAGGTCAAGAATGGAATGGGAATGCTGTTGCTAGGCTCTCCCTCCCATAGCCAAGACTGGTATTGTACTGGAAACTGAGAGGGGGCCATAGTTACTACCTGAACTTAAATCTATTCTACCTTGTGTTTGACTTAGGACTGAATGTCAAACTCTGGGAGAATGATGATATTGTGGTATTTGCAAAGATGATGATGATGGTATTTGGTAAGCATTTACTATGGGTCAGGCACTGTTCTAAGCACTGGAGTGGATACAAGCAGATCAGGCTGGATATAGTCCCTGTTCCACGTGGGGCTCACAGTCTCAATCCCCCTTTTACAGATGAGGTAACTGAGGCACAGAGAAGGGAAGTGATTTGCCCACTGTCACCCAGCAGAGAACAGGCAGAGACAGGATTAGAACCCATAACCTTTGGAATCCCAGGCCCGGGCCCTATCCACTAGGCCACGCTGCTTCTCTTTGTAGTGTGGTATGTGCCAAACATTGTACTAAGTGTTGGGGTGGTCTACGTGGAGACCTATCCACGTAGGTCTCACAGTCTTATTCCCCTGTATACAGATGAAGAAACTGATGTCCAGAGAAGTTCAGTGACTTGCCCAAGGTCACATAGTAGACAAGCAGCTGAGTCAGGATTAGAATGCAGGACTGACTCTATCTCCTAGGCTAATTGCTTCCCTAACAGGTATATGATTCACATACTGTGCAGGGTTTACCACTCTGGAAGATTCCAGAAGGCAGCAACAACATTGGGGTGTTGGAATAGTTTACATAATAATAATAATATCTTTTTAGCTCTTACTGTTTGACAGGAACTATAGTAGATATACAATCTGATCAGATCAGATCAACATCCCTCACATGCAGCTTAAAAGCAGTCTAAGAGGGTGAGAGAACAGGTATTTAATAAGATGAGGAAACTGAGGCAGAGAAAAGTTTAGTGACTTCCCCAAGTTGCCACAGGGGGCAAGTGGCAAAGCCAGGCCCATGCCCTTTCTTTTTTCTTTTTCTTTTTTTAATGGTATTTGTCAGGCACTTACTTTGTGTTAGGCACTGTACTAAGAACTGGAATAGATACTAACCAACAATAATAATAATAACAATGATGGTATTTGTTAAGCGCTTACTGTGTGCAAAGCACTGTTCTAAGCGCTGGGGAGATACAAGGTGATCAGGTTGTCCCACATGGGGCTCACAGTCTTAATCCCCATTTTACAGATGAGGGAACTGAGGCACAGAGAAGTGAAGTGACTTGCCCAAAGTCACACAGCTGACAATTGGTGGAGCCGGGATTTGAACCCATGACCTCTAACTCCAAAGCCCATGATCTTTTCACTGAGCCATGCTGCTTCTCTAAAATGGAGCCTGCCCCTGAGGGAAAAAGCCTATGTGACAGCCCTTGAAAAATAATAACTGTGGTATTTGCTAAGCACTTACTTTGTGCCAAGCACTGTACTAAGCAGGCAGTTAGATTCAAGATATTTAGGTTGGACACAGTCCCTGTTACATAAGGGACTCACAGTCTTAATCCCCATTTTACAGGTCAGGTAGTTGCAGCACAGATAAGCTAAGTGATTTGCCCAAAGTCACAGAGCAGACAAGTTGGCAGAGTTGAGATTAGAACTCAGGTCCTTCAACTCCCAGGACTGTGCTTTTACCACTCTGATATGCTGTTTCCATTTCAGAGTCTTAGAGCTACTTGTACCAAATCAATCAATCATATTTATTGAACACTTCCTGTGTGCAGAGCAGTGTCCTAAGTGCTTGGGAGAGTTCAGTATAAGAGTTGATAGACATGTTCCCTGCCCACAAGGAGTTTACCATCTAGAGGGGGAGGCAGACAATAATATAAATAAAGAAATTACGGATATGGACAAATGTTCTGTGGGGTTGAGGGAAGGGCGAATAAAGGGTGTAAATCAAGTGCAAGAGTGATGCAGAAAGGGCTGGGAGAAGAGGAAATGAGGACTGTACTAAGCGCTTAGTACAGTGCTCTGCACATAGTAAGCGCTCAATAAATACGATTGATTGACTTAGCGAAGGCTTCTTGGAGGAGATGTGCCCTCAATAAGGCTTTGAAGGTGGAGAGAGGGAGGGGTGAATCTACTGCTTTCACAGAGAGGGAGGAATTCTTAAGGAGTTTACTTGCAACCATTTCCTTTATTAATTTTCTGTCAGTAAAGAAGACCCCATATAGAAAATAGTTCATCTGTCCTGTGAAAACGTGGCTTTAATTCAAGTATATAATAAGTGAATTATAATAATTGTGGCATTTGTTAATCACTTACTATGTGTCAGGCACTGTAATAAATGTTGGAATAGATCAAATTGCACTTTCCAAGCGCTTAGTACAGTGCTCTGCACACAGTAAGTGCTCAATAAATACGTATGATTGAAGGAATGAATGAATACAAGCAAATCAGGTTGGACACAGTCCCTATCCCACATTGGGCTCAAAGTCTAAATCCCCATTTTAAAGATGAGGCAACTGAGGCACAAAGTCAAGTAACCTGCCCAAGGTGACACAGCAGACAAGTGGTGGAGGAGGGATTAGAACCCAGCTCCTTCTGACACCCAGGCCCGTGCTCTATTCACTAGGCCATGCTGCTTCTCTGAAGTGAAATGAACAGCATGAAGAAAACAGGCTACTATATGTGATTTTATATATTGTAGCTATGGTTGTGTATCAGTCACTCACTAAACGCTTGACTACTTATGCTAAGCACAAGGGAGGAAAGAAGATAACCCAATAAAAAACAGTCCCTGTTCCACTGTGAGGTTCAGGATCTAAAAGGTAGTGGAAACAGGTTTCTTTTCCCCATTAAACAGATGAGGTAACTGAGGAACAAGGAGATAAAATGACTTGTCCAAGGTCACACAGCAGGCCAATGGTCTCCTGACTCCCAGTATTATACTTATTCCATTAGGACAAACTGTGATTTATGAGCAGGGAAGAGGTAATCTAGTCAGAGGCCTGTAGATTCTTTCTCATTTAAAAATTAAGAATTGAACGGTTTAGTTCTTATTAATTAGAATTTTTCAAATTCAGCGTACATTGGAGTCTAGTGGAAAGACCATGGGCCTGGGAGTCAGGAGACCTGGGTTCTAATTCTGACTCTCCCATTTGCCTGCCGCATGTCCTTGGGCAAGTCACTTAAATTCTCTACTTCAGTTCCCTCCTCTGTAAAATGGGAATTTAATACCGGTTTTCCCTTCTGCTTTGACTGTGAGCCCCATGTGGGACAGGAACTATGATTAACTTATATCTACCCCGCTGCTCAAAACAACTTGACACATAGTAAGCACTTAGTAATCAATAAATACGATTGATGATGATAGTAAGTGGGTAACTTTGTGGGCAGGGATTGTCTCTGTTGCTGGATTGCACTTCCCAAACAGTTAGTACAGTGCTCTGCACAGAGTAAGCGCTCAATAAATATGATTGAATGAATGAATACTAAGTGCTTAACAAATACTACCAATTATTATTATTGAGTGCTTACTGTGTAGAGAACCTGTAATTTATTCATTTATATTTCTGCCTGTGTCCCCCCTCTAGACTGTAAGCTCACTGTGGGCAGGGAATATGTCTGTTTATTGTTGTATTGTACTCTCCCAAGTGCTTAGTACAGTGCTTTGCACACAGTAAGTGCTCAAAATGTGATTGAATGAAGGAGTACAATATAATAGAGTGGGTAAGCACATGAGAAACAGTGTGGCTTAGTGGAAAGAGCACGGGCTCAGGAGTACACGGTAAGTGCTCAAAAATGTGATTGAATGAAGGAATACAATATAATAGAGTGGGTAGGCAAATGAGAAACAGTGTGGCTAAGTTGAAAGAGCACGGGCTCGGGAGTCAGCAGTCATGGGTTCTAATCCCCCCTTTGCCACTAATCTGCTGTGTGACCTTGGGCTAGCCACTTAACTTCTCTGTGCCTCAGTTACCTCATCTGGAAAATGGGGATTAAGACTGTCAGCCTCTCGTGGGACAACCTGATGACCTTGTTACCTAACCCAGTGCTTGGCACATATAGTAAGCGCTTAACAAATACCATAATTTTTATCATTATTACCCTCTGGTCTCAAGGAGCTTGTAGTCATTAAAATAAATTATGGATATTTACACAAGTGGTGTGGGGCTGAGGGTGCGGGAAATAAAGTGTACAAATCCAAGTGCAAGGATGATGGAGAAGGAAGAGGGAGTAGGGAAAATGAGGGCTTAGTTCGAGAAGGCCTCTTGGAAGGGATATAACTACATATCCCTGTAGTTAGTCTCTATAAGAAAATATAAGTAGGGCTCCAAAATAACAAAGTTAAAAATAAATGCATGTGTCAGAGATTTATCTAACCCAGCTCTTCCATTTACTATGTTTTCAGTGTTGTTGGGTAACAGGTGAAGCCACAAGAAATTGTAATCAATTATCCTAATTGGCTGAGATAGATGTCCTTGGATCTCATTTTAAGGCATTGTATTCTCATCCAAACTACATTAAACATTTTAAAATCTAATAAACATTGTGAAGGCAGCCACAGCGATGGCAATTGCTATTTTGCGCAATTACAATGTCATCAAGAACTTTTGTTTCACACTTCAGGGAAGCAAAGGTTGGCATTATCTCATGCAGCGTAATGTGCATGAACATGAATATATACAAGGAATTTTGTTATTTTCCCTCTGTGTGGATGGATACATATATAGGCTAATAATCTTAATAATGATTATCATTATTTGTTAAGCACTTACTATGTGTCAAGCAATGTTTAAGTGCTGGGTAATAATAATAATAATAATGGAATTTATTAAGTAATTACTATGTGCAAAGCACTGTTCTAAGAGCTGGGGAGGCTACAAGGTGATCAGATTGTCCCAGGGGGGCTCACAGTCTTAATCCCCATTTTACAGATGAGGTAACTGAGGCCCAGAGAAGTTAAGTGACTTGCCCAAGGTCACACAGCCGAGAATTGGTGGAGCTGGGATTTGAACCCATAACCTCTGCCTCCAGAGCCCGTGCTCTTTCCACTGAGCCATGCTAAAAGCAAATTGGGTTGGACACAGCCTCTGTCCCACGTGGGGCTCACAGTCTTAAACCTATCTTACAGATGAGGGAACTGAGGTTCAGACAAGTGTAGTGACTTGCCTAAGGTCACACAGCAGACAGGTGGTATAGCAGGAATTAGACTCCAGGTCACTCTGAGTCCCAGGCCCATGCTGAATCAACTAGGGCACACTACTTCTCAAGGTGTACTGGGGTTTTTTTCATAAAGATTTTCAACAGCTTCTATGTTCAGGAAGAAACATTTGAAAGCCGACTTTGAAAGCATCAGAGAGATCACTAATGTATTTTGACTGCAAAACTGTAAGTATTAATATTTTATAGTTTTAATTAATAAAATCTGAGATGGGCCTCCCCTAGAATTATATATATATATATTATAATTATTATAATGATGGCATTTATTAAGCACTTACTATGTGCAAAGCACTGTTCTAAGCACTGGGGAGGTTAAAAAATGATCAGGTTGTCCCACGGGGGACTCACAGTCTTAATCCCCATTTTACAGATGAGGTAACTGAGGCCCAGAGAAGTGAAGTGACTTGCCCAAAGTCATACCGCTGACAATTGGCGGAGCCGGGCTTTGAACCCATGACCTCTGACTCCAAAGCCCATGGTCTTTCCACTGAGACACGCTGCTTCTCATATATATATGCTTCTCATATATATGTGTGTGTGTGTGTGTGTGTGTGTGTGTGTGTGTGTGTGTGTGTGTGTGTGTGTGTGTGTGTGTGTATTCATATATATATTCTTCATATCCAAACCTAACATTACTGACCCTGAGGTTCTGGGCATGTTTAACTAAACAGCTCCCATGATTAAGCATTCACACAGGAAGAAGGTCAGCCATAATGCTATAGATATAGTTGCAATTTTACACTTAGGACTTACCAGTTGGTATCTTGGCCTCTGTGAATATTCCTGAAAGTTCTGTTGAATACTCTGTAATCAATCATTCAATCAATCTGTCGACCTAAAATTTGGTTTGGAGCCTAACTCCATATGCTGAAATGTGCCCTCAAATACCAATTTAATTTTCCACTTCTTCATCGAGTGTTGTAATATTAGTCAGTGTGACATCCTAAGTATGTGACATTATTTAGCTCTGGTGTTGCCTGAATGGATTTAGAATTTTCCTGGTTTGGATTGATATGTTACCTTGGTTCTCTTTAGACTTTTTTAATGGCATTTATTAAGTGCTTACTATGTGTGAAGCACTGTTCTAAGTGCTGGGGAGGTTACAAGGTGATCAGGTTGCCTCACGGGGGGCTCACAGTCTTAATCCCCATTTTACAGATGAGGTAACTGAGTCACAGAGAAGTTGTGAGCCATGAGCATCAGTCCATAGAACATGAGTGATTTTTACAATCATTTGCATGTCTTATAACTCCAAAATGAAAAATAAGCCATTCTTATTAATGTAATGTAATGTATAAGTCATATATTCTTGACTTGAAGCTAAGTTATTCTTGAAGGACTGTCACTGGGTCTTTGGATAATGCTGTAAGATCATTATGGGCAGAGTAGCCATAATTCTGCTAATTCTGCTGTTTTGTATCTTCCCAAGTGCTTAGCATGGAGCTGTGCACATAGTAAGCACTCAATAAATACGATTGAATGAATGAATGAATAGGTGCTCAATAAATACCATTGATTTATTGATTGCTCAAAAGTCACTTAAATTGGAAGTTTCGTGGCTTAGTGTAAAAAGCAAGGGCTTGGGAGTCAGAGGACAAGGGTTCATTCATTCATTCATTCAATTGTATTTATTGAGGGCTTACTGTGTGCAGAACACTGTACTAAGCGCTAGGGAAGTACAAGTTGGCAACATATAAAGAAGGTCACTACCCAACAGTGGGCTCATAGTCTAGAAGGGTTTTAATCACAGCTCTGCCACTAGCCTGCTGTGTGACCTTGGGCAAGCCAATTAATTTCCCTCTGCCTCAGTTACCTCATCTGTGAAAATGGGGATGAAAACTGTGAGCCCCACGTGGGACAACCTGATTACCTTGTATTTACCCCAGTGCTTAGACCAGTGCATGGCACATAGTAAGTGCTTAACAAATGCCATCATTATTATTGTTATCATTATTATTCCCAAGGGAATGGAAATCAATGGAATCTACTGTTTCATTTTTTTAATAGTATTTGTTAAGCACTTACTGTATGCCTACCACTGATCTAAGCTCTAGGGTAGCTACAAGTTTATCAGGTGGGACACAGTCCCTCTCCCATACGAGGGTCACAGTTTAAGGAGGAGAGGGTGCTTATTGAGTACTTCCTGTGTGCAAAGCACTATATTAAGCATTTGGAGAGAGTACAATATAATAAGTTTGGTAGACAGGCTCCCTGCCCTCAGAGACTTTACAGTCTAGAGAGGAGCCATCATTCCAACATCAGTCAATCAAAAATCATAGCATGATGTACAGTGCTCTGCACACAGTAAGCGCTCAATAAATGTGATTGAATGAATGAATAGAGCACAGGCCTGGAAGTCAGAAGGTCATGGGTTCTTAGCCTGGCTTGTCCGCATGTTTGCTGTGTGACCTTGGGCAAGTCACCTCTCTGAGCCTCAGTTCCCTCCTATGTAAAATGGGAATTGAGACTGTGAGCCCCACATGGGACAGGGATTGCATCCAACCTGATTTGCTTGTATCCATCCCTGTGCTTAGTACAGTGCCTGGCACATAGTAAGCACTTAACAAATGCCACATTTATAATAATAATAATCATGGTGTTTGTTAATCACTATGTGCCAAGCACTATTCTAAGCACTAAGGTAGTCCCAATTGGGGCTCACAGTCTTAATCCCCATTTTCCAGATGAGGTGCCTGAGGCATAGAGAAGTGAGGTGATTTGCCCAAGGTCACACTGTAGACAAGCGGCGGAGTTGGGATTAGAACCCACATCCTCTGACTCCCAAGCTTGTGCTCTTTCCAATAAGCCGTATTATCTTTGGGGAGAGGAGCTGTACTCAGTTCCTTGGGTTCAGTTCTCTTGTTTCATCCTCCAACCTGGCACCAAAAAATTATCGAATAGGACCAGTACCATGAGGCAAACCTGCTTTACTCCATTAACAATGGGGAACTGATTGTTGCCTAATTCCAACCTTCTCACTGTTTCTCATTGAAGACACATCTCCTCCAAGAGGCCTTCCCTGACTGTGCCTTCTTTTCCTTTTCTTCCACTCCCTTCTGCATCACTCTGACACACTCCCCTTTATTCATCCCTCCTCCCAGCCCCACAGCACATCCATAAATAACCATAACTTATTTATTAATATTAATGTCTTTCTCCCCCTCTAGACTGTAAGTTCATTGGGGGTAGAAAATGTGCCTATTGTACTCTCCCAAGCACTGATTACAGTGCTCTGCACACAGTAAGCACTCGAAAAATAACAATTGACCGACCGGTTGAGTGATCGATTGTAAAAAACTGTCAGGTTTGATTCGGCCGACCAAGCTGCCCTCAATTTGTTTCAGAATCTTAATGGACTCATAAGGGCCAGCCAAGTTTATGAAGTTATTTACAGAGTTCAAAGGGTCTCGTGAAGTCAGACGGTTTATAAATTTGATGAAAACCGTATAGAGGTCATGGAGCTCCAAGATGTGGTTTGGCTTTATCTGATGTGCTGCAAAGATTATGTCCACTAACTCATATTGGGATCCTGGGAGTATCCAGTCAATGATATTTTTTAGGAGTCAATCTTGGAATTATCACAGGCAATGAAGAGCAAAAAAGATGTGTTGGTAATTAATCAGTCATCGTCATCAATGAGCAATTATTTTTTGAGCATTTTTACAGCACACTATACTAAGTGCTTGGGAGAGTAGAGTGCAGCAGAATTAGCAGACATGCTTCCTGTCCAAAACAAGTTTACAGTCTAGAGGGGGAGAAAGGCATTCATATGAATGAATAAGTAATTTATAAGCATTAATCAGATTATAATGATATAATCACATTGTGATTTATAATGTACAAAACTTTCTAGTATATAAAGCTACAAAGTTTAGTATGGTGCTCTACACTAAGTGCTCAATAAGTACCATTGGTTGGTAGATTGATTGAGAGTTAGGTGAATTTAGGAGGAACAAAGGGGAGAAGGAGGGTCAGGAACTGATTTATAAAATGGAGAAGTAGGAAGGGAGCTTGAAGTACAGGGGAAGGAGTTTCTAATAGAGGTGAAGGTTGATGTGTGTCCCTTAGAAGCTTTTGATGAGTGGAGAAAGGCGTGCTGAGCAACACAGCAAGAAGATGATCCAGTGTGTCTCGTAGAGTGGGAAGCAACACGGCGTAGTAGATAGAGCATGGGCCCAAAAGTCAGAAGGTCATGAGTTCTAATCCAGACTCCTGACTTCTTTTCCCTGTTTAGCACTTTCCCCTTGCCTGGAACTTGCTTCCTATTTAAATATACCAAATTTTTTGCTATGATATTTTTTATGAGCTTACTACATGCCGCACACAATACTAAGTACTGGGGTAGATAAACAATAATCAGGTTGGACACAGTCCATGTCATTTATTAAGTCGTATTTATTGAGCGCTTACTGTGTGCAGAGCACTGTACTAAGTGCTTGGAAAGTCCAATTCGGCAACAGAGGCAATCCCTATGCAGCAATGGGGCTCACAGTCTCAATCCCCACTTCACAGATGAGGTAACTGAGGCCAGGGAAGTTAAAAGTGACTTGCCCAAAGTCCCACAGCAGATGAGTGACAGATGCAAGGTTAGAACCCGGATTAGTCCTGGGCCCTTGCTTTATTCATTAGGCCATGCTGCTTCCCAAATCATAGTTCTCTAAAGCCCTGCTAAAATTCTATCTCCTCCAAGAGGTATTTACAACTCATTTTCTTCTTTCTGGTCATTTTCCACCCAGCCCCTAAGCATTCTATACTTTCAAGCAGCTATAGCAGCTTTGTATAATTGCATAAACAAATAATAGTGGTATTTGTCATCTCATTCATTGTCGTATTTATTGAGTGCTTACTGTGTGCAAAGCACTGTACTAAGTGCTTGGGAAGTACAAGTTGGAACCTTACTTTGTGCTAAACACTGTGCTAAGTCCTATACTCAGGTTAGCATAGTCCCTTCCTACATGGGGTTCACAGTCTAAGGGAAGAGAGGAGTTATTAAATATCACTTTATCGAAGTTTGTCATTGAGCCACAGTGAAGTGACTTGTCCAAGGTCACACATGAAGCAGTAGTGGAGTTGGATTAGAACCAATGTTCCCTCACATCCACTAGGCAATGCTCCTTGTATACTAAATAGTGCAATATATACTATATATTACATACTCTAAATATAGGAGCATAAATTTAAAAACACTTCCAAGTGCTTATTCTTTCATGGATCCATCTTTCATTTTCTTGTTTTAAAACAGTTATAATTCCCTTTTTCATCCTAATAGTACAAAACGTCCATCTCTCCCTTTAGGTTGTAAACTTCTCGAGTGCAAATCTTTTGTCTCTCCTATATTCTCCCAGGCACTTAGTATAGTGCTCTGCACACAGTCAGAACTCAATAAACACTGTTGTTGGATTTTGTTTTCATGAATGTTACAACTGCCAATTTAATTTTCATTAGCACCATTCATTAAGAGAAACAAAGGCAAAAACCCAAGGGATACTGATGCAAGATAAAACTGCCCCTACTGGAAATAGAGTGAGCATATAACACCTCTCTCACTGGGCATATTTAAGCGATGCTATTTTCTGTCAAACATTATCTTGCATTTTGTCTTCCTTTCTGATATCCATCAGGTATGAAAATGCTTAACTCAGCACTCTGTTGAGAACAAATAAAAAGTCAAAGTCTTGCTGCTGTCCAGCTCTCAGACTTATTTAATCACTTTGAGTGGAAAAGAAGACAGATTTTGATTAAGACCAGCTAAACCGATCAATAAAGTCCTTGAACTTGCATAAGTCACTACCGGCTACTTTCAATAACAGGAATAGCCTGCATCTTGAAAGCAAAGGTCTTTGCACTTGAAACTGAGGAAAAGAACACGATCAATTGCAGTAGGTACAGAAACAAACCATTTAGAATGGTCGCCCTGGAACTCCATAAATGCGAATGTGCTGTTTGTGGGATGGTGATCACCATAGTAACTAACATCATTCTTTTTTTTGTGGACCAAACTTCCAAGGCAGTTTTGTAAGGGTGAGCCAGGGACGGGAGAGAGTGACAAGCACCCCAGCTATGCAGTGGACCATTTCCACAGTCCCTTACTCACATGTCCAAGTTCAAAAGGAGAAGAAGGTCAAGGTGAAGGTGGACGACTTTGAAATCTTCAACAGTCACTGTGGATGGGACTTAAACAAACAAGAAATTACTTTCATTGATTAAATGTAGATTGAATTAGTGGGGAAAAATGACAGGCCCCCGCAAAGGTTATATCCTCCGTTCTTTGTTTAACTCAGCATGACGGATTCAATCTGCTGAACCCAGACACACGCTGAAGATGTCCCTCGTGGACTCCGCACAATGCGGGAGCTTTAGCAGAGCAAAATCGAAAAGTTGCACTTTATAAACTCACAGCCTGGAGCCACTGTTCTCATTCGGGCTTGTGTTAGCAGAACAATGAACTGCACTAGGACCACTGCTGCTTCGTCTAATAATTATAGGTACCCCACAGGCAAAGCTGTTGCGGCTTTTAAGATTTGACAGAATGTGTCTTTAGGCATGACCTAGCAGATGGGGGGTGGGAGACGACGACTTTCTCTTTCATCTTTTCCAAAAAGCCACCTAGGAGAAATGTAAAAAGCATCTTGATAAGGGATATATTTTCTCCTATAGGGGTAGGCTGATTACTATAAGCTGCTCTTCTTTCTCATTCACCTCAGTGATAATTGCCGGTACCTCAGCAGAAAAAGGAGTCAAGTATAGAAACAGAAGCAGGTTTAGACCTTTCACTCCATCCTGCTAATTTGTGTCACCTACTACACTGCCGCATGTATTGATGGTAGGAGAAAAAAATTGAAGCAGAAAATTAAGTATGAAAGGAGTTTTTGTCCTGCTGTCACTTTGTGCCACATTTAGTTCACTTGACATGACACTGTGCCTTTTGTTACATAAAACTGTCACATTGTCCCCCTTTCTGGTTAACTTCAGTTGCCGGCCAAATCAATAAAGTCTGTCAGAACGGTCAGATGATGAAAAGATCCTATGATACGTCTGTTAGGTTGAACGATATGTGGGGCAGTCATTATCAGGATGCTCAAATTAAGTCACAGAATGGAGATGGTAAGAGAAGAAAGAAGAAACACTTGGGCAATTCTCTGATCATCCAGAAAGCGACATCTTCTGATCTGCAGTAGTGGTCTCAGAAGCAGCACGGTGTAGTGGATAGAGCCTGGGCCTAAGAGTTGGAAGGTCATGGATTCTAATCCTGGCTCCTCCAATTGTCTGCTGTGTGACCTTGGGCAAGTCACTTCACTTCTCTGTGCCTCAGTTACCTCATCTGAGGACAGAGCACAGAGACTGTGAGCCCCATGTGGGACAGGGACTGTGTCCCATCAGATTGCTTGTAACAGTGATAATGATGGCATTTGTTAAGTGCTTACTATGGGCCAAGCACTGTTCTAAGAGCTGGGGAGGACACAAGGTAATCAGGTTGCCCCACGTGGGCTCACAGTCTTAATCCCCATTTTACAGATGAGGTGAGTGAGGCACAGAGAAGTTAGTGACTTGCCCAGAGTCACACAGCTGAGAAGTAGCAAAGCTGGATTAGAACCCATGACCTCTGACTCCCAAGCCCGGGATCTTTCCACCAAGCCATGCTGCTTCTTGTATCCATCTCAGCCACCCCAGTGCTTAGTACAGTGCCTGGCACATAATAAGCGCTTAACAAATGCAAGAATTATCATTATTATCAATC
Source organism: Tachyglossus aculeatus (assembly GCF_015852505.1). NCBI lineage: Eukaryota > Metazoa > Chordata > Mammalia > Monotremata > Tachyglossidae > Tachyglossus > Tachyglossus aculeatus. The sequence continues at coordinate 33,969,388 of NC_052088.1, read as the reverse complement.
CTGGCCATGAAGGACAGATATTGATAGATACGCATATCTTGCACATGGATTCTACTCGATCACACTAATGATCTAGTTCATTCATTCGATCATATTTATTGAGCGCTTACTGGGTGCAAAACACTGTATTAAGCTCCTGGAAGAGTACAACAATGAACAGACACATTCCCTGCCCACAACGATCTTACAGTCTAGGGTGACCCACCCAACAGCCTGTTTCAACACACTACTCTACTCTACCACTCTCTTAGGCCCACATGTCAACTTGGACATACATTTGACCTCATCTTCCCTTCACCATTTCTCACTTCTCCAACTCTTAACTTGCCACCTCACCCATATCCCTTCATCCTCTATATCTATCCTCTGCCCCCACTGCGATACATTCGTTCACTCAGTCGTATTTATCAAGCCCTTACTGTGTTTAGAACACTGTACTAAGCAATTGCAAAAATACAACACCGAGATGATGGCCAAACTCTAGATTTCTCTCTGCATACCACAAACCCTCATGCACTTACAAAAACTCTCTTGACTCAATCTTTATGTGCCCCACCATGGCCTGAAATGGATTATCCAATTAGTCTATGTCTCAATCAATCTATCGATCGATCTATCATTGGTATTTATTGAATGCTTACCATGTGCAGAGCATTGTCAGGAGAGTATAATAGCCTCAGTTGTATTCACTCGAGGATAGAATCTCATGGTCATTAGAATTGCTTTATATTAAAGTCAGGCTTGCTGTATGTATTTCCCTCAAAAGTGTCCACTCTCTACCCATTCAGGAATTAACATCTGTCATGGATCGTATGCTTTTTCGGTCCTTTTTATTAAAGTTAGTTTGAACTTGTTCAATCATCCCTTTTGAACATTAGGAACTAATTCCAGACCAATAATTCAGGAGCAAGATGACTTGGGTACTTTTATAAGAATCACACAAGTAGCAATTTTTTCATCCTAACACACTGCTTTTCCTCATTAAAAAAAATAACATTCATCCTCCAGAAATGTAAGTTACTTGAGGGCAGGGATCATGTCTACCTACTTTATTGTACTCTCTCAAGGACCTAGTACAGTGCTCTGCTCACTGTAAGCAATCAATAAATACCACTGATAGATGGCTTGATTTGCTAAAAAAGACCTGAAAATCTTCATTTATGTTGAATGTGAATATCCAGTGGAACTTATGGGGTTTTTTATGGTATTTGGTATTTCTGGTATTTGTTAAACAGTATGTGTCAGACGCCTACCATACTTTATTGTTGTGGCAAATAAGGTCAGTAACAAGCAAATAATGCAGATTTCTCTAGCTCCTTCCCTCGAAGCATGCGTTTTTTTTTTTCATATTGACATTTGGGAAATGACTTTTTTTTTCTAAGTGGACAGGCAGAAATTTCCTTAGTAGTTTTACTTCTCGAATTCTAGATTCAGAAACCTCTGTAGGATGGTGTGTCTGATGGAAGAGGACAGTGAATTCGGGGTGAGCCATTCTCTGTCCATCTCTGTGAAAATCCCCTTGTATATTCATCCTGGAGTTCTACAGTAGAGGGAATGATCAATCTGCCATATCTCTATAGAGAGAAGTGAGGACAGACGGGAACATTAAAGTAACATGGTTTAGAACTCAGCTGTAAAAATTGATGGAAAATACCATCCAGCCTGTCAGCTTGTCAGCTAAAAAGCACATTACTTATCAAATTAACAACAACAAAAGAATGGAATGTTTTAAACTTATTGGAGTGGGAAAGATGACAGTAGTTCAAATGTGTGTTTTCCTTTCTGTAACTATCAAGTGACTTTGACTTCAAACCTTTAAATATAATTTTAAGGTTATTTACTCTTTGGGTGTTAAGTAAAAGAAAAATACAGGTATCTGAGGCATGGGAGTTTGAAGACTCTAGAATTCATATAGAAATATGTCTATCCAAGAATGCATATAGCTTTATAGTGCATGTAAAAAACTGGTTCCTTTTTTATGGTATTTGTTAAGTGTTCACTATGTGCCAGGTACTGTACTAAACACTGGGGTACAAGCTAATTAAGCTAATCCCTTATACCCTGCACCATCATTTTTTTCCAGAATATTTGAGATCCAATGGAATTTTTCAGTCTTTAACTAGACCTTGTAGTTTTGTACTTCCCATTATTTTGATGACCTAAACACTTGCACTGATATCTATCAGAATTGGACAATCTTGTAGGAAATTTGTTTAATGCTTTGAATACTTGATGAGGTATCTTGCTCTGTAGGTCTAAATCAATTTTAGTCGAGATTACAAATTCATGGAGGGGTAATCTTGTTTATAGAAGTCTGCACAATCCTCAATCCTGTCCCATGTATCACTGCTCCCTTCTAATACCTTATTTGTGTGTGTGTGTGTGTTTGTCAATTAGTACTATTGTTATTATTAGTATTAGTATTAGTAGTAGCAATGCTAGTGGAGAAGCAGCATGGCCTAGTGGATAAAGCACAGGCTTGGGAGTCAGAAGGTCAGGGGTTCTAATCTTAGCTCCGCCACTTGTCTGCTGTGTGAGTCTGGGCAAGTCACTTCACTCCTGGATGCCTTAGTTCCCTCATCTGTACTATGGGGATTAAGACTGTGAGTCCTGTGTGGGACAAGGACTGTGTCCAACCTGATTATCTTGCAACTACCCTAGTCCTTAAAACAGTGTCTGGCACGTAGTAAGTGCTTAACATATACCATTATTATTCTTTTTATGTTTTTTACTCACTATGTGTCAAGTACTGTTTGCAGCACAGGGATAGGGGAACTCTGGAAAGGATCCTAGACTTTCCCTTCCTTTCTCCTGAATCAGGAGTTGGGTGGACCACACATGTCAATCAATGGTATTTATGGAGCACTTACTATGAGCAGGGCAGTGTACTTAGTGCTTGGGAGAGTACAATGCAACAATAAACAGATGCATTCCCTGCCCACTGTGAGCTACTTTAAACACATGAGAAGCAAAAGTGTCTCAGCACTTAGTGCTTGGCACATAAGAAGCACTTAACAAATCCCATTATTAGTAGTACAATAAAAACAGAGTTGGCATATACATTTCCTGCCCACAACGAGCTTTTTTTGTTTTATGGTATTTGTTGAGTGCTTGCTATGTGCCAGCTCTAAGCGCTGGGGTAGATACAAGGTAATCAGGTTGGACACAGTCCCTGTCCGACATGAGGCTCACAGTCTTAATCCCCATTTTACAGTTGAGGTAACAGGCCCAGAGGAAGTGTAGTGACTTGACCTAGGTCACACAGCAGACAAGTGGTGGTGTCAGGATTAGAACCCAGGTCCTTCTGACTCCCAGGCGGGTGCTTTATCCACTGGGCCATGCTGCTAAGGGCTTACAATCTTGGAGGGTTCCTCTGCAGACATCAGGGTTGAAGCTGTTCTTATAAGAACTCCAGGGAAGATCAGAGGAGTTATCTTGGATCCCTAATGTGAGGTCTTCAGAGATGAGGAAATGATGAGGGGGAACAAGAGCAGAGCAATTCTCAGAGAACTTTGGCACCTTGGAAAATCCCTACATATCTTGATTATAAACTCCCGGAGGGCAATTCCAACACTATAGTACTCTCCCAAATGTTCTCTGCGCGCAATAAGTGCTTAATAAATATGATTGATTGGTTGATTGATTTGTCAAAGGCCTAGAATGACTTTGATGTGATTACTGCTTTAGAAAACTTCCATTCTGTATTTCAACTACCATATTTCAATACCAAGCCCAGGGGCCAAATTCTAAAGAGTGTGTTTAACCATAATGAAGTTGTCTCCTGTGTCTTTATTCATTCATTTAATCAATCATATTTCCTCAGCGCTAGCTATGTCCAAAGCACTGTAATAAATGCTTGGGAGAGTATAATGCAACAGTGAACAGATACATTCCCTGCCCACAATGAGCTACTTCATTCATTCATTCATTCATTCATTCATTCATTCAATCGTATTTATTGAGTGCTTACTGTGTGCAGAGCACTGTAATAAGCGCTTGGGAAGTACAAGTTGGCAACATATAGAGATGGTCCCTACCAAACAGTGGGCTCACAGTCTAGAAGGGGGAGACAGACAACAAAACAAAACATGTGGGTAGGTGTCGTCATCAGAACAAATAGAATTAAAGCTAGATGCACATCATTAACAAATTAAATAGAATAGTAAATATGTACAAGTAAAAGAAATAGAGTAATAAATCTATACAAACATATATACAGGTGCTGTGGGGAGGGGAAGGAGGTAGGGCAGGGGGTATGGGGAGGAGGAGAGGAAAAAGGGGGCTCAGTCTGGGACTGAGACATAAGAGAAGCGAAAGTGCCTCAAAATAGCCCTATTTCTACTAGAATATGTGGTTTGTCATCTTGCAGAACATTGTTGTAAGAAAAGCACACATTAACTAGAACTCATCTTGTGTTCAAAGACTCCCCCAACATACACAATCTCCATTTCTTCCCATTCCTTATTGCTCCTTATCCAGTCAGTGTGCTTTGTTGGAGAATGGTCCCTAATTCCACCTTTGTGTTCTACCCAAAATGCATAGTGAAAACATATACTATGTCAGAGCATACTGAAGTGGTAATTTCTATGTGATTTCACTTTTTCCCTGTACTGTCCTGTAGAGCTGAATGGGTGCACCTCTCAAACTAGAAGGGAATTTGGATGAATGATAACCAAATGTAGGATTATGGATTTCTGGTATTGTCTGTCCAATAGCCTTTTTTTCTAAATCTGGTTGTGTTAATGGAATGGGATTTTGCTTCCTACTATTTAAGAAAGTTGTAGTTTACAAAATGACACATTCTTTTTAAAATTATCTCCACTCTACTTTCATTCTAAAGCACTTTCATATTTATTATCTCATTTTATACTCACAACACCCTTTGAGATATGGAAGAACAAGTATCACCCAATTTTCAGATGCTTCTCCCTCCCTGCAATTTATTTTCATGTGTCTTCCCTATTAAGGGCTTAATACAGTACTCTGCACACAATAAGTAGGATGTGAAGAAGTGCAGCCTAATGGAAAAATACTTTACCTGGGAATCAGAGGACTGGGGTTCTAATCTTGGTTTTGTCACTTGTCTGCTGCGTGACCTTGGATAAGTCACTTAACTTCTTTCTACCTCCATTCCATCATCTGCAGAATGGGGATTTAATACCTGTTCTCCTTCCTACTTAGGCTGTGAGCCCCACATAGGATCTGATAATCTTATATCTATCCCAGCACTTACTAAAGTACTTGGCACATAACAAGCACTTAACAAATAGCTCAGTTATCATTAGTATTAAGTGCTCAATAAATACCATTGTTTGGCAGACAGCAAGATCCGTGAGGGTAGGGATCATGCCTACTGATTATATTTCTTTGTAGGAAGGGAAAGTGTCTAATAACTCTGTTATATTGTACTCTTATTCACTCATTCAATAGTATTTATTGAGTGCTTACTGTGTGCAGAGCACTGTACTAAGTGCTTGAATAATAATGATGGTATTTGTTAAGCACTTACTGTGTGCCAACCACTGTTCTAAGCACTGGGGGAATACAAGGTGATCCAGTTGTCCCACGTGGGGCTCACAGTCTTAATCCCCATTTTACAGATGAGGTAACTGAGGCACAGAGAAGTGAAGTGACTTGCCCAAAGTCACACAGCTGACAATTGGCAAAGCTGGGATTTGAACCTATGACCTCTGACTCCAAAGCCTGGGCTCTTTCCATGGAGCCATGCTGCTTCCCAAGTGCTTAGCGTGCAGTAATTGTTCAATTAATACGATTCATTGATTGATATTGCATTCTCCCTCACCCTTCTTATAAGCACTCAGCAAGTACTATTGATTGACTGATTCATGTAGCATATACATCTAAAATTCTGCCCAAAATAAGCACTCAATAAGTACTATCCATTGATTGATTCACTGAGATGGGTCAGAGGCAGAGAGCAAATCAGGTTAATCCTTTAATCTATCAAGTAAATGTCCAAAGTAGGAATAGAGTCTAATCTCTGAATTCTTAGTTCAGTGCTCTTTGCAGGTGATAGTGTTTCATTTAGTCCTTGGAAAGCTTAAGTAGAAAGGAAGTTCAAAAGAAATTTGCTTTGAACCATTAGGATTTAGTTCCATAGTTGTGTTTGAATTGTTTTATGCTGTCGAGTCGTCCCCAACACATAATAATAATGGCATTTATTAAGCACTTACTGTGTGCAAAGCACTGTTCTAAGGGCTGGGGAGGTTACAAGGTGATCAGGTTGTCCCATGTGGGGCTCACAGTCTTAATCCCCATTTTACGGATGAGGTAACTGAGGCACAGAGAAGTTAAGTGACTTGTCCAAAGTTACACAGCTGACAATTGACGGAGCCGGGATTTGAACCCATGACCTCTGACTCCAAAGCCCATGCTCTTTCCACTGAGCCACAGCGACGCCATGGGCCCATCTCTCCCAGAACGCCCCACCTCCATCTGCATTCGTTCTGGTAGTGGATCCAGAGAGTTTCCTTGGTCAAAATCCAGAAGTGGTTTAGTCAAGATGGATAGAGTACTGGAAACTCTACAGGTGTGACCCTGAGGGGGGCTCTGTTTGAATATATCCTATTTTATTAATTTGCTTTACAGATAGATTCACTTGACTGTTTCAGTGTGTGGAAATGAGTATTAGACAATGAACCGTTCAATCAGTGGTATTGATTTATTGATTGATTCATTCATTCATTCAATCATTTTTATTGAGCGCTTGCTGTGTATAAAGCACTGTACCAAGTTCTTGGGAGAGGATGATATAACAATAAATAGACACATTTCCTGCCCACAACGAGGTTACAGTCTTATTGAACATTTCCTATGTGCAGAGCACTGTACCAAGTGTTTGGGAGAGTCCAGTAGAACATTATAACAGAGTTGGTAGACATGTTCCCTGCCTCCAGTGAGCTTACAATCTAGCATCTTCTCTCTCCAGCCATCCCCATTACGCAATTACTTTGTATAGAGCTCTGTCCTTAGTATGTGTAGTGAATGATTTTGCTACTTAGTGTATACATTGAATTCCTAAAGAAGATTGTTCACACAGCGTTCAGGATGCAAACCTAAAGACAGATTTTAAATTAGTTCCTTTGTGCTCAGTGACGTCCCCCTCCCCTTTCTTCCCACCCATTTCATTAGTGAAACTGGTTGACAATTTGAGTAAAATTCTCAACTTCAGGGTTTTCAGAACTGCAAACTATAGTTGGTGAGGAATTTTACTTAGGGACTTTCAGAACCACAACCTACTTCTAATTTGTTCACAATTTCGGTCAACAGGACGCAGCCTGGCCAAATGGAAAGAGCAAGGGCCTGGGAGTTAGAGAACCTGGGTTCTAAATCCAGCTCTGCCAGATTTTTGCTGTAAGATCTTGGTCAAGTCGCTTAACCTTAATTTCCTCAGTTTCCTCAGTCTCTTCAGAACAAATGCGGATGGAGGTGGGGTGTTCTGGGACAGATGTGTACATGAGTCGGGGATGATTGGACAGCATAAGACAGTTCAAACACAACTGTGAAACTAAATCTTAATGGTTCAAAGCAAGTCAACTGTAAAAATGAAGATTCAGTACCTGTTCTCCCTTTTACTTAGACTGTAAACCTCATGTGGAATGGGGACTGATTAACTTCTATCTACCCCAGGGTTTAGAACAGTGCTTTACACAGAGTAAGCATTTAACAAATATCCATAATAATGATAATTGAAGTCTGAAAATTGTGATTAGAGTCCATGGAGAGAGTTTCTCTTCAATGAAGAAAAGCTAATTTGTATTTAATAATACTGACTGTAGTATATGCTAAGCACTTACTAGGTGCCAAGCACTGTACTGGACGCTGGGGTGGACAAGCAAATCGGGTGGGACACAGTCCCTGTCCCACATGGGGCTCACAGTATTAATCCCCATTTTACAGACTAGAGAACCAACTATGTGCAGTACAGGTATTAAATCCTTACAGGCTCATTGACTAGTGCTTAAATCAAAATAATGTTTGTCTTCTTTTGCTATTATTCTTATCCTGGGCAGTATGGATGTCAAAGGTACAATTTTATTTTTCAAACATTTGTTAATGTAACAATAGGAGGTCTATCTTATATCCCTAGACACCAGAACGGTCAGTATACAAGCTAGGACACACACCTTTAAAATGCCTCGGAGGCACAGTTTAATCCCAACTGTAGAAGTCTCAAAGATCAGAGAAGAGATTTATGGCAAAAACCTTATCCCACCTTTGAGAATCTGGAAACCTGACATTGCAAAACAAAATGAGAAAGTGATTGGCAGGTGTCTCGTTCTCTGCCCGGACATTGAATAAAACTGTGTTTGTTAACCTTAATTTCAGATGAACTTCCATGCTTTCCATGCTTTAGGGACCATCTCTATATGTTGCCTATTTGTACTTCCCAAACGCTTAGTACAGTGCTCTGCACACAGAAAGTGCTTAATACATACGATTGAATCAATGAATTCATTCTCATGAATGAATTGTGGGTTCTTTTCTATTGTACCTGGGAACTGATCTTTATTTTACCTTCTCACAACTTGACTGTTTTGTTTATAGTCCATTTTATAGTCTTTAAATTTAACTTAGGGTTTAAAGTTATAATTCTACTGCACTGATTTTCCCCTGGCTCCTATGAATTTTTTCCAAACTAAACTCATATCTTTGGCTTTTAATCAAAATGACCATGGTGACAATACCCAACTCCCCAGTGGAAATAAATAAATAAATAAATAAATAAATTTCTTAAAGGAACATCCCCAGAACTGGGAAGACTTATCAGGAAACATTAAATAAATTCCAATCGCTAGATATAGGTATGTTTGAATGCCCAAGGTGTTAGATCTTAAAGGACAAGTGAGAAGAAAATTCAATTCTCTGAAATATAAAATTTGTGCGTCTCGACAAGAAAGAGAAAAAGGCAACATTTTCCCAAATCCCTCATAGCAGATTCTACTGTTTATTAGAAAGTTGGATACTTAATTAATGACTCCTAGAACTCAGCCCTTGTATTGTGGAAATGCTTCACAGAAAGTCTGTGACATGTCTGGAGTAAGGCAAATGAACTATGTTGCCTCTGAAGGATATTTCTAATGTTTCAAATACTAGAAATGACACAGTCTTTGTGTATGGTATGTCTTCAGCACGATTTAGACTACCATTTGTCCTCAAGTAGGCCTATTTAAAGTATAATTGACTGCCCTAGCAATTATTGTGAATAGCAGCTGTCTGCTGGTGAAAAAGGCATATATATAATGAGGGAGAAAGGATCAAATACAAGCAATAGAAAAGAAAAGCATAAAGAAAATATCTATATGAGGTATTTTAGTCCAGATTTTATATTTGAAAGGAACAAGGCCTATTAGCCATTTCCAATTAGGGACTATCAAAAAATGAATGAAGGTACTCATCTATTTATGAAAGGCAGCTGGGTCTATCCTAAATATAAAACTAGCAAAAGTTTATTTGTTCTAAAATTGTTACAGCTTACAGCACTTCATTTATTTTCATTAGCTAGGTTAGGTTTGATGAAAACCTTTGTTGTATCATGTACCTTCTGCATCACACAAAAACACCTTGCTTTGTTTTTCTCCTAAATAGCTACATAATTAGATGGATTATTTCATGTGTCTGTGCGTGTGTTTGCCGAAGAGAACAAGCCAGATAAATTAGCACTTAGCAGAACTCACAATAGCACATAATATGCCCTTGTGTTTCATATGAAGCTTTATTTGTCATTCACGGCTGGTTGGCAAAACTGACTTTGCTTTTGAAAATGACAGGTGGTACTCTGGTACATTCTGGATGAAAAAAGAAACAACCTTCACTAAGACAGTTTCTGTCAATAGCTCCTGTGATTTAGTATTCAGTATTGGGTTTCTTCTAAAGTTTGCTTTCATTTGCATCTCTCAGATCTGACGTCACCGAGACGCTTTCATAGTTGGGATTCTGTTCCCCAAAGTGGCAATTCAGGCCTGGGAGACCGTCTTTCTTACAGGGCTTGACTGTGAGACAGGTGAAGTTCAGTATATTTCAATAAACCTCTACATTCCATGTGAGGAATCAATAGCTGTCCTTCTTTCTTTAGGGGTTATTAAATTGCAGCTGTAACATTAGCCTTCTTTATCTAATTGATTGTCTTTTCACAGGGCTAAGAAAATCCATAGCAGTCAATGGGATGGCCCTGTTTTTACCTGATAGATGTTTTCTCCTAATTAGCTTCCTGAGCAGCTTCGCTGAGCGCAGTGTGTTTTCCTCAGACCTCAGTATGTTGCAACCTGCGTACACCATTTTACCCTGTGCAGCGGCTATCGATTTTATAATGAAATCTAGAAAAATCAATAGCAATCAGGACTATAGATCAGGATCCCTAGGTATGTTAAGGCAAAGGGCAAATACAGTCAGCTGCCACTTCCAACTGTGATTCAATTAAATGGGCTCCTAAAGTATTTCATTTGCAAGGGACGCGGATGGTAGTCGCTTGATGAGATGCACAGACCCTTGAAAGTCAAACCATTAAAAGATGCCGATTACTTTATGTGTCTGTACCTTTTTTAAAAAAATTCCCATAGAGAAAAAAATGAGCAACTGATGTCTGATAAAGTCCAGTTCACCCGACTGTCTGACCACCACTGTAAAATGCCTGGCATTATTAGATCCAACCTGCTTCATGCCGAAGAATCAATAGTCAATCCTATGGCTCCGTAAGAAAACATTTCATTTGGTCTTTGGTAAAGAGTTTAGCTACCAGATTTTCCAACTTCCCGACTAATGAAGAGAGAGGGTGGTTCAGTTTCGGGAGGGCCCAGAATGCTTTGAAGTTGAATTCTCATCCCACAGACTGGGGATATTCCACTGACCTGCATCAGTAGCATAAGGTTTATTCATTAAATCATATTTATTGAGCGCTTACTGTGTGCAGACCACTGTACTAAATGCTTGGTTCAAAATCAGATGGTGTCATAAAGTCTCAAAAGGAAAGCAAAGTGCTACAAAGAAGCATGATATGTAAGATGCTCTATCTATCTCTGATTCATAAGAGAAACACATTAAATTCTCGCTCCTACTAGATTGTGAACCCCATTTGAGTTAGGGACTGTGTCCAACCTGATGATCTTGTCATAATAATAATTATGATACTTGTTAAGCTCTTACTATGTGCCAAGCACTGTTCTAACTGTTAGGGTAGCTATAAGGCACTCAGGTTAGACACAGTCCCTGGCCCACACAGGGTTCACAGTCTTAATCCCCATTTAACAGATGAGGTAACGGAGGCCCAGAGAAGTGAAGTGATTTGCCCAAGATCACACAGCAGACATGTGGCAGAGCTGGGATCAGAACCCATGACCTTCTGACACTCAGGCCCATGCTCTATCCGCTAAGTTCACTCTAGGCCTCAGTGCAGTGAGTTGCAGTAAGTGGTTAACAAATATCATTATTGCTAGTAGTCATAGTAGCAGTAGTAGTGGTATTTCAATCAGTGGCCTTTGTTGAGTGCTTACTTTGTGCAAAGCACTGTACTAAATGCTTTGGAGAGTACAATACAACAGAATTAGCAGGCATATTCCCTGCCCATATGAGTTTACATTATCATGTAGGGGAAAAATATATGTTTCTACTTCTAAAGGAAGGAGTCTGGTTAGTGTTATTTTCGTGTCTTTACATCAGCTGGCCAAATGTTTTCCTTTCTGTGTTCAATCATTTCATCAGTCAATCAATGCTATTTATTGTGTACTTATTGTGTGTAGAGCACTGTACTATGTGCTTGAGAGAGTATGATACAGCAGAGTTGGGAGACATGTTCCCTGTCCACAGTGAGCTTGCAGTCTAGAAGGGGGAGCTTAGAGTCTTACTGGTGGTCTATGTTTATTCTGTATAACCAATACACTGTGTCATTTAAGTGTACATATATACATATAAATATGTATGTGTGTGTGTGTGTGATACATATTTATTCTTTCAATTTAAGGATGATGTCACTGGCAAAAATATTTTTACCTATATGAACCTATGTGGCTAGGGAAGCAGTGTGGCTTAGTAGAAAGAGCCCAGGCTTGGGAGCCAGAGGTCGTGGGTTTTAATTCCAACTCTGCCACTTGTCAGCTATGTGACTTTGGGCAAGTCACTTCACTTCTCTGCCTCATCTGTAAAATGGGAATTAAGACTGTGACCCCCTGATTACCTTGTATCTCCCCCAGAGCTTAGAAGAGTGTTTGACACACAGTAAGTGCTCAACAAATACCATCATCAAAATCAGCAATAATAATAATGATAATGATAATAATAGCAGTACTTGTTAAGAACTTTTGTCTATACCAAACACTGGGAACACAATGAGACCCAACACAGGGCTCACAGTCTAAAATGATGGGAAAACTAGTATCTCACCCCGTTTCAATTAAAACTATGTATTTTTTAAGTATTTACTATGTGCCAAGCACTATACTAAATGCTCTCACTCCCTTGGAGACCTTATTCACTCAGATGGCTTCAACTACCTCCTCTGTGCCTCTCATACCTGGAGAGTTTCCAGTATTCTACTAGTCTCGACAACAGGAGGGAGAGTCAAGCAGCAGCATATCCATTCCATTCCTAGGTTGGGCAGTGGCTAGTGAGTGGCAGGCAATCTGATACAAGTCAAAACTCACCCATGCTGGGCAGCAGCGACATGGGAGAGAGTCAAGGGCGGAGACTCAAGTTTACTGTGCGGAAACCACTTCCAGATTTTTACCAAGAAAACTCCCTGGATCCACTACCAGAACGATTGCAGATGGTGGTGGCGCATTCTGGGTGAGATGTGTCCATGGCATTGCTAAGGGTCAGACACGATTCAACGGCCTAAGACAAGATCTCCTCTGTGTGGATGATTTCCAAATCTATATCTCCAGCTCTGATTTATCTCCCTCTCTGCAATTTTTCATCTCCTCCTACTTTCAAGATATCTCTAGTTGGATGTCCTGCCATCACTTCAAACATAACATGTCATAAGCAGAACTCCTTATCTTCCCACCCAAATCCTGTGCTTCCCCTACTTTCCCATCACTGAAGACAGTTCCACCATTCTTCCTGTCTCACAAGCCCATAACCCTAGCATTATCCTTGACTCCTCACTCTCATTCAAACCACATATTCAATCTTTCACCAAATCCTGTTAGTTCAATTCATACATCACAAAAATCTGGCCTCTCCTCTCCATCCAAACTGCTACCACATTAATCCAAGCACTTATCCTATCCTGCCACGATTACTGTTTCAGCTTCCTTTCTGACCTCTTGGCCTCCTGCCTCATCCGACTTCAGTCCATACTCCACTCTGCTGCCTGGATCGTTCTGCTACAAAACTTCAGTCCATGTTTCCCCACTCTTCAAGAACCTTGAGTGGTTTCCCATCCACCTCTGCAACAAACAGAAACTCCTTACCTTTGGATTTAAAGCAGTCAATCACCTTGCCCCTCCTACCTCACCTCAGTGCTCTCCTACTACAATGCAGCCCACATGCTTCACTATTCTAATGCCAACTTACTGTACCTCGATCTAGCCTATCTCATCACCGACCTCTCACCCATGTCCTGCCTCTGGCCTGGAATGCCATGCCTTTTCAGATCTGACAGACAATTACTTTCCCCCACTTCAAAGCTCATTGAAGGCATATCTACTCCAAGAGGCCTTCCCTAACTAAACCCTCCTTTCCTTTTCTTCCACTGGCTTCTGCACTGCCCTAATTTGCTTCCTTAATTCATCCCCTCTCCCAGCCCCACAGCACCCATGTACACATGTGTAATTTATTTATTTATATTAATGTCTATCTCCCCCTCTAGACCATTAGCTCACTGTGGGCAGGGAATGTGTGTGTTAGATTGTCATATTCTACTCTCCCAAGTCCTTAATACAGTGCTCTGCACACAGTAAATGCTCAATAAATATGATTGATTGATTGATAGGGTACTTAGAAGTTAATCAGGTAAACCAGGATCCATGTCCCATATGAGACTGAACTCCTTATCTTCCCTCCCAAACCCTGCCCTCTCCCTTACTTTCCTGTCACTGTAGACGGCACTACCATCTTTCCCGTCTCACAAGCCCGGAACCTTGGTGTCATCCTCGACTCTGCTCTCTCGTTCACCCCTCACATCCAACCGTCACCAAAACCTGCCAGTCTCACCTCTGCAATGTCGCCAAGATCTGCCCTTTTCTCTCCATCCAAACCACTGCCCTGCTGGTTCAATCTCTCATCCTACCCTGACTGGATTACTGCATTGGCCTCCTTGCTGATCTCCCATCCTCCTGTCTCTCCCCACTTCAGTCTATACTTCATGCTGCTGCCCGGATCATCATGGTGCAGAAACGCTCTGGGCATGTTACTCCCCTCCTCAAAAATCTGCAGTGGCTACCAGTCAACCTACGCATCAGGTAAAAACTCCTCACCTCTCTCCCTCCTACCTCACCTCCCTTCTTTCCTTCTACAGCCCAGCCCACACCCTCCACTCCTCTGCCACTAACCTCCTCACTGTGCCTCGTTCACATCTGTCCCACCATCAACCCCCAGCCCACATCCTCCCCCTAGCCTGGATGCCCTCCCTCCGCACATCTGCCAAGCTCGCTCTCTTCCTCCCTTCAAAGCCCTACTGAGAGCTCACCTCCTCCAGAAGGCCTTCCCAGACTGAGCCCCCTCTTTCCTCTCCCCCTCCCCATCCCTCTGCCCTACCTTCTTCCCATCCCCACAGTACCTGTATATATGTTTGCACAGATTTATTACTCTATTTTACTTGTACATATTTACTATTCTATTTATTTTGTTAATGATGTGCATCTAGCTTTAATTCTATTTATTCTGGTAACTTGATACCTGTCCACATGTTTTGTTTTGTTGTCTGTCTCCCCCTTCTAGACTGTGAGGCTGTTGTTGGGTAGGGACTGTCTCTATATGTTGTCAACTTGTACTTCCCAAGCGCTTAGTACAGTGCTCTGCACAAGTAAGCACTCAATAAATACAACTGAACGAATTAATGAACGAATATGGGGCTCACAGTCTAAGTAGGGGGGAGAACAGGTATTCATTCCTCATTTTGCCAGTGAGGAATCTGAGGTTAAATGCCATGACTAAAGTCACACAGCAGGCAAGCAGTGGAGTGGGGAGCACAGAGCACTGTACTAAACGCTTGACGGAGACTACCATACAACAGAGTTGGTAGACTCCGTCCCTGCCCAAAACGGATTTACACTCTAGAGGGGGAGATAGACATTAATATAAAGAAATAATTCCAGGGACCTGAATGGTCAGCCTATGCTCACTACATGTCAAGGGGATACAAGACAATCAAGCTGGACACAGTCCCTGTCACACATGGGGCTTACAGTCAAAGTAGGAGGGAGAACAATTTTTGAATCCCCATTTTACGAATGAGGAAACTGAAGCTCAGAGATGATGACTTGCCCAAGCAGGCAAGTGGCAAAGCCAGGAGTAGAACTTGGTCTTCAGATTTCCAGGCCCATGCTCTTTCCTCCAGGCACACTGCTTCTCTCACTGAATTTCTCAAAATATATTTGTCATAGTTTAATGTTAGGAATTAAGTGTTTTTATGTCTTCCTTCACATAAAATGGACTAAATCAATGTATAAACCACAAAATAGTCACATAATAATGAGTATATTGCTAGCCATTCATTGCTATGAATGAAGGTCTAAAAATGTTTTTTATTAGCATAATGGTCACAGTTCAAACATACCCCAAACAGATGTTCAAAGTTCCTAGCCCTAGTTTCTGGACCTAGTATTATTTAAGAGAAGAAGCATGACCTAGTGGATAGAGCTCGGGCCTGGGAGGTAGAAGGACCTGGGTTCTAATTCTGCCCCCGCAACTTGTCTGCTGGGTGACCTTGGGCAAGTCACTTCAGTTCTCTGTGCCTCAGTTACCTCACCTGTAAAATGGGGATAAGACTGTGAGCCCTATGTGGGATAGGGGCTGTTTCCAACCCAATTACCTTGTATCTACTGCAGGGCTTAGTACAGAGCCTGCCACATAATAAGCACTTAACAAATACTATAATTACTATGAAGAATCCTTTCTCCGTTAATTCTTGATCTTGCCAGTTTTGGAGAAAACAGAGAAAAGTACTATCTTCCATGATACAGTTCAGGATTCTGTCTTCCAAGCAGGCTTAGCAGTAATAATAATAATAATTGTGGTATTTGTTAAATACTTATCTTGTGCCAAGCTCTGTGCTAAGCACTGAGGTAGTCTGACGTAATTTCTGCCCCACATGGGCTCGCAGTTTAAGGGGAAGGGAAAACAGGTATTTAAATCCATAATTTAGAAATGAGGAAGCCAAGGTTCAGAGAAGTCAAGTGACCTAGCAAGGTCACACAGCAGGCAAGCGGTAGTGCTAGAAGTAGAACCCAGAAAGATTTCCTTGACCACTATGAGATCCATTTTCCAAAGAGCAGAGAAAGGGAAAGGTTAAGAGCTCCAAGAAACAGAGAAGAAGGAAAAAAGACATGTCTTAGTAAACAGCTTGGAGCTCCTAGTTGTGCCTGGATTCTGGAATCCTGTATCTGCAAGGATCTATGTAATCACCTATCCCGTGTCTTTAATTTTCCTTCTCCCACGCACTGTAGCATAGCTCCTTTCCCCAAGCCCCACCAATGCAATTGAACTTCAAATTGGAGACAAACAGTCTAGACTCAAGCAAAGCAGCCTTATCTATAAACACAGTCCAATATTTCATATTGAAATTCTTGTATGCTGGCCTAGAATTATTTAAAATAAAATAGGTCTTTCAATTTGTTATTTTAAAGCAGTGCGAACACCAGGTTGGGACTTTGATCAGCAAATGATGTTCTGAGTCAGATAAAAATGAAAGCAGACTTGATGAAAAGTACAATTCAGAAGACTGTAATTAGAATTAGAATTAATTAATTAGAAGAAATAGTACAAGTAGAATATTGGGTTTAAATGATCCCTGCCTACAAGGAGCTTACAGTCTAGAGGGAGTGATAATACCCATATTACTTTTGAGGCTTCATAATGTCCTTTTCATCCTAAACGAGAGGTTCAAACGGCTGAGAGCAGACACTGGGGTCCAGCATTTTAAGTGATTTTCCACATATATATTGAAAGCAGGGCTGGGTGATCTCAAGCTGAGTGATTGGAAACCACATTGCAATATCAATATTAGTGAATCATCCTAATAATTATTGTGCTGTTTGCTAAGCACTTACTAGGTGCCAAGCACTCCACTAAGCACTGTGGTGGATTCAAGATAATCAGGATGGTTACTGTCCCTTTCCCATATGAGGCTCACAATCTAAGTAGGAGGAAGAACAGGTATTGAATCCTCATTTTACAGGAGAGGAAAGTGAAACCCAGAAGTTAAATGACTTGCCAAAGGTCACAGAGCAAGCATAATCGATCGATCAATCAGGGATATTTCCGGTCCATTTACTGTGTCCATAGAACTTTATTAAGTGCTTAAGGAAGTAAAACTGAGTAACAGGCATGGTCCCTGCACTAGAGAAGCTTACAGTCCTATTGGGGAGTCTGACAGAGGCAAGCCATGGACAAATGCTGTTGATAACAAAAATATAGATGGAAAAAAATGATGTGATTTGATATATATGCAATATGCATGTGATACAGTGTATAACATAAACGTTATGGATGACTTTTGGAATTATGTCGACCTGAGTAGGTGGAATTTAATTGGGGAATTAATTAGAGGGGTGGGTTTTAAGAAGGGCTATGAAGACTGTGAAGCCTTCTAGACTGTGAGACCACTTTTGGGTAGGGACCGTCTCTACATGTTGCCAACTTGTACATCCCAAACGCTTAGTACAGTGCGCTGCACACAGTAAGCACTCAATAAATACGATTGATTGATTGATTGATTGACGGAGAGAACTGATTTGAATGGCAGGGGAGGTCCAGTTAAGAGGACGGATCGACCAAACGATTCTATTCATTGAGCACGTATTGTGTGCAGAGCACTGTACTAAGCGCTTGGGAGAGGACAATAAGTAACATGACTTAATGGATAGGGCACGGGCCTAGGAGTCAGAAGGGCAGGGGTTCTAATCCCGGCTTCCCCACATGCCTGTTGTGTGACCTTAGATAAGTCACTTCACTTCACTGGGCCTCAGTTACCTCATCTGCAAAATGGAGAGTAAGAGTGTGAGCCCCATTTGGGCCATGGACTGTGTCCAGTCTGATGAACTTGTATCTACCCCAGCGTTTAGAACAGTGCTTGGCACATACTAAGTGCTTAACAAGTATCATCATTATTATTGTTATTATTATCGTTATGCACTTAATAAATACCATGAAAAGAGCCACTCTGGGAAGGAAGTTCTATCCTCTCACTTTAGAATATTTGAAATACTTAGGAAACTCCAGTGGATCACAACAAATCCCCCTTCTCCTCAGCTCCCCCTCCCTTCTGCTTCATCTTGATTCACTCCTTTTGCTCTTTCCCCTCTTCCCCTCCCCACAGCACTTGTGTGTATATCTATAATTCTATTTATATTGATGCCTGTTTACTTGTTCTGATGACTGTCTCCCCCCGCCGCCCGCCACCCCCAGGACTGTAAACCCGTCGCGGGCAGGGAATGTCTTTATTATTTTATTGTACTTTCCAATCAATCAATCGTATTTATTGAATGCTTACTGTGTGCAGAGCAGAGCAGAACAGAGCACCAAGCGCTTAGTACCGTGCTCTGCACACAGTAAGCGCTTAATAAATATCATTGAATGAATGAAGGAATGAATTTCGATATGGACATTTTGAACTGTTGAATATTGCAATGAATTGTTTTAAAGAGCATGGGCTTGGGAGTCAGAGGTCTTGTGTTCGAATCCTGCTCCGCCACTTGTCAGCTGTATGACCTTGGGCAAGCCACTTAACTTCTCTGTGCCTCAGTTCCCTCATCTGTAAAATGGGGATGCAGACTGTGAGCCCCATGTGAGACAACCTGATCACCTTGTATCCCCTCAGCACTTAGAAGAACAGTGCTTTGCACATAATAAGCATTTAACAAATACCATTAAAAAAATCGTTTTCAGTGTACTGCTATAGTTCTACATTTCTGTTCTCCTTAGCTAAGATTGCAAGCCCCTTGTGGGACAAGGTTCATGTCTGAAATTTTCATCTTTTATTAAACCCTCCCAAGTGATTTTTAGAGTTCTCAGTTCCTAGTAAGCATTTAATACATTCTTGAACTTCATAGCTTTCCGTTATCAATCAACAGTATTTACTGAGCACTTACTGAGAGTAGGGCACTGTGCTAACCGATTGGGAAAGTACAGTGCGACAGAATTGGCAGGCATGATCTCTTTCCACAACTATTAAGTAGGTAATAGCTACTATACCTACTTAACTGATGAAAAACCATGTAGTTCAAGTGTCATGCATGACAGCTCTCAATAGATACTTGAGAATATAGATGTCCTCACTTGATGTTATCATCACCATCCTCAACAATGTAGGGAAGCAATGTGGCCTATTGAAAAAAGAGCAAGGGGCTGGGATTCAGAGGACCTGGATTCTAATTCCTGCTCCTCCAGTTGTCTGTTGCCAGTCAGTCAATCCTATTTATTAAGGACTTACAGTGTCCAGAGCACTGTACTAAGTGTTTGGGAGAGTACAATATAATAATAATATGATATTTGTTAAGTGCTTCTATGTGTCAAGCACTGTTCTAAACGCTGGAATAGATAGATACAAGGTAATCAGATTGTCTCACATGCAGCTCACAGTCTTAATCCACATTTTACAGATGAGGTAACTGAGGCCCAGAGAAGTGGAATGACTTGCCCAAGTTCACACAGCAGACAAGTGGTGGAGCTGGGATTAGAACCCATGACCTTCTGACTCTCAGGCCTGTGCTCTATCCACTAAACCATGCTGCTTCCTAACAATAAATTGGATACATTCCCTGCCCACAATGATCTTATAGTCTAGAGGACTGTGAGACCTTGGGAAAGTCACTTAGCTTTCTATGCCTCACCTGTAAAATAGGGATTAAGAAAATGAGCCCTGTGTGGACAAGGACCATGTCCAACCTGACTAGCTTATATCTACCCCAGTGCTTCGTACAATGCCTGGCACATAGTAAGTGCTTAACAAATACCATTAAAAAAATAAATAATAATAGCAGCATAGATTGAGTACCTGATGTATGCATAGAACATGGTACTAAATTTGGGGGAGAGTACCCAAGAATCGAAAGGACGAGTGTGTGTCCCCAAAGTGCTCGCAATCTAACGGGAGAGTCAGAGGAATAAATTATAGATAGCAGCATTGGGAGAAAGTATGAAGGATAATGTTGGTGACAGATTTATGTAAAAATGGAATAGCTGAATGAGTGTATAAATAAGTAGTGTACGTAGATTGCTTTTCAGTCAGTTCTCCTAAAACATGGAATCTGTGGTCCTGAAAGAGCTGGTGTGAAAATAAATTGTGTTTCAGTTTTCAGGTTTTGACTGGTGGCACAAGTAATGACCCATGTCTTTCTTCAGAGAAGCAGAATGGCCTAGTGGATAGAGCAAGGGCTTGGGAGTCAGAGGGCCCGGGTTCTAATTCCAGCTCTGCCACTAGTCTGTTGTGTGACCTTGGGCAAATCACTTTACTTCTATCTGCCTCAGTTCCCTCATCTTTAAAAGGGGGATTAAGACCGTGAGCCTCACGTGGGATATGGGCTATGTCTAACCTGATTATCTTGTGTCTACCCCGGTGCTTAGTGCAGTGCCTGGCAGATAGTAAGCATTTAACATGCCATAATTATTATTATTCAGACATTGAATCACATTTTTCCAGACAGACATTCATTGTCAGAAGACCATTTGCTAATTCCTCAACAAGTCCTTGAAGGCAGGCATCATATCTACTCCAGCACTTAGGACAGTGCTTAGCATATAGTAAGTGATAATAATAATAATAATAATAATAATAATAATAATTTTGGTGTTTGTTAAGTGCTTACTATGTGCAATGCACTGTTCTTAGTGCTGGGGATTGAGTTGTCCCATGTGGGGCTTACAATTTTAATCCCCATTTTACAGATGAGGTAACTGAGGCACAGAGAGGTTATGTGACTTGCCCAATGTCACGCAACTGACAAGCGGCAGAGCCGGGATTCGAACCCATGACCCCTGACTCCCAAGCCCGTGCTCTTTCCACTGAGCCACACTGCTTCTCTAACCATCATTATTATTATTATTCTTGTCTTTTGCTGTCGAGTCGTCTCTGACCCGTAGAGATGCCATGGACACATCTCTCCCAGAATGCCCCGTCTCCATCTGCAATCATTCTGGTAATGGATCCAGAGAGTTTTCTTGGTAAAAATCCAGAAGTGGTTTACCATTGCCTCCTTCTGCACAGTCAACTTGAGTCTCCGCCCCACTCTTTCCCATGCCACTGCTGCCCAGCATGGGTGAGTTTTGACTTGTAGCAGATTGCCTTTCACTCACTAAACACTGGCCAAGCTAGGAATGGAATGGGTAGGCCTCTGCTTGACTCTCCCTCCCACAGTCGAGACTCTCGAAACACTCCAGATGCGACCCTGCATTAAGTACAGGGCTCTATCCACAGTAGACAATCAATAAATGCTATCGATTGATTGACTGCCCAGCATTCTACACCAAATAGGTAATAAAAATATATGTTATAGAACACTGACTGAGAACCACATATACAGCAATATTAACCTAAGGATTCATGATGTGTGTATGCATAAATGTCAGTCACCTTCAGTTTTTTCATCCCCACTTTCCCTTGGTATCATCTGAGATTAAAAATAAGGCTACCAGTAGGGAACATTATACTCTGCCAACCACTTAGTACAGTGCTCTGCATACAGTACATGCCTAATTATTATTATTATGGTTTTGGTTAAGGGCTGACTATATGCCAGGCACTCTTCTAAGTGCTGGATAAATACAGTTGATTGATTGATTAATTGATTGAGATTTTCATTTGGGTTTGCAGATAAGGGTGAAAAGAATGATGTATGACAGTCCTTTCTACATCTTTAGACATAAAGATCGGCCCTTTCAGCCGTGTTGCATCTGTTACCCACAACGCTTCACGCTGCTTTTGTTTCTGCCTTGTGAGTCTCTGTTCCTGGAGAGTTACCCCATCACTGGTTGCTACGCATCAGGTTAATCTGTCTTTTGCAACTGCTTCCTAAATGTGCAGTACCAGACAGAATGAAAAGCAGCATGGCCTACTGGATACAGCTTGAGCCTGAGAGTCATAAGGACCTGGGTTCAAATCCCAGCTCCAACACTTGTCTCCCGTATGACCCTGGACAAGTCATCCAGCCTGCACACTTCGCTCCTCTAGTGCTAACTTTCTCACTGTGCCTCAGTCTCACCTGTCCCACCGCCAACCCTTCTCCCACGTCCTTCCTCTGGCCGGGAAAGCCCTCCTTCCCCAAATCTTACAGACAATTACTCTCCCTTCCTCCTTCAAAGCGTTACTGAAGGCACATCTCCCCGAAGAGGCTTTCCCGTACTAAACCCCACTTTTCCTCATCTTCCACTCCCTTCTACATCTCCCTGACTTGCTCTCTTTGCTCTTCCCCCCTCCCAGCCCCACAGCTCTTATGTCCGTATCTATCATTTCATTTATTTTTATTAAAGTCTGTCTCTCCCCCTTCTAGACTGTAAGCTCTTAGTGGGCAGGGAATACCACTGGTTTTTGTTGTGTTGTATTTACCCAAGCACTTAGTACAATGTTCTGTGCACAATAAGCACTCAGTAAGTGCTCAATAAATACCACTGAAAGAGTGAATGAATGAAGTCGCTTCACTTTTCAGTGCCTCATTTACCTCACTTGGAAAATGGGCATTAGAACTGTGAGCCCCAAGTGGGACAGTGACTGTGTCCAACCTGATTTGCTTGTATTCACCCCAGCGCTTAGTACAGTGCCTGACACACAGTAAGCACCTAACAAATATCACTATTATTCTTAGGAAGTGTTGTTTATGTTGCTAATCTCCCGGAGGGCTCACTAGACTAGAATGAAAAGATTAACCACCCTTGTGTATGACTACAAACACACTCATAGTGTAAGGTTTGAATTCACGAGACTACACCTCACGGGACACTCTGTCTTCGGCCTCTTACACACAACTGTGTTTTCTGGAACAAAGCCAATTGTAGCAGAGCGATGTGTTGTCTCTGTGGGGCTGCCAAATTTTAATTGAAATGTTGTGATGAATTTCACTGCCGGGTCAGATGTTATTTTCTGGTTAAAGAGAGGGCAAGCTGGTCTCTTAAAGAACCACTCCTGATTTTTATAGTGTCCAATGATTTGTTCCTAGAAGTTGATTTACCACACGTTTGACCTCCTCACACTTACAGAGATCCACCCAAACAGTCGAGATTCTGGTATACTTATAGTGACTGGGGGAAAAAGAAGTATTTTATTAAAACTGGGCTTTACATTTTTATTAGTGTAAAAATAGGTCTTACCAAACATAAGACAGGAAGCATTCACTTTATTGCTTAAAGGTCATTTTACATCAACAGAGCTAGGTACATATTGAAACCAGCAGTAAATAGTTGAAGATTCTATATAAATAACTTCAGAAATGTAAAAGGAGAAAAGCGTCATCTTTAAATGAACAATAAAACACCCGGATAGTCTCCCTAATGGGAATTTACATATTGTGGTGCATTTTAATTAGATTTTTTTAAAAAATGGGATGGCCAAAGAGGATTTTCTTTTTTTTTTGTTTTAAAGAATGCACAGATATGTATTAATATCTCTGTAAAACTCACGGCATTGATTTATGAAAATGTCTATCTCTATCTTTCCTTTGAGGATTTAGATTGCAATGTTGCAATGTTTAGAGTCAGAAATCTTCCAGCAGAGAATCTGAGGCTCCGTAATGTCATTAATCTGAACCCTCCATAAAGCCTCTTTCAGAAAGGAGAAAACATGAAGAATCCCAGCGGTGACTGAGATGAGGGAAGAGGATGAAAAATATCATCTTTTCTGTTTCCTGAATGATGAAAGGGAGTCCAGTGGCCTTGGCGTAGATTGATAGAGAGGCAGTTGGAAGTGAAGTACCTTCCAATTTCTCTTAATTCTCAGTTTATTTCTCAATCTACTGGGGTCAATATACACATGACAACTTTTTCATATTCAACTATGGAATATTTTACATGGCAGGGTGTCCTATTGGAAAGAGCATGGCCTGGTAGTTGGAGGACTTGAGCTTTTATCTCAGCACTGCCCCTTGCCTGACGCGTGACTTTGGGTTAGTCATTTAACTGCTCTGTACCTCGGGTTCTTCATCTGTAAAATAATAATAGTAGTATTTGTTAAGTGCTTATTAAATGCCAGGGACTGTACTAAGTGCTGGGGCACTGTACTAAGCACTGAGATAGGTTATCTGATCACCTTTCCCTTAACCGTGAGCCCATGTGAGGCAGAGACAGTGTCTGACCTGATTATCTTGTGTCCATCTTAATATGGTGCTTGACACATAGTTAATGCTTAACAGTTACTATGATTTATCAATAGAATTTGGACCAAATAAGTATATATCATTGACAAAAATTCCCCACATTTTCACGACCGAAGCCTCAAATGGATATCACTATAAACTGCAGTCAAAGATTTTAATTTTAAAACGATCGCAAATGACCCAAAATGTCATTGTATCACTTTGATCAGGAATTGAGAAAAGGATGCATGAGAAAAAGCCAGGTAGAAATACCAATCGGTTAAAATTATATAAAATGGATTAGTAGAAGGTCCTTTATTTTCCACTGCTTCCATTCATCAATTCTAAAATGCTGGTGAAATTTCAACAAGTTACTGGAATAAAAAAAGTTCCTCTCACCTGAAGTTTCTAAACAAAACAGCAAAATCCCTTAGTGGGTCATGAAAAGTATTTCAGAATGAATCTTCATCTTCTTATACTTAATGTTTGACTTTACTAGGCACTAAGCTGAACTGAGATGTTGTTGCCATTAAACAGGGCTCACATTGTACTGTGGGCAGTGACCATTTCTGTTGGTAAATCATTGAAGGTCATAAACCCTAGGAAAAAGAACCATCTGTATTATCTCCTCCCAGACCACATGGCCTCCACAGTCTCTCCCCGTTCCTAACCACAGTCCACTCTGCTGCCCAATTCATTTTTCTAAAACATAGCACTTCCCACATCTTCCCACTCCTTAAAATCCTGAAATGGCTGCCCATCCATCGCCATATAAGGCAGAAAATACTGATATGTTTTAAAGGTGGTGTTACTTAGTGGATAGAGTATGGGCCTGGGTGTCAAGAAGGATCTGGGTTCTAATCCCCGTTCTGTGACTTATCTGCTGTGTGACCTTGGGCAAATCCCAACTTCTCTGTGCCTCAGTTACCTCATCTGTAACGTGGAGATAACACTTGTGAGCCTCACGTGGGACAAAGTCCGTGACCCTCCTGATTAGCTTGTATCCACCCCAGTGCTTAGTACAATGCCTGGTGCATAGTAAGCAGTAAAATAGCAAATGCTTAACCAATACCATAAATAGGCACTCTCTCTCCATTCATTCATTCATTCAATCATTTATTGAGCACTTACTGTGGTCAGAGCACTGTACTAAGCACTTGGGAAGTACAAGTTGGCGACATATAGAGACGGTCCCTACCCAACAAACGGACTCACAGTCTAGAAGATCTTTAGAGCCCTTCTGAAATCACGTCTCTACCAAAAGGCCTTCCCTGATTAATCCCCCAAACCTGTAGCACTTTCATTTTTTTAAAAATGATATTTGTTAAGTGGTTACTATATACTATGCACCGTACTAAGCCGCTGGGGTTGACATAGATAATCAGGTGGGACACAGTCCATGTCCCACAAGGGACTCACAGTCTCGATTGTATAGATGAGGTAATTGAAGACCAGAGAAGTTAAGTGACTTTTCCAAGGTCACGCAGCAGACAAGTGGTAGAAACAGGATTAGAACCCAAGTCCTGGGATTCCCACCCCCGTGTACTTCCCACTGGGCCATGCTGCTTCAATGTTTGTTCAATATATTTGAACTCTATTGCTTCCCTTGACCTGTGGTGTATTTTTAGTGTCTGTCTCCTTTGCTAGATTGACAGCTAACCTTCTCACTGTTCTGCAATCTTGTCTATCTCACTGCCAACCTCTTGGCCACATCCTCCCACTGGCCTGGAATGCCCTCCTTCCTCAAACCTGACAGACAATGACTCTTGCCCCTCTTCCAAGATTTATTGAAGGCCCATCTCCTCCAAGAAGCCTTCTCTAACTAAGCCCCCCTTTTCTCATCTCACACTCCCTTCTGCATCACCCCTGACTTGCTCCCTTTCTTCTTCCACATCCCAGCCCCACAGCACTTATGTACCTATCTGTAATTATCCGTGAGAGCTGAGCTAATATCATAGAGTGTAAGTCCCTTCATAGCTTTTGAGTTTGTTGAGGGACAGGATTTACATCTAATTGTCAATCAATCAATTTTACTTACTGAGTATTTACTAAATGCAGAGCACTGTACTAAGCACTTGGGAGAGTAATAGTAATAATAATGATCGTATTTATTAAGCACTTACACTGTGCCAATCACTTTTCTAAGCACTGGGGGAGATACAAGGCTGTCCCACGTGGGGCTCACAATCTTAATGCCCATTTCACAGATGAGATAACTGAGGCACAGAGAAGTTAAGTGACTTGCACAGTGTCACACAGCTGACAAGTGATGGAGCCAGGATTAGAACCCACAACCTCTGAATCCCAAGCATATAGTTTTAATTCTATTTGTTCTGACGACTTTGATACCTGTCTACATGTTTCGTTTTGTTGTCTGTCTCCCCCTTCTAGACTGTGAGCCCGTTGTTGGGTAGGAACCGTCTCTTTATGTTGCCAACTTGTACTTCCCAAGCGCTTAGTACAGTGCTCTGCACACAGGAAGCACTCAATAAATACGATTGAATGAATGAGCGAATGAAAGCCCGTGCTCTAGCCACTAGGCCATACTGCTTCAATACTATTACAACACGATTCTCACCAGGATACTCTTTCCCAGGTGCTTAGTGCAATGCTCTGCACACAATAAGCACTAACTACTATTACTACTACTGCCAGTTGACTACTGCATTCTCCCTGGTGCTTAATACATTGCTCTGAATGAAGAAAGTGCTCAATAAATAGTATTTCTAATTGTATTTTTAAAGTACTTACTATATGCCAGGCACTATACTAAGCACCAGGATAGATACAAACTAATCAGTTGGGACATAGTCCACGTCCCACATGGGGCTCACAAACTTAATCCCCATTTTGCAGATGTGGTATCTGAGGCCCAGAGAAGTGAAGTGACTCGTCCAAGGTCACACAGCAGACAAGTGGTGGAGCCGGTGTTAGAAGCCGCATCTTTCTGACTCACTGGCCAGGGCTCTATCCATTAGGCCTCAGTGCTTCTCCATTTAATATTGATTGA
The DNA here is from genome assembly GCF_015852505.1 of Tachyglossus aculeatus. NCBI lineage: Eukaryota > Metazoa > Chordata > Mammalia > Monotremata > Tachyglossidae > Tachyglossus > Tachyglossus aculeatus. The sequence continues at coordinate 33,941,923 of NC_052088.1, read as the reverse complement.
ATAAAAGACTTTGTTGGGGAGGGCCCAGGCCATGTATAAATTTGTTCCCTGTGTTTTAGTTGTGTCATACTCCCATCCTTTACTTTCAAGAGAGAGACTTAGTCAACCTAGTCCCTGGAAAATGCAATGTTTATGGTGTACCTAGTATATTAGTGGATATCGCAGTGGCTCCAGTTTGTTCTGTCCTTTGAGAAGCAGCATGGCCAGTAGATAAAGCCGAAGTCCTGAGAGTCAGAAGAACCTGGGTTCTAATCCTACCTCCATCACTTTTCTGCTGTGTAGTGCTGGGCAAGTCACTTCACTCTTTGTGCCTCGGTTATCTCATCTGGAAAATGGGAATGAAGACTGTGAGCCCCATGTGGGACAGGGACTCTGTCCAACCCGATTCACTTGTATCCACCTCCAGCTCTTAGCACAGTGTGTGACACATAGTAAGCACTTGATAAATATCACTGTTATTATAAGGCTCTGGCAAATTCTCCAAAGCTCCTCCCTATAGACTGTAATGCCCTGGAAGGCAGTGTGGTTAAGTGGAAAGAGCATGGGCCTGGGTGTCAGAGGACGTATGTTCTAATCCCAGCCACATGTCTGCTGTGTGACTTTAGGCAAGTTGCTTCACTTCTCTGTGCCTCACTTACCTAGTCTGTAAAATGAGCATTAAGACTGTGAACCCCATGTGGGACAGGGACTGTGTCCCACCTGATTACCTCCTATCTATGCCAGCACTTAGAACAGTGCATAGTGTATAGTAAACACTGAACAAAAACCACATTTTTTATTATTACCATTATTCCTGGTTGGCAGTGATCACATGGACCAGCTCTCTGTACTGTCCTTTCCCTAGCGCTTAGTACGTTGCTCTGCACACAGTAAGTGCTCAACAAGTACTACTCATTGATTCAATTTGTTAAGTCTTCCCTCCGTTCAGTGTTGCTTTGGGAAGAACCATGGTGCCTTTTTGAAAAACGTGGTAATTCTAAAGTACGGGCCTCTGACGGACTTCTCTTTCCCAGTGGTTCCAAGCAACTGAGCCTTAACCCATTTTAATGAGCATTTCTCTGCAGAGGAAGAGAAGTGTATTACTCTACATCTCCAGCAGTGAAAGCTGCCATTTGTTATCTCCTGTCCAAGTGCAGCAGACAGAAAGTTGTAGTGGATTTCCCCACTTCATTTCCTGATGCTGCTTTCTACGCGCTTGGACCACGTGGTGAAATTGTAACAGATTACAGCAGAGAGGCTGGAAGCATCACATCATCTATTTCAGTCTTTCTCTACGGGATTGCAGAAGCAAGGCTAGCTACCGCGGTGTAACTGTTTCAGTGCTGCTGAAATTCCCACCAGCCTTTTGACACCCCTATTCAACATATGATTGTATGGAATATATGCAGGGGCCTTCAGAACTGCAAATTTAATAGTGTTTTAACAAGATTCATTCTTTCATTCAATCATATTTATTGAGTGCTTTCTGTGGGCAAAGCACTGCACTAAGCGCTCGGCAGACTAAATATAACAATAAACGGACCCATTTCCTGTGCACAACACATACTGTTCTGGGGGAATTGCCAAAATCACCACCATTTCCCCCAAATGTTAGTATAGTTCCCTTGTTAGTATAGAAATCAATCAGTCAATAATATTTATTGAGCATTTACTGTCACTCAGTCAATCTTGAGTGCTTACTATGTGCAGAGAAATGTAATAATAATAATAATTATCATTACTGTATTTGTGAAGGGCTTACTATGTGCCAAGCACTGTTTTAAGTGCTGAGGTAGATACAAGGTGATCAGGTTGGCCCACGTGGAGCTCACAGTCTCAATCCCCATTTTACAGATGAGGTAAATGAGGCACAGAGAAGTAAAGTGACTTGCCCAAAGTCACACAGCAGACAAATGGCAGAGTCAGGATTAGAACCCACAATCTCTGGCTCCCAAGCCCATTACCTTGCCACTTGGTGATGCTGCTTCTCTAAGCACTTGGTGCACTAAGCTCTTGGGGGAGTATAATATAACAATATAACTGACATGTTCCCTGCCCACAAGGAGTCTACAATCTTAACGTAGATTGCCAACTTGTACTTCCCAAGTGCTTAGTACAGCGCTCAATATATACGATTGATTGATTGATTGATTGTCTACAAACATTAACATAAATAAATACATTTACAAATATGTACAGAAGTGCTGTGGGGATGAATAAAAAGAGCTAGTCAAGATGGAGCAGAAGGGAGTGGGAGAAGAAGAAAGGAGGGCTTAGGGAAGGCCTCTGAGAGGAGATGGGCCTTCAATAAGGTTTTGAAGTGGGGGAGAGTAATTTATCTTTCAGACTTGAGGAGTGAAGGCATTGCAGGCCAGAAGCGGGATGTGGGCTAGAGGTAGGTGGCTAGATAGGCAAGATGGAGGTACACGGAGCAGGTTAGCATTAGAAGATTGAAGTTTGTTAGCCCAGTTGTAGTAGGAGAGTAGTGAGATGAGGTAGGAGGGAGCCAAGCGCTCTTGGAAGTGTGCAATGCTATAGATAAGTAGACGCAATCCCTACTATCAAGGAGGTTAAAATTTAGTGGGGAAGTCAGACATGTAAATAAACCACTCGGTATTTATTGAGCACTCCCCCTCTAGACTGTTAGCTCCTTGTGGGCAGAGAGCATGTCTACCAATTCTGCTGTATTGTACTCTCCCAAAGGCTTAGTTCATTCATTCAGTCATAATTATTGAGCGCTTATTTTGTGCAGAGCACTGTACTAAGCACTTGGAAAGTACAATTCAGCAATAGAGATAATCCCTGCCCACACCGGGTTTACAGTGCTCTGCACACAACAAGAACTCAATAAATGCCACTGATCGATTAAATGATTGGTTGAACATGTACTGTGGACAGAACACTGTGATAAGCGGTTGAGACAGTACAATGCGGTTGTTAGATCCTATCCCTACTCTCAAGGAACTTGCAATATAGCGGAGCAGACAGACATTAAAATAAATTATGGCTTTCGTAACATTGCTCTTTCACCTTCTGCCTCTCCATGTGTAAATAACTAGCTACCCTCCAATCATACCCTTGAAAACCCCTGAATGATTCTCACTTGTGAATGAAATGGCTGGGTTTAACTCAGATTCTTCCAGTGAGTAAAAGCTTCCCACTCTTCTAGACTACATCCGTGCTTTCATAGGATGAGAGGATCCTCAAATTCATGGTAGAGAACTGATTTTCTGTGGCTCGGCATGCATACTGATGGTGACTTGTCAAACAAAAACCCCGTGATTTTAGGTTATCGACTGTTTAGCCTTAGACTAGCTTAGCCTAGTAGAAAGAGCATGGCTCTTGGAGTCAGGGATCTGGGTTCTAATCCCAGCTCTGCCTCTTGCCTGCTGTGTGACCTTGGGCAAGTCATTTGACTTCTGTGTACCTCAGTTTCCTCATCTGTAGAATGGGAATTAAGTATCTGTTCTCCAACCCCTTGGCTTGGGAACCCCAAGTGGACCAGGAACTCTATCTATGGTACCTAAGTGCATACACACTAAATTCTTAAGGAATACCACAATTATCATTATTCATTCAATCATATTTATTGAGCGCTTACTGTGTGCAGTGCACTGTAATAAGCACTTGAGAAGTTCAAGTTATTATAAGTACATTATTATTATTACTACTACTGTACAATCTTAAAGGAGGAAGAAGAGAAGTAGTGTAGCCTAATGGATAGAGCACAGGCCTGGGAGTCAGGTCAGTAAGACCTGGGTTCTAATCCCAACGCCGCCACTTGTCTGATGTGTGACCTTGGGAAACTCACTTCACTTCTTTGTGCCTCAGTTACCCCATCTGGAAAATGGGAGTTAAGACTGTGAGCCCCATGTGAAACAGGGACTGTTTCCAACCTGATTACTTTCTATCTACTCCCACATTTAGAACAGTGCTTGGCACATGTGGCTTAGTGGAAAGAGCACGAGCTTGGTAGTCAGAGGTCATGGGTTTGAATCCTGGCTCTGCTGCTTTCAGCTGTGTGACTTTGGGCAAGTCACTTAACTTCTCTGTGCCTCAGTTACCTCATCTGTAAAATGGTGATGAAGCCTGTGAGCCCCACGTGGGACAACCTCATTATCTTGTAACTATCCCAGAACTTAGAACAGTTCTTGGCACATAGTAAGCGCTTTAACAAATACCATTATTTATATACATAATAAACAAATACCATAAAAAAGAAGGCTGGTTCAGAACAGAGGAAGTGCAAGGAGACACCAGTATAGCTGGAGGTCTTTGTTCCAGTCTGCTAGATTTTTCCATTTCAACAGTGTAGTGGGGAAGGGTAGGGCTGTTTGCTACCCTCCTTGGAGTGTGATTGGGTTTACTGGTCCTGAGTGGGTTTTTTTTTTCTGGTATTTGTTAAGCGCTTACTATGTACAAAGCACGGTTCTAATCGCTGGGGAGGTTACAAGGTGATCAGGTTGTCCCATGGGGGAGCTCACAGTTTTAATCCCCATTTTACAGATGAGGTAACTGAGGCACAGAGAAGTAACTTAACCAAAGTCACACAGCTGACAGTTGGCAGAGCCGGGATTTGATCCCATGACCTCTGACTCTAAAGCCTGGGCTCTTTCCACTGAGCCACACTGGATTCTGGGCTGCAGAAGGCTTCTTCTCCATCCCCACCAAAGCACTGGGGGGAAGGTCTGAGGGCATTAAATTGAGCATCACACGCAAAATGGAAAATTGGACTTTCATTTAATGAAAGTCATCATCATTTAATGATGATGGTATTTGTTAAGCACTTACTATGCATCAAGCACCGTTGTAAGTACTGGAGTAGATTCAAGCTATTCAGGTTGGACCCAATCCCTGTCCCACGTGGGACTCCCAATCTTAATCTCCATTTCAATAATAATCGCGGTACTTGTTAAGTGCTTACTATATGCCAAGCACTGTTCTAAGGGCTGGAGTCATAATCAGGTTGGACACAGTCCTTGTCCCACAGTCTTAATCCCGATTTTACAGATGAGGTAATGGAGGCCCAGAGAAGTGAAGTCACTTGCCCAAGATCACACAGCAGACAAGGGGAGAAGCCAGGATTAGAACCCAGGTCCTTCTGACTCCCAGGCTCTAGCCACTAGGCCTTGCTGCTTCTTCCCTACATCCCCCATCTTTGGAAAAGGACTTCTTCACTGCAGCAGGGAGAATTGAGCCATTGAGTTTAATGGGTATATTTCAAAAGTTAGACAAATGCCAGCTTTGGCCTGATGAATATTGGCTTAGCTTCGGGTGAGGGAAGATTAGTCCATAGTTATGGAAGAGGCTTTACCTGATTTGACTGAGATTTGAGCAAAATTCAGCCAGTTCTTCACACCGCAGATATCAGTCACAGATGTTCTTACAAGGGCCAAAATAACAATAAACAAAACCTGGGCTCAACCTTTTCACAATTTGGTGTTAGCTACTACAGTAGGTATTCCATCTCAAAAGGCACACTTGAAGAGATTTGCTCTTCTTTCATCAAAATAACAGTCAGTTCAAATTGTTCATTCTTTCACTCATTTATTGAGCGCTCACTGGGTGCAGAGCACTGTACTAAGCACTTGGGAGAGTACAATATAGCAATAAACAAACACATTCCCTGCCCACCACAAGCTTACATTCTAGAGGAGGAGACAGACACTATGGACGTATATTACAGACATGTACATAAGTGCTGTGTGCTAACGGACCTTTCTATCCAATACTCTTTCCATTTTCTTCCCAAAGCAAATCATTCAGATATTCTTTTGTCTTTCTCCCATTTCTAACCTTCGCCAAAGTTGACTTACTATAAATGATCATTTTACTTCACAAAACACCAGTCAGAATCATAATAAATGGAGTTTTTTTTCCCCTCCTTTAGTCAGGTTGAGCAGGTGTCACCTGTTTCCGGGCACAGATTATTCTTTCCCTCTAAAGGGATAGTGCAGAGAGACACCCTTATAAATGTGATTCTTCAGACCACAATTGCTTGGCCCTTTGTGGAGGCTGATGAACTCACAGGACAATGCTAATCAAACGAAGACCAACTGGCTTCCCCCTCCATCAGCTGCTCCACAGAGCTGGGTGTTTAGCCACTGAAACCAAGTCTCTTTTTGTTTCCTGGGTAATTAACAGTAATGATGTCTTGTTGCTTTGGCTTTGTTTCAGGGCTGGGCTCCTTTCTTTCTGATTTGGGTGGACTCAGTAGGCTACTAGCTCAAACCTGGTGGCCTGCATGGTTTATGCACCAGTAGACAATTCTGTGCCCTAATTACCTTCGCTTTTCATTCCTTGTGCTGGGCAATAAACATAAAGTCTAGAGGCAATTTGGAGGAGAGAGGGCAAGAGAAAAGAAAAAAAAAACTCATACAGCAAGGCAACCACAGAATAAGTGAATTAACTGAAAAAATATTTTGACCTTGGGATTTTAAAAACAATTGTAAACCCCCATCTTATAAGGAAGGACATTTTAGAGAAAGTTATTCATATAGCACATTGTCATAGAAGATAGACATTCTGTTTATGAAATATGAGGGAATTCAATTACCTATAAATGGATGAATGGGCTTTGCGGCTCTTTGGTCACTGTTGTTGGGGATTTCTTAGACAAAAGATATTAAAATAAACAGAAATATCTTCAGTGAGCGGTGAAGCCTGTGGCTGAGAAGGATATAGCTGTCAGTTCTTTCTCTGGGACACACTTAGTATGATTTTTTTCAAATGGTGTTTTATTACATTTTTAACAGTGGCCACCCAAAAAAAAAAAAAAAAAAGAAAGAAATTACCACATAATGAAAAGCAAGACAGGAATATAAAGGCTTGGGCAAAACAATGTAGTCATTACTGTTTTCTTTTTGGAGCAGAAAACTCATTTAAATAGTTCTAAAAAAGATCTGAACTCCCTTATTTTGACATAAAATTTGATGGTGGGGATGCTTCCCTAACGCTATGAAACTACATTTATTTCCTCTACAATCTGAGGAAAAAAACTAAGCTTAATTCATATTCTTTTTCAGACATTAGGAAAAAGGAGCAATGCACCCTACTTTATTGACATCTTTAAGGAATGTTTTAAAAGATGAGTTATAGAAAAGAATGTTTGTCATGGACTAATGGAATTGGCTTTGGACTGATGTTTCATTGTTCCTTTCAAAAGTCAGAAATTTGGGGATAAAGGGAGATAATTTGTCAGCACCCTCTGTTGAGCTTATTTTCTCTTATTTCTGAGTCACGATTTGAAAACAGTTAAAGATTTTTCTTTTCAATTTTTTAAGCATGTAATTGTCTCTTCCCCACTGGTCATCTGACTTTTGCTTATTTCACACAAGGCATAAATGGTAGATCATTAAAGTTCCAATTATTCCTAAATGCCTTTCAACATAAGCACAAGAGTTCCTAAACTTGTTAGGTAAGTAGTGACCTATGTGTAAGCAAGTCATTCCCCAGTCTCCTCTTCCTCTCCATCTATCAAACAATCACATTTATTGAGCACTTACGGCTCACAGAGCACTATATTCCCCTCCCCTCTCCACCCCTCTCTTATCTCTGATGTTGCCTTGGAGAGTGTGGAACAGCTCTCTAAAATCCAAGTTCTTTAAACCCAATTCTGTTTTTGGTTTCTAATGGGGTGCAATTTGGGGGCTTTGGGGTGCAGAATGGAGCAGTGTGAAAAAAGACCAGTAAAGTAAGGTGAGAAGGAGGGGAAAAGTTTTTAAAAATTAGCAGGACTAGAGGGGTCGGAGGGAAGGGTGTAGCTAAGGCTAGCAAAGTAAAACAATTTAAATCGTCTACCTTGGAGACAGATGGTGGCCGCAGGGAGATTTATGTGCGCTGATCACTGGTGGTTAGCAAATAGATCCAGATGTCGGGGAACTGTTGAGCCTCCAAAAGCAAATGGAAGAATTCATCTCACCAGTCTCGAACATTGCTTCTGGTAGTCAAAAGTGAGAATAAAATCTACACGTTGCCAAAATCCTTGATGGACAAAGACTCCATTCAGGGGAAACTACAACTAGAATGGCTACCTGCCTCCATTCTCTTAATCAAATCTCGTCTATTTCATTCATTCATTCATTCAATCGTATTTATTGAGCGCTTACTGTGTACAGAGCTCTGTACTAAGAGCTTGGGAGAGTACCATAGACTAGGCAGGCGCGATGCCTGCCCGCAAGGAGCTTACAATCTAGTGAGGATCTTACAAGGATAAGGGTCTCCTGCAACTTGCAAAGGGGTAGTCATTGACTATTCTTGTTGCAGAGGGGCTGAATTTCATTTAATTATCCTGTTTCATTTCCCTTCTGTAAATAGGCCTCAAGAACCAGAGAACCTGGTTTTAAAAACACAGAGAAATAGTCCTTTCCTATTTGTCTTATTCTTACCTGTACATTTTTCCCAGCACTTAGTACAGTACTCCGCATACAGTAAGTGCTCAATGAAGAAGAGAAGTCCTCCTCTTCTTCCTCCTATTCCTTAAAGATTACTAGCATCCTATGAGTAATAATAATAATGATGATGGCATTTGTTAAGCGTTTACTATGTGCCAGGCACTTTTATATGTACTGAAGCCGCATGGTCTACTGGATAAAGCAAATGGGTCTGGGAGTGAGAAAGATCTGGTTTCTAAGCCTGCCTCTGCCACTTGTCTGCTGTGTGATCTTGGGTAAATCACTTCACTTCTCTGTGCCTCAGTTACCTCATTTGTAACATGGGAAATAAGATTGTGAGCCCTATACTGGATAGGAACTGTGTCCAACCCAATTACTAGTTACGCGACCCCCCCCCGAGCTCTCTCCTTCTCCAGCCCAGCCCTCACCCTCCATTCCTCTGCCACTAACCTCCTCACTGTACCTCGTTATCTGTCCTGCCATCGACCCCCGGCCCACGTCCTTCCCCTGGCCTGGAATGCCCTCCCTCTACACATCTGCCAAGGTAGCTCTCTTTGTCCCTTCAAAGCCCTACTGAGAGCTCACCTTCTCCAGGAGGCCTTCCCAGACTGAGCCCTCTTTTTTCCTCTCCTCCTCCCCATCCCCCCACCCTACCGCCTTACCCTCTCCACAGCACTTGTATATATATTTGTACAGATCTATTACTCTATTCATTTTTCTTGTATATATTTACTGTTTTATTTATTTTGTTAATGATGTGCATATAGCTTTAATTCTATTTGTTCTGATGATTTTGACACCTGTCTACATGTTTTGTTTTGTTTTCTGTCTCTCCCTTCTAGACTGTAAGCCCGTTGTTGGGTAGGTACCATCTCTATATGTTGCCGACTCGCACTTCCCAAACACTTAGTACAGTGCTCTGCACACAGTACGCACTCAGTAAATACGATTGAATGAATGAATGAATGAATTACCTCATGTTTATACCCCAGTGCTTAGTACAGTGCCTGGCACATAGTAAGCATTTAACAAAAATCAAAATTGTTATTAGCATTATTATTATTATCATATGTCTTTGCTTCCACAAATGACCATCATGTTGGATGTTTATTTTCTATCTGATGAAATTAGAGGAATGAACTAGCTGTTGGCATTATGATAATGGAGAAGTAGCATGGCTCAGTGGAAAGAGCCTGGGCTTGGGAGTCAGAGGTCTTGGGTTCAAATCCTGGCTCTGCCAATTTTCAGCTGTGTGACTTTGGTCAAGTCACTTCACTTCTCTGGGCCTCAGTTCCCTCATCTGTCAAATGGGGATGAAGACCGTGAACCCCCCGTGGGACAACCTGATAACCTTGTAACCTCCCCAGCACTTACAGCAGTGTTTTGCACATAGTAAGCACTTAATAAGTACCATCATTATTATTACTATTATTGTTATTATTATGATACCAAAGAAGGAGATTTCCACAGGCACCTATGCCTTCAGGGTTGGGCTGATCATTCCACTTGAACCCAGGACCTTAGCTTGCCTCCCACTAGTTCTGCTCTGGCAGCCACGTTGAGCCCTGACCCATTCCTCTTGTGGCAATCTGGGGCATAAGCAATGTGTGGAGTTGTGAGTGCCACTGGATGGCATTAATGAACAGCTACCACCTGCATCATGCTGCTTTAAAAGGAGAGAAACAGGAATGATAGAAAGCTTATCTCTTACAGCAACACCTGATTTCCGATATTTGAAACAGACATTTGTGGAAAATGTAACAATAACAATAATGGTATTTGTTAAGCACTTACTATGTGCCAGGCACTGTTCTAAGCACTGGGGTAGATACGAGATAATCGGGTTGAACCCAGTCCCTGTCCCACATAGGGCTCACGGTCTTAATCACCGTTTTACAGATTAGGGAACTGAGACTCAGAGAAGTTGAGTGCCTTGCTCAAGGCCACACAGCAGACAAGTGACGGAACTGGGATTAGAACCCATGACCTTCTGAATACCAGGCTCTTTCCACTAAGCGATGCTGCTTTAATGCTTGCTGTATTTAGAATGCTTTTTCGATCCACAATGGGATCAATGAAAAATTCACTTTAGGTTTTAGCCTATTTTACGTCATAGAATATGGGCCCGATCTGTGCTTCAGCTGAAAACACCAAATGATGGGCAGCTTGTCGACATTTCTGATAACAGGCAAGGCAAACATTTAACAGAATACGTGCCCATTGGCTTGGGTATGAATGGCAAAACCCCTCTCCGTTTTCCCTCACAGACCCTGGAAGAGAAAGGAAATAAGCATAGTCATAATAATGATCGATTATGAACATATTATTTTCTCTTTATTTCTTTGAGGGAGATGCTGGATCTCGGAGTCTGTCCGATCAGGACTTATTTCACCCAAGAAAGACGAAATATATTTTCCCTTTCTGCATTGATAGATTGAAATAGCAGGGAAGGAAAAAAAGCCCATAATGCTTCATTAGTTAATTGTGCAGAATACAGCTCTTTAGGGGTAAACAAGTGAAGGACATTTGCTGAATGGTGCATGCCCATCACACACATTATGGCCTAATGATGCTGGTAATGGGAGAAGCCTCCTGGAGAGTCATCTGTCAAATTAGCACGTTGAATTATTTATTGCCGCAGAGTAAAATTGTTGAAAGGTAGCAGCTGAGACGGTTTTTTTTTATCTTAAATTCTGAAAAAAAATTAGCAAAATACAGTTGCTATGGACAATCCCTTATAAGTTCTATTTTTGAGTTCTTTCATCAAACTTACATGGGATAATGGGGGAGGGCGATAAGACTAATCACCTGACAAAGGTAAAATATGGTGAGGATGCATACAGGATACGTGTCTGCTATATTGTTGTGTTGTCCAGCACTTAGAACAGTGTCCTGCCCACAGTGAATCATATTCAGTGAATTCAGTAATCATATTCAGTAAATATGATTGATGATTGATTGATGGATTGATATTGTGTATGGAGATTCCTAAGATGCCTTATATTGCCTCCTACCTTGTTCAGTTGCAATAATTCCAGATCGTTTATTGCCACCCTTATTGTTAGCAGCAGTATTATTAGGCACCCCTCTGCCCTAATAATAAGCAGCGAGGCTCAGTGGAAAGAGCATGGGCTTCGGAGTCAGAGGTCATGGGTTCAAATCCCAGCTCTGCCAATTGTCAATTGCCAATTGAAGGGCTCCCTTCAAAGCCCTACTGAGAGCTCACCTCCTCCAGGAGGCCTTCCCAGACTGAGCCCCTTCCTTCCTCTCCCTCTCTTCCCCTCCCCATCCCCCCCGCCTTACCTCCTTCCCCTCCCCACAGCACCTGTATATATGCATATATGTTTGTACATATTTATTACTCTATTTTATTTGTACATATTTATTTTATTTTGTTAACATGTCTTGTTTTGTTGTCTGTCTCCCCCTTCTAGTCTGTGAGCCCGCTGTTGGGTAGGGACCGTCTCTATATGTTGCCAACTTGTGCTTCCCAAGCGCTTAGTACAGTGCTCTGCACACAGTAAGTGCTCAATAAATGCGATTGAATCGAATGAATTGTCAGCCGTGTGATTTTGGGCAAGTCACTTAACTTCTCTGTGCCTCAGTTACCTCATCTGTAAAATGGGGATTAAGACTGTGAGCACCCCATAGGACAACCTGATCACCTTGTAACCTCCCCAGTGCTTAGAACAGTGCTTTGCACATAGTAAGTGCTTAATAAATGCCATTATTATTATTATAAGAATCATAATTGTGGTATTTGTTAAATGCTTACTTATGTGTCAAGCAGAGGGGTGGATGCAAGACAATCAGGTCAGACACAATTCTGAGTCCAGTCTAAATTAGAGGGTAAACAGACAGGTAATTCTCCATTTTACACAAGAGGCAACTGAAGCACAGAGGAGTTAAGTGATGTGCCAGAGGTCACACAGCAGGCAAGAGGCAGAGACCCATGTCTTCTGACTTCCAGGCATTGCTCTCTCCATTAGGCCATGCTCCTTCCAGCACTTAGAACAGGGCTTGGCACATAGTAAGCGCTTAAAAAATACCATCATTATTATCCTCAAACAAGAAACCAAAGCTGGTGACAACTCAATAAACAGGGTCCAGCACCTTTCATCAGGTGCTATGGCTAGCCTTCAGCTCTTAGCAAATTATTTGGCAGGAAATTATACATATGCACTCACTATAGAGTTATCCTCATTAGGGTTAACCCTGATTTAACACAATAAAGTAATTGTTAAAACGGAACCAGAATATGCATCCCTTCTGTATCTACACCAGGGATGCTTTATAATGCAATGCAGAATTTGTGAAATAAAGACTATTTGCCAAATTCATTCTGTATGTGGTCTGGTGGACCATGTCTTTTTGATTGTCAAATTTGTCCATGGTCCCCTGGAATCTTCTGTGTTCCCAAATCCAGGGGAAAGAGCGAGGCCTCATGGAAAGAGCTTAGGCCTTGGAGTCTTAAGGCCTGAGTTCTAATCCTGGCTCTGCCAATTAATAATAATAATGATAATGACATTTATTAAGCGCTTACCATGTGCAAAGCACTGTTCTAAGCACTGGGGGGGAAACAAGGTGATCAGGTTGTCCCACGGGGGGCTCACAGTCTTAATCCCCATTTTACAGATGAGGTAACTGAGGCCCAGAGAGGTGAAGTGACTTGCCCCAAGTCACACAGCTGACAATTGGCGGAGCCAGGATTTGAACTCATGACCTCTGACTCCAAAGCCCAGGCTCTGCTGTGTGACCTTGGGCAAGTCATATAACGGTAATAATAATAATAATAATAATAATAATAATAATGGTATTTGTTAAGCACTTACTGTGTGCCAGGCACTGTACTAAACACTGGAGTGGATACAAGTAAATTCATTCATTCATTCATTCAATCGTATTTATTGAGCACTTACTGTGTGCAGAGCACTGTACTAAGCGCTTGGGAAGTACAAGTTGGCAACATATAGAGACGGTCCCTACCCAACAGTGGGCTCAAAGTAAATCAGGTTGGACACAGTCCCTATCCCACGTGAGGCTCACAGTCTCAATCCCCATTTTATAAATGAAGTAACTGCGACACAGAGAAGTGACATTACTTGCCCAAGGTTGTAACAGTGGACAAGTGGAGGAGCTGGAATTAGAACCCATGACCTTCACTCATTCAATTGTATTTATTCATTCATTCAATCGTATTTATTGAGCGATTACTGTGTGCAGAGCACTGTACTAAGTGCTTGGGAAGTACAAGTAGGCAACGTATAGAGATGGTCCCTACCCAACAGCGGGCTCACAGTCTAGAAAGGGAAGACAGACAACAAAACAAAACATACTAACAAAATGAAATAAATAAAATAGTAAATATGTACAAGTTAAATAGAGTAATAAATATGTACAAACATATATACAGGTGGTGTGCAGAGGGGAAGAAGATAAGGTGGGGGGATGGGGATGGGGAGGGGAAGAAGGGGGAGAGAAAGGAGGGGACTCAGTCTGGGAAGGCCTTTATTGAGCATTTACTGTGTGCAGAGCACTGTACTAAATGCTTGACCTTCTTACTCCAAGGCCCATGCTCTATCTCCTATACCACAGTGCTGCTTCCTTCTCTGTGCCTCAGTTTGCTCAACTGTGAAAATGGGGATTCAATACCAGTTCTTCCTCCTACTTGGACTGTGAGACTCATGTGGGACAGAGATGGTGTCTGACTTAATTGACCTCTATCTACCCCAGCGCCTAGAACAGTGCTTGACATATAATAAATCACTTAAGAAAACAAAAAAAAAAAATCAAAAACCTTTGAATGGAGTTTAAAAATGACAAATGACTTAAAGATGTAGTTTTATGGGTTTCAGGTTCTGCCTTTATCACAGAAAAAACAGTTGGACTTTCATGTAGCCTAGCAAAGCATATGCAAAATACACTTTAATGTCCTGGATTGTGCCCGTGTTCAGTGAAAATAAGTCTCTGTGAGCATCAGGATGCAGATCAGGTTGGGCAGGAGAAGGAACTAAATGTTTCAGACTGGATAAGGAACAAAAGGTTCCGGGCATCCATTGGAAAGATTCCATAAAGACCAAAGGCAGTGGCTGTCCTGGGATAATAGTTTCAGGTGGACTTCAGAAATCTCTATGGAAAAATAGACACTCTTGAGAATGAGAATTGGATTTGTTCAGTTTTGAATTTGGAAAGTAAACGTACCTTGAAATAATTTTGATTTTAAATGAAATATTTAAATGAAAATTTTTTCTTGATGGTTGTTTTCCTCTGTTCCTTCCTTTTCCTCAGTTGTATCTGGAATTGATTTGGAGTCCAGAATCAATTAATCAGTGATAGTTATTGACCACTTACTATCTGTAAATTAATGTACAAAAATCCCTTGGACTGGACAAGAAGCATTATTTTAAAGCTTAAATCTTCCCTCTTTCAATTATTTTGTGAATTTTTGTTTTTCTTAACTTTTGTAGTCTCTTCCTTTATGAAATTCAACTTTTCCATTTATCAGTTATTTTTTCCTTCTTCAGCATACAGGGGCTTTTGTCACTTTACTTCATTCCTAATTGTGTTTTCTTCTTCTCTCAAAATGTTCCTCTGGCTCTCCTTTCTTTGGTGCTTCTTAGGAGTTTATCCTAACTAACTTTCTCTTCCAATCTAGACTACCCTCTAGACTGTAAGCTTGCTGTGGGCAGGGAATGCATCTGCTAACTCTGTTGCATTGCACTCTTCCAGTTGCTTAGTACAGTGTTCTGCACATAGTAAGTGCTCAATAAATGCCACTGATTGATGGATTGATTGATTCAGCTTCTATACCCTTATGTCTCTTCAATTCCTCACACCATCTTTCTTCTCTGCTCCACTAATATGTTGTCAGGTAACTTTAATATGAACTTGAGACATGTTTACCTAAAAAGCAGTGTTATACCTAATCAAAGAATGACCTTTCCTTTTCCTTTAGAACTATCCCAAGGATGAAATTCCTGTCTAGAACAAATGTCACAATGCCACATGAGTAAGGGCAGTGCTCTGGAAATGCTCCAAGAATTTTGCTTCTCAGAATAAATAACATATTCCGAGGCCTCTGTGTACCCTCACTGGAAGAAATTTTCCACCCATAGAAGCATGGCTTTGGGAGTCAGCTCATCAATCAATCAATTGGTGGAGATTATTGAGAGCTTACTGTTTGCAAAGTATTGGGAGAGTTCAGTAGATTTAATATCCACAATCCCTGCCCTCAATAAACTTTCAATCTAGTCGGGGAAACAGACATTTAAATAAATTACAGGTAGGGAAAGTATAAGAATATGAGTGCTGTGTGGGCATGGATGTAAGTGACACGAAAAGAAGGAGAATAGAGTGGGGAGATGAGAAATTAGAAAGGCTTCCTGGATGAGACAGGATTCTTGTAGGATTTTGAAGATGGGGAGAGTTATGTTCTGTCAGATTGGAAGGGCTAGGGAGTTCCAGGCCAGAGAGAAGGAGAGACTGGTTAAGGTAAATGTTCATGTGATATTCATTTATTTATTCACTTATTCATTTATTTATATTAATGTCTGTCTCCCCATCTAGACGGTAAGCTCGTTATGGGCAGGGAATGTACCTATTAATTCTGTTGTATCGTACTCTCCCAAGCGCTTAGTACAGTGCACTGCACATGGTAAGTTGTCAATAAATACCATTGATTGATTGATTGGTTGATAACAGGGATCAGTTTGTTGGGAATGAGAGCAAAACTGTGGCCTTTTTTTTTTTCTTCTAAAGGAACACAACTGTATGTTTCTAACGCAGGCAGATGTCCTACCAAAATAACATTTTCAATTTGTTGCAAGTGATACCGATGTCAGAACGTTAGTTCATTCATTCAGTCAATCATTCAATCATATTTATTGAGTGCTTACTGTGTGCAGAGCACTGTACTAAGCGCTTGGGAAGTACAAGTTGGCAACATATAGAGATGGTCCTTACCCAACAACGGGCTCACAGTCTAGAAGCTCCTCTGAAAGGTGTTCAGTCTAATTCATGTAAATATTTTTCTCCTGGAGGTAAGTGCCCAACCCCTAGCCCCACATTGCTGCTTCCACATAAACAGAGCTTGCTATTGAATCCCACAGAGAGTGAAAGGTGGGGAGAGAGGGAGGGTGCCAGGGCAGAGATGTGGAGAGGAAGGAAGAGAGGGAGGGAGGTGGAGGGAGAGGTGAGAAGGAGGGAAGGGCAGAGAGAGGAGGAGAGAAGAGGGAGAGGGGAGAAGAGGAGGGAGAGGAGGAGGACAAGGAGGGAGAGGAATGGGGGGAAGAGGAGGAGGGAGAGGAGAGAGAGCTTCAAGGCTCTCCAGCACCTCAACCCCTCCTACCTATAATAATAATAATGATGACATTTATTAAGAGCTTACTATGTGCAAAGCACTGTTCTAAGAGCTGGGGAAATTATGAAGGGATCAGGTTGTCCCAGGCTTACAATCTTAATCCCCATTTTACAGATGAGGTAACTGAGGCACAGAAAAGTTAAGTGACTTGCCCAAAGTCACACAGTTGACAGTTGGAGTAGACGGGATTTGAACCCGTCACCTCTGACTCCAAAGCCCGGGCTCTTTCCACTGAGCCACGCTGCTTCTCCTTCTCCTTCTCCAGCCCAGCCCAGCCCGCACCCTCCGCTCCTCTGCCACCGCAAACCTCCTCACCGTATCTTGTTCTCTCCTGTCCCACCGTCGACCCCTGGCCCGGAATGCCCTCCCTCCACACATCCGCCAAGCTAGCTCTCTTCCTCCCTTCAAAGCCCTCCTGAGAGCTCACCTCCTCCAAGAGGCCTTCCCAGACTGAGCCCCCTTTTTCCTCTCCTCCTCCCCATCCACCCCACCCTACCTTCTTCCCCTCCCCACAGCACCTGTATATATGTTTGTACAGATCTATTACTCTATTTATTTTACCTGTACATATTTACTCTTCTATTTATTTTGTTAATGATGTGCATTTAGCTTTAATTCTATTTATTCTGACGACTTGACACCTGTCTCCATGTTTTGTTTTCTTGTCTGTCTCCGCCTTCTAGACTGTGAGCCCGTTGTTGGGTAGGGACCGTTTCTATACGTTGCCAGCTTGTACTTCCCAAGCGCTTAGTACAGTGCTCAGCACACAGTAAGTGCTCAATAAATACGATTGAATGAATGAACGAAGAGGAGGAGGGAGAGGAAGAGGAGGAGGGAGAGGAGGAGGAGGAGGGAGAGGAGAAAAGTGGAGGGAGAGGAGAAAAGTGGAGGGAGAGGAGAGAAGAGGAGGGGGGAGGGAAAGGGAGGGGAGGAGAGAGAGGAGGGAAAGGCAGGGGAGGTGAGAGAGGAGGGAAAGGGAGGGGAACAGAGAGAGGAGGGAAAGGGAGGGGGAGAGAGAGCAGGGAAAGGGAGAGGAGGAGAGAGGGGAGGGAAAGGGAGGGGAGAGGGGAAGGGAGGGAAAGGGAGGGGAGAGGGGAGGGAAGGGAAGGAGAGGGGAGGGGGAGGGGAGGGAAAGGGAGGGGAGGAGAGAGAGGAGAGAAAGGGAGGGGAGGAGAGAGAGGAGGGAAAGGGAGGGGAGAGAGGAGGGAAAGAGAGGGGGAGAGAGTGCAGGGAAGGGGAGGAGAGACAGGAGGGAAAGGGAGGGGAGGAGAGAGGAGAGGGGAGTGGGGAGAGGGGAGGGAAGGGAAAGGGAGGGGAGGAGAGAGAGGAGAGAAAGGGAGGGGAGGAGAGAGAGGAGGGAAAGGGAGGGGAGCAGAGAAGGAAAGGGAGGGGAGAGAGGAGGGAAAGGGGGAGAGAGTGCAGGGAAGGGGAGGAGAGACAGGAGGGAAAGGGAGGAGAGGAGAGAGGGGGGGAAAGGGAGGGGAGCAGAGAGGGGAGGGAAAGGGAGGGGAGCAGAGAGGGGAGGGAAAGGGAGGGGAGGGGGGAGGGGAGGGAAAGGGAGGGGAGCAGAGAGGGGAGGGAAAGGGAGGGGAGCAGAGAGGGGAGGGAAAGGGAGGAGAGGAGAGAGGGGAGGGAAAGGGAGGGGAGGAGAGAGGGGAGGGAAAGGGAGGGGAGGAGAGAGAGGAGAGAAAGGGAGGGGAGGGGGGAGGGGAGGGAAAGGGAGGGGAGCAGAGAGGGGAGGGAAAGGGAGGGGAGCAGAGAGGGGAGGGAAAGGGAGGAGAGGAGAGAGGGGAGGGAAAGGGAGGGGAGGAGAGAGGGGAGGGAAAGGGAGGGGAGGAGAGAGAGGAGAGAAAGGGAGGGGAGGAGAGGGTGAAGGAAAGGGAGGGGAGGAGAGGGGGAAGGAAAGGGAGGGGAGCAGAGAGGGGAGGGAAAGGGAGGGGAGCAGAGAGGGGAGAGAAAGGGAGGGGAGGAGAGAGGGGAGGGAAAGGGAGGGGAGGAGAGAGGGGAGGGAAAGGGAGGGGGAGAGAGAGCAGGGAAAGGGAGGGGAGAGAGGAGGGAAAGGGAGGGGAGCAGAGAGAGGAGGGAAAGGGAGAGGAGGAGAGAGAGGAGGGAAAGGCAGACCAGCTTGCTGCCCATCCAGTTGTGGTGGTTGAGGTGTGTGTGTGGTCCCAAGCCCCGAGAGGCGATGGTGCTGCTGAGCATCCAGAAGGTGGCAGGCTTCTCTCAGGATGGGGGCTCTGCCAGGCCCGCCCCCCGCCCCCAGGACCAGGCCACAACGACTGCTTCAGGCTCAGCCCAAGGAGCCAGGGAAAAACGCCATGGCAACTCCTCTAATATTAGAAATATCGATCCCTCACCTCTGGCCAAATCCTAACACCTCCCGCCGGCTTCCACCCGCCTGGGCCTTTGGTACTTTAGGGATGTTTAGCCCGGTGATTGATTAAAACCCTAGGTGATTTCTACTTCAGAGTATTTTTGTGTTTGATGAATGAGGTTTTGACAATTTTGACTCTAGTGCAAGGAATTCTTTTGCTAGCGCTAACCAGATATTTTAAGGCAGGTAATCCAAATAGTTTTAGGGATATGAATCAAGTGGCATGATAAATGTGATATTCATTTTTCTCTAGGTTGTGGTTGGATACTAGAAATGTATTCTCAAATAGGTGTCTCGAGAGAGCATAGAAGAGAGAAAAGGGAGAAGCTATAAAAGAGCAAAGGAATTAAGACTTTTCATTCATTCAATCATATTTATTGAGCACTTACTGTGTGCAGAGAACTGTACTAAGCACTTGGGAAGTACAAGTTGACAACATATAGAGACGGTACCTACCCAACAGCGGGATCACAGTTTAGAAGGGGGATACAGACAACAAAACAAAACATATTAACAAAATAAAATAAATAGAATAAATATGTACAAATGAAATAGAGTAATAAATACGTACAAACATATATACATATATACAGGTGCTGTGGGGAGGGGAAGGAGGTAAGGTGGGGGCAGGGGGAGGAGGGAGACAGGAAGGAGGAGGCTCAGTCTAGGAAGGCCTCCTGGAGGAGGTGAGCTCTCAGTAGGGCTTTGAAGGGAAGCCTTTCTATTCTCAAGTAGAAAGGTTAGATGAGTTTTTATCAATCTTGAATAATTTGGGAGGATAGTTCATGACTGTGGATACGCAGCTGTTCTCCATCTCTCCTGAAGATGATCAAGAGAGAGTTGATTTAAAATGCAGGCAAAGAAATTGAAGTTAAAGAGGAAAGACTTCCTAATCAAAAGGGTAGATGTTTTCTGAAGTTTAACAAGAAAGCTATATTGCTGGGATATTCTAAGCTGTAAAATCCTTGTGGGCAGAGAATGTTTCTGCTGTATTGTATTGTCCTGCACAGACTAAGTACTCAATAAAAACCACTGCAATCAATAGATAGTTTAACAGCAGCTTGGCCTGCAGACAGGTGAAGGAGACGAGGTTCTCCACTGCCCTGAAATTCTATTGTTTCTATGATTGTATGTCCCTCCTATTTGGTGGATTCAGGCAAATATGTGATTATTCCCAGTGATAATGACTGAAAAAGGAACTGAAGTTGTAGTCAAGAAGCAGCATAGCCTAGTGGTTACAGCATAGGCCCAGGAGTCAGAAGGACCTGGGCTCTAATCCTGACTCTGCCACTTGTCTGCTGTATGACCTTGGGCAAGTCACTTCACTTCTCTATGACTCATTTACCTCATTTGTAAAATGGTGATTAAGATCGTGAGCCCCATGTGAGACAGGCACCTTGCCCAACCTGATTAGCCTGTATCTGCCCCAGCACTTAGAACAGTGCTTGACACATAGTAAGCACTATGCACAATTACCAACATCATCATAATATTAATGATGGTATTTGTTAAGTGCTTACTATGTGCCGAGCACTGTTCTAAGTGCTGGGGTAGATACAAGGTAATCAGGTTGTCCCACGGGGGGCTCACAGTCTCAATCCTCATTTTACAGATGAGGTAACTGAGGTGCAGAGAAGTGAAGTGACTTGCCCGAAGTCACACAGCTGATAAGTGGCAGAGCAGGGATTAGAACCCATGACCTCTGACTCCCAAACCCATGCTCTTTCCACTGTCATGCTGCTTTTCTTGCTTCTCTATTATTATCATCACATTGGAATCTGATTTATAACCAATCATTCAAATAATCAAGAACATTTATTGAGCACCTACTAAGTGCAGAGCACTGTACTAAACACCTAGAATGTACAAAAGAATGAGTAGCTATGATTCCTACCCTCAAGGAATTTATAATCTAGTAGGGCAGACACATACCAGCAGCCTGGCATAGTGGATAGAACACGGGCTTGGGAGTTAGAAGGTCATGGGTTCTAATCCTGGCTTGCCACCTGTCTTCTGGGTGGCCTTGGGCAAGTCACTTCACCTATCTGTGCCTCAGTTACCTCACTGTAAAATGGGGATTAAGATGTGAACCCCATGTCAGACAGGAACTGTGTCCAACCCAATTTGCTTGTAATTACCCCAGTGTTTAGAACAGTGCTTTGCACATAGTAAACACTTAATAAATGCCATCATTATTATCATTATTATTTGGGGCTGATGGTGGACTAAATAAAGGGTACAAATCCAAGTGCTGGAGCGATATGTCTACTATGTGCCAGGCTCTGTACTAAGCGCAGGTGTAGATATTCTGATATCTTTTAGACTGTGAGCCCACTATTGGGTCGGGACTGTCTCTATATGTTGCCAACTTGTACTTCCCAAGCACTTAGTACAGTGCTCTGCACACAGTAAGCGCTCAATAAATATGATTGATGATGATATGCACACTCTAAAGAGGAGGGAGAATGAACAGGTATTGAACCCCCATTTTACAGATGAGGAAACTGAGGCCCATAGAAATTAAGTGATTTGCCTAAGGTCACACAGCAAAATCATATGATCTAGTGGTGGACAGAGACACTAACATAAATCATAGATAGGAGGATGGCATAAATATGCTCATAAATACTATTGGAAGGTAGGAAAGTAAGTGCTCAAATGCTTAGGTGGGGAGGAAGTGCTGAAATGACAGTAAAGAGGGATATGAGACGGGGAGCCCGTTATTGGGTAGGGACCGTCTGTATATGTTGCTGACTTGTACTTCCCAAGCGCTTAGTACAGTGCTCTGCACACAGTAAGCGCTCAGCAAATATGATTGAATGAATGAATGAACAAGGTAAGACTTTCTGGAGGAGATGTCCTAATCAATCATCTGAGGCTTAGATGATCTCCTTTTTGGTTAAGAGTTTTGATCCATTCATAGCTTGCTTTATATAATAGTGGAGTGGCTGAATGCAGTAGCTGATTGTTTTGTTGGTTAGACCAACTCTCTTGGCTTAGGCACTGAAACAATTCAGACTTTTGCATTATTACAAGCTGCGATATTCTGCCTCCCTGTGGATACGCTTATGTTCTGCTCACGCTTCACTAAGATTTTTGCAATTTTTCGAAGAGCAAATCTGCAAGAAAAAATTGCACAAGTGCAATCCGATCGTATATTTTGGAACCAGAATTTAGTTTTAGAGACATTGATTAAAAATATCATTTCGATAGTTCATAAGCTTCTTAAGAGAAACAGCATGGCCTAGTGGAAGGAACACAGGTCTGGGAGCCAAAGGACCTGGGTTTTAGTCCTGAGCTCTGCCACTTGTCTGCTTTGGGACCTTGAGCAAGTCACTTCACTTCTCTCTGCCTCAGTTCCCTCATCTGCAAAATGGAGCTTCAATACCTGTTCTGACTTCTACTTAGACTGTGAGCCCTAATTGAGACCTGATGATCTTGGTTCTAACCCAGGGCTTAGAACATGCTTGGAACGTAATAAATGATGAACAAATACTGCAATTATTATTAAGAGCATGGACCATGCTTTTCCCAATTTCTCGGTAGTCCCCATATGGCCTAGGAGTTCAATTCTCACTTGGAGGTGTTTAAAACTAGAAGGCGGTGGAGTTGACGACAAAGTCCTATTCAAGTCAATGCGGCTGAATGGGCACGTCAAATACGCAAGAATTGAATTCAGTAAATATCAGCTACTGAGTATTCAACATTATCTAGAGGATCATCATACCTAATGGATAGAGCACTGGCCTGGAAGTCAGAAGGACCTGGGTTCTAATTCCGGTTCCCCCACTTGTCAGCTGTGTGACCTTGGGCAATTCACTTCACTTCTCTGTGCTTCAGTTACCTTATCTGTAAAATGGGGATTAAGAGTGTGAGTCCCATATGGGATTGATTTATTTGTATCCACCCCAGTGCTCTACATACAGTAAGCACTCAATAAATACGATTGAATGAATAAATGAATGAATGAACAGGGTCTGGAATGTTGTAAGCGTTTTACAAGCCCCACAGTTTTATTATTATTATTATTATTATTATTATTATTATTATTATTATTGTTATATAATGATAATGTTCAGTGCCATCTTCATGGAGAAAGTGGAAAGACATGGATCATTGTTCAAGATTGTGTTCATTCATTCATTCAATCGTATTTATTGAGCGCTTACTGTCTGCACAGCACTGTACTAAGCACTTGGGAAGTACAAGTTGGCATCATATAGAGATGGTCCCTACTCAACAACGTGCTCACAGACTATAAGGGGGAGACAGACAACAAAACAAAACGTGTGGACAGGTGTCAAGTCGTCAGAACAAATGGAATTAAAGCTAAATCGACATCATTAACAAAATAAATAGAATAGTAAATATGTACAAGTAAAATAAATAGAGTAATAAATCTGTACAAACATATATACAGGTGCTGTGTTCACCTTCCTTCTCCCTTTCTCCATCCCTACTTTGATCTTTGGGGATTTCAATATCCTGATGATCCTGACGACCCTTCCCGCTACTTGCTTTCTACCACTCTTCAACTCCGCTGACATCCTGCTCCACCCTACCTCGCCCACTCACTGACTTGGACACACACTCCATCTCATCATCTCTAGTCACTGGACAATCTTTCGCCTCACCCATTCTGAAATCCCTCTCTTTGCCCACACCCTCCTCACCTACCCTCTCTACCACACTCCTCCTTCCCATAAATCTGTCCTGTTCCCCCACAGAGACCTCCCATCTTTTGACCCCATCCAATTTTGTCAAGGCATCATGCCCCATTTAGCCTCCATACCCAAAGTACCTTCCTTTGTTGACCAAACTGACGCCTTCAACACCACCCTCTCTACTGAACTCAACTCTCCCGCTCCCCTATCTCTTCGTTGTTTTCACTTTGGGCAAGTCACTTGACTTCTCTGTGCCTCAGTTGCCTCATCTGTAAAATGGGGATTAAGATTGTGAGCCCCACGTGGGACAACCTGATCACCTTGTATCCTCCCCAGTGCTTAGAGCAGTGCTTTGCACATAGTAAGTGTTTAACAGAATACCAAAATTAAAATTAAACCCACAGCCCTGGATCACCTCCACAGTCTACTTCCTTCACTCCTATGCATCAACCTTACTGATCCAGTTGTATTCAGTAAGCAACTTGCATAGTGGATAGAGCAGGGCCCTGGGAGTCAGAAGGACATGCGTTCTAATCCAGGCTCCATCACTTCACTTGTCTGCTGCGTGAGCTTGGGCAAGTCACTCAACTTCTCTGGGCCTCAGTTACCTCATCTGTAAAATGGGGAGTGAGACTGTGAGCCCCACAGGGGACAAGGGACTGTGTCCAAACCGATTTGCTTGTATCCATCCCAGTGCTTAGTGCAGTGCCTGGCACATAGTAAGTACTTAACACATACCACAGTCATTATTATTCCTCTGTTTCAGTTACCGAAGAGAACATGAAAAGCCAAATACTGGGATTATAATGTCCTGTTTGGCTACTTCAAGAGCTTTGTGCTGTTGTAACCAGACTTTGGGGTATTGGTATGTGTAGAATAGTGTCAGAGATTCTTCTCTGGGCCAGGTCTGATCTAATCCAGGTCATTACATAATCTGGTGACATGATCTCTTCATTAATCAGTCAATCAATCAATCAACCAATGGCATCTATTGGACTATTCCTGTGTTCCAAACACTGTACTAAGCACTTTGAAGAGTACGGTAAAACAGAGTCGGTAGACATGATTCCTCTCCTCAAGGAAAAGCAACATGGCATAGTGGATAGAGCATGGGCTGGGAGTCAGAAGGACATTGATTCTAATCCTGGCCCCGCCACATGTCTGCTCTGTGACCTTGGGTAAGTCACTTCACTTCTCTGGGGCTCTATTACCTCAGTGGGGATTGAAACTGTGAGCCCCACATGGGAAAGGGACTGTACCCAACCCAATTTGCTTGTTTTCACCCTAGCACTTAGTACAGTGTTTGGCACATAGTGAATGTTTAACAAAGACCATCGTCATCATTATTATTATTAATAAGGAATAGCAAGCAACAGTATTTACTGAGGAGACCATATTGAATCCAGTTCTACCAGAAGTCATTCGGTAAGGAAAGATCCTAGAACAGGCTATATCTCTAAAGACTTCTTAGACCAGAATCACATTCTTCAGAGTGCTCTGAAGCAGGATTGGTGTTGAGATGGAAGATCCGGTTTCAACTCTGAGATTGCCTCACTGGCTGTGGGCCTCAACAATGATTCCGAAAACGGTAATACAAAGGCTCCATTCTCTCTTGAGGAATCAAGCCCACTACCTGGCATTTTAAAAATGATTTTCTTTCCAGAAGCTCAAACCCCCTTCACAGAAATATTTAATTTATCCTTACAATATCCTTTTTGATACCTGTGGAAATTGTGGTGGAGTGAAGGATTTGACCAAACTCAAAATCCAGGTTTTAGTAAGAGCCAATGCCATTGACTTTATTAGACACATAAAATTAAATTCAATGCTTATCTTTGATGACTATCCATTATACATGTATATATGTTCATATCAATTAATTTCAAAACATAGAAAAACAAGAGTGGAATTATGTTGATCTTTATCATAACAAGAGTAATGGCTTATTCCCACTTTTCATGTTTCAAAAACAGGGGGAAAAATACCTCGCTGAATCCAGGAAATATATTCTTTTATTTGTAGAAACCTTAAAGTATGTTCATTGAGTTTTGTAATCTTGCCAGAAAGTGCAACTCTAATGCCTTCCTTCATTTCATTTTATGATTTGGAGTTTTATAATGGAAATACATTTAGCCTCTTAAATTAGCCTCATATATAAGACTAGGTTGTTCCAGCCATATAAATCCACCACTTTTGTAAAGAATCTATCTTGTTTTCAAAGGTACAGTAAATGTGTGAATTTATCTGCTATAGCTATGCTCCATAGCTCCACGTCCAATGCTGTGTAGCTTTCCACAGGCAGTAAATAGCTCGCTTAGTGTATAACTTTTGGGATAAGGTATTCATTATTTATTATCTATCTATCATCTATCTTTTGTTTATTTAAATTAAGGAAAAGTGATACATATAGCCTGACTGATGAGGAAAATGATGAACTGCAATGAAAAGATTAAGTTATGCTCCAAATGAAAAGACTATAATGGATTTTCTGCTTCCTGGAGATAGGGAACATTCATTCTCAACAATGAGATTTTACTTCAAATTTGAGTATCTCCGAATTCCTTCAGACTAAGTAATTCTCAGAATAGGTTTCCCCCTCTTGGGATTACAAATCTGCTTGCTTCAAGTTCAGTTAATATTGCCATCACCAAATTATTTTTTATACTCATTTAGCTTCCAATTCCAGATGAATGCATAGATATACAGGAGGGAAAATATCCACACAAAGGAGCAGCAAATGAAAAAAAAAAACAACACACTTCTCAGCACTGATCTTAGCTAATTCATTCAATGGCAGATTTTCGAAGGCTTTACCTTCCTTAGCACAACTAAAACCTTAGAAAATTAGATAAATTTTATCCCTTGGTATGCAACACTTACATTATTATTCTTTGCGATAATTAGCACATTACCACTCCAGGTGGAAAGGGGATGATTTAAAAAGATTCTTCAAATTCAGTTGCTCTCCAACCTGTAATTTGTGTTAGTGTCTGCCTCCCTTATTAGATTGCAAATCCCTTGTCTACTAACTCTACTGTGCTCTCCCAAGCATTTAGGACAGTGCTCTGAACAAGGTAAGCACTAAATTAATGTGATAGATGTATTAGTTGATTGCTCTGTACACAGGAGACTTTAAATTCCTTAGAAGTAAGGATCATGTCTACTAACTCTATTTTCCTCTCCCAAGTGGTTAGTATAGTGTTCCGTAGAGAAAGTGTTCGATAAATGCTGATTGATTTTTTTTTGTTTTTGTAGTATTTGTTAAGCGCTAACTAGGTGCCCAGGCACCGTAGTAACCGCTGGAGTAGATACTCTCCCCATTCTAGACTGTGAGCCCGCTGTTGGGTAGGGACCATCTCTAAATGTTGCCAACTTGTACTTCCCAAGTGCTTAGTACAGTGCTCTGTACACAGTAAGTGCTCAATAAATACGATTGAATGAATACAAGATAGGTAGGACACATTCCCTGTCCCACATGGGACTCACAATCTTAATCCCCATTTTCCAGATGAGGTAACTGAGGCCCAGAGAAGTGAAGTAACTTGCCCAAGGTCACACAACAGACAAGTCACAGAGCCGGAATTAGAACCCAGGTCCCTCTGACTCCCAAGCCCGGGCTCTATAATAGTAATAATAATGATGCTATTTGTTAAGCACTTACTATGTGCCAAGCACTGTTCTAAGCTCTACCCACTAAACCAAGCTGCTTTTCTTAGGCCCTGCTGCTGAGAAAGCAGTTCACATGAAAGAATAAAAACCTCCAATGGGCTACATCATGGAGGTTTGTCTGCCAGCAATCTCCAAAAAGTGTTCTGGGCAGAAAGAGGTGCAGCCCTATATTCTCTCCAGTGATGTCCCATTCACTTTCCATACTGATACTGATACCGATACTATCAATCAATCAATCAATCATAATTATTCAGCATTTACTGTGGGCAGAACTCTATATTGAGCACTTAAGACAGCAGCATACAACAAGGTTGGTAGACACGTTCCCTTATACACAACGAGCTTATGGTCTAGTCAGGTAGTTGGTCGAATTTATTTAAAGCTAACAGTGTGTGGGGCACTGTTCTAAGAACTGGGGAGAGTACAATACAACAATAAACAGACACACTCCCTGCCCGCAGTGTACTAACAGCATAGAGGGGGAGACAGACATTATTATAAATAAATAAATTACAGATATATAAATAAATTACAGATAGGAGGTCTAGAGGATGAGCTTACAATCCATTCATTCAATCATATTTATTGAGCGCTTACTGTGTGAAGAGCACTGTTACAGCTCTTCCTTTGTGCATGTGCAAAGACAGTGTGGATGGGGATAGCTCCCCTGCTGAATACATTCATCGATCAATTCATTGAGCTTTTATGGATTTGGGAGACCTTAAGTGGCCCAGTGGATAAATCAGTGATCTGGGATCAGAAGGGCCTGGTTCTAATCCCAACTCTAACTCTTGTCTGCAATGTGAACTTGGGCAAATCACTTCACTTATCTCTGCCTCAGTTTCCTCAACTGTAAAATGGGGGGTCAATGCCTCTTCCCCCTCCTACATAGACTGTGCGCATCATGTGGGCATGTTACTCCCCTTCTCAAAAATCTCCAGTGGCTACCAGTCAACCTACACATCAAGCAAAAACTCCTCACTCTTGGCTTCAAGGCTGTCCATCACCTCGCCCCCTCCTATTCATTCATTCATTCAATTGTATTTATTGAGCACTTACTGTGTGCAGAGCACTGTACTAAGCACCTGGGAAGTACAAGTTGGCAACATATAGAGACGGTCCCTACCCAATAACGGGCTCACAGTCTAGAGTCTCCTACCTCACCTCCCTTCTCTCCTTCTCCAGCCCAGTCCGCACCCTCCGCTCCTCTGCCACTAACCTCCTCACTGTGCCTCTTTCTCACCTGTCCCACCGTCGACCCCCAGCCCACGTCCTCCCCCTGGCCTGGAATGCCCTCCCTCCACACATCTGCCAAGCTAGCTCTCTTCCTCTTTTCAAAGCCCTACTGAAAGCTCACCTCCTACAGGAGGCCTTCCCAGACTGAGCCCCCTTTTTCCTCTCCTCCTCCCCATCCCCCCGCCCTACCTCCTTCCCCTTCCCACAGCACCTGTATATATGTTTGTACAGATTTATTACTCTATTTATTTTACTGTACATATTTACTATTCTATTTATTTTGTTAATGATGTCCATCTAGCTTTACTTCTGTTTATTCTGTTGTATTGACACCTGACCACATGTTCTGTTTTGTTGTCTGTCTCCCCCTTCTAGACTGTGAACCTGTTGTTGGGTAGGGACCATCTCTATATGTTGCCAACTTGTACTTTCCTAGTGCTTAGTACAGTGCTCTGCACACAGTAAGCGCTCAATAAATATGATTGAATGAATGAATGAATGTGGGACAGGGACAGTGTCTGGCCTGATTAACTTGTACTACCCCAGAGTTGAGAACAGTGCTTGACACATAGTAAGCACTTTAACAAATACCATAATAATAATAATAAGGGAATATACTAGGGCCGGTTAAAAATTAGGTTATCTAGCATGGTTGGCAAGTTGAAAGAGCACAGATTCAGGAGCCAGAGGACATGGATTTTAATTCTGGTGCTGCCACTTATCTGCTCTGTGACCTTTAATGAATTATTCCAATTTTCTGTGACTTGGATTCCTCATCTATATATTGAGAGTTATAAACCTGTTCTCTCTCCCCCTTAGACCTGAAATCCCACTTGGGATGGGAACTCTATCTGATCTACATTTACTACTGTCAGGGCTTGGCACACAGTACAGGGCTTAATAAATAGCATAAATATTGTTAGTATTATTATTATTACCATTAGCCTGCATCCTATATAATAGTGGAGCTTAGTGAAATGACACTATGCTCAGGGAAAAGTCTTTACTTGCAATTTAATTTCCACAAAAGGATGTAACTATTTTTAGTAAATAGGATGAGGTTTAGAGTAAAACAAATCCATCTCTCCTAGAAGAAAAGAGATTTACTGGAGAAAAATAGTACAGATCATCTTTGTGGGAAAACAATAATCAATTTTCAAAGAAATTCCCCAACAGAAATAAATGTAAGATATTTTTATACAAATTTAGATGTGTCTTTCCTCAAACTGCCATTTTAAAATTGAGATGGACCAATCCCTCTTGAAAGAAAAGTGATCATCAGAGAATACGGCTCAAATCTCATTCCAAAAGACCCCACATATCTTACAATAACATGCCTCTGGACACTGAAAACGGTGACACAAAGGAGAAGGCACAATGGTTGCATTTATTAATAAGAATCTAATTATTTTGGTGGGTAAGTATTAGAATGGAATCCAGCTGTGTTAAGTGGGCACTGTTAAATTGTATTTTATGCTTTCAAAGCAAAATTGAATTTCAATACAACATTTCTGGCTGCCAGAAGTTAAACTCCCTTCTGCGTATCTTGACACACGCAGCTAATAAACGTGCTTCTGCCACTGGGGATTAAGTACCGAAATCAACAATTTGCATAGAGAACAACATTCTTAAGGGGACGAGTCATGTTATCTTGTACCAGACAATGCAGTGGAGCTCTCCCTTATGGCTCCTACTAAGCACTAGACATGTGGCCTTAGAAAAAGAAAGCTTCTCTCATCCCATTTTTTCCCACTGGTGCTTTGTTAATTCACAGCAAGGATTTGACATTGTGCCCTGATCTTTCTCTGAGAGGAAGTCCAGCTCAATTCAATTTGCCTCTCTCTGCCTTTTTGTAATGAAACAACATGCATTTGAGCAAGCCCCATGATAATGCAGAACAGATGGGCAGATTTTTGTCTAATTAGATTCTGGGCAGCTTGTTTACCCTAGTAAATGTGTGCACACTTGCTGATTTCACACTTGTTTAGAAGACAACGGCTTAGTCAAATCCAAGTCAGGACCTGGAGTTTGGCCGACGAATACAGGTGTGTTTGCTTCCTTTTTCAAGAGAGCATTTTAATATGAGCACATAACTCTAATTGAATTACCATTGACTTTCGCCTACTTCATGAGTCAATTGTGTGCTCTTTGACCTTCACGGACAATACTCCAGACACCTATTCTGGTCTTTTCTCAAGAGATGTGTATGACACTGGTACTTTCAAGGCTTGTGTCACCAACAGATAGAGATCGTGAGTCAGACCATTTTTCACACCATCCAGTACAAAGAGAACTACAGAATTTGTTCCTTCGTGTTCTTTATTGGTTTGCCCAACAGATGCTGCATACATAGTCAATGAAGCAGACAACCACCCACGCCCAAACAGAGTTTCTTACAAAGGCGTATCAATAAAGCCACATTCAAATGTCCCCCAGAGGTACTGTAGAAATCCTTAGACAATATCACGAGTATCTTTTTTATCCACAATACATGTCTCCACACTGATTTAGTCCCAAAGAGAGTTCAGAGTGTATGCTTCTAGCCCTGTGCCAGCACTGACATTCAACTATTTAGTTTCACAAAATACAACGGTCAACTAGGACGTTTTGACCCGGGGGAGGCGTGTTTTCTGACTGATAAAATTCATTAGGATCATCTTAAATTGACGGTTGCTTTGCCAGTGACCTCCAAAATTCATCTCTGTTCAATATGCCTCTAGGTAGGCCCTGGGAAGGGTAGACTTCTGGCTAGCCTTTCTAATATTTGTGAAGCGCTTACTGTCTTTCTAAGAGTTGAGATGTGGAAGGTGAATTCTTCTTCAGGGAGTGTGTGAAAATGCTCAACAGCCAGAAAGGCCTCGTAGAGCCCAATTTTAGGAAAAGGTGCTATTCACTTTCCCTGGCTATCCAGAGCCCCATAGGATGGAGTCCTATAGAGTCTCTGTTGAAAGGTAGCATGGGCTCACAGAGAGAGCGTAGAAATGGGAGTCAGAGGACCTGGATTCTAGTCCTGGCTCCACCGTTTACCTGCTGTGTGACCTTGGACAAGTTATTTAACTACTCTGGTTTCAGTTTCTTCATCTGTAAAATGGACATTCAGTTCTTGTTCTTTCTCCCCTTTGTATCATGAGTCTCGTGTGGTTCAGGGACTGTATCTGACCTGATTATCTTGTATTTATCACTGTGCTTAATCCAGTGCTTGGCTCGTAGAGATTACTTATGAAAAACCACAGTTATTACTAGTGTCCTGAAAGTAAGCCAGCTGTAACCCATCTAAGTGGGTTGAACTAAACAACATGGCACTTACCCAGAAGCGTGTCAATGACTGCCCTACCCTGTAGAGCTTTGGACGTGTTTTGTTAGTTTACCCAGCCTCCTCAAACTGACAGGGCACACCATTTTCAAGCTTAGTAATCAATCGAGATTGGAGAAGCCCTGTGGTCTAGTGGAAAGAGCATGGGCCTATGAGTCACAGAACCTGGGCTCTAATCCCAGCTCTGCCAAATGCTTGCTGTGCATCTTTGGGCAAGTCATTTCATGTCTCTGTGCCTCAGTTCTCCTCTTCTCCCTTGCCCTTAGACCTTGAGTCCCATGCAGGACAGGAACTGTGTCCGTCTTAATTCACTTGCATCCACCCAAGCACGTAGAACAGTGTTTGGGACATAGTAAGACATCTCTACTTGGATGAACACTTAGAGAAGCAGCATGGCTCAGTGGAAAGAGCACGGGCTTGGGAGTCAGTCATGGGTTCAAATCCCGGCTCCGCCAATTGTCAGCTTTGTGACTTTGGGCAAGTCACTTAACTTCTCGGTGCCTCAGTTCCCTCATCTGTAAAATGGGGATTAAGACTGTGAGTCCCACGTGGGACAACCTGATGACCTTGTATCCTCCCCAGCACTTGGAACAGTGCTTTGCACATAGTAAGCGCTTAACAAATGACATTATTATTATTTTACTATTATGTCCTCCTGTCATGTCAAGCTTAACATTCCCAAAACAGAGCTCCTTATCTTCCTACCCAAACCCTGTCCTCCCCCTGACTTTCCCATCATGGTAGACAGCACCAGTCCTTCCTGTCACACAAGCCTGTAACCTTGGTGTTATCCTTGATTCCTCTCTCTCATTCAACCCATGTATTCAATCCATCATTAAATCCCTTCACTTCCACCTTCACAACATCACTAAAATCCACCCTTTCCTCTCCATTCAAACTGATACCATATTAATACAATCACTCATCCTATCCTGCCTGGATTACTGCATCGGCCTCCTTGCTGACCTCCCAGCCTCCTGTCTCTCCCCACTCCAGTCCACACTTACTCATCTGCCCGGATCATTTTTTTACAAAAACGTTCAGGACATGTTTCCTCACTCCTCAAAAAACTCCAGTGGTTGCCCATTCACCTCTGCATCAAACAAAAACTCCTCATCATTAGCTTTAAACTCTCCATCAACTTGCCCCCTCCTACCTCACCTTAATTCTCCCCTTCTACAACCCAGCCCGCACACTTTGCTCCTCTAGTGTTAACTTTCTCACTCTGCCTCTATCTCATTTCTCTCACCACCAATT
The DNA here is from genome assembly GCF_015852505.1 of Tachyglossus aculeatus. NCBI lineage: Eukaryota > Metazoa > Chordata > Mammalia > Monotremata > Tachyglossidae > Tachyglossus > Tachyglossus aculeatus. Next base: position 33,908,679 of record NC_052088.1, on the reverse strand, counting down.
CCTCACCCACATCCTTCCTCTGGCCTGGAATGCCCTCCCTCCTCAAATGAACCACACAGTTACTCTCCCCTCCTTCAAAGGTTTATTGAAGGCACATCTTCCACAAGAGGTCTTTCCTCATCTCCTACTCACTTCTGCATCACTCTAACCTGCTCCCTTTGTTCTTCCTCCCTCCCAGTCCCACAGCACTGGTAACAATATCAATAATGATAAATAATGATGGTATTTGTTAGCCACTTACTATGTGCCAGACATTGTACAAGCCAATCAAATTGGTCACAGTCCCTGTCCAATGTGGGGCTCACAGTCTCATTCGTTCATTTATTCCATCATATGTGTGATGCGTGCACAGCACTGTACAAAGCACTCGGGGAAGAACAATACAACAGTAGTGACATTCCTTGCCCACAACGAGCTCACAGTCTAGAGTGGGGGAGACAGAGATCAGTACAAATAAATAAAATTACAAATAGGGACCTAAGTGTTTTGGGGCTGAGAGGGGGAAAGAGCAAAGGGATAAATAGAATTACAGATATTTACATAAGTGCTTCTGGGCTGGGAGAGGGGTAGAGCAAAGGGAGAAAGTCGGGGTGATGCAGAAGGGAGTGGGAGATGAGGAAAAGTGGGGCTTAGTCTGAGAAGGCCTCTTGAAGGAGATGGGCCTTCAGTAAGGCTTTGACATGGGGGAGAGTGGTTGTCTGTCAGATTTGAGGAGGGAAGGGATTCCAGGCCAGGGGCAGGGCGTGGACTAGGGGTCGGCAGCAAGACAGGTGAGATCAGGACACAGTGAGAAGGTTAGGAGAGAAGCAAGGTGAGGTAGGAGGGGGCAAGATGACAGAGCACTCAATCCCCATTTTGCAGATGAGGTAACTGAGGCATAGAGAAGTGAAGTGACTAGCCCAGGGTCATGTAGCAGACAAGTGGCAGAGCGGGGATTAGAACCCATGACCTTCTGATTCCCAGGCCGGTGTTCTGTCTACTAGATGATGCTGCTTCTCACTTATGTACATAACTGTAATTTATTTATTTATACTACTCAAGCACTTAGTACAGAGCTCTGCACACAGTAAGCATTCAATAAATACGTTTGAATGAATGAATTAATTAATGTCTGTCTCCCCCACTCTAGACTGTAAGCTCGTTGTGGGCAGAGAATGTGTCTGTTTATCATTGTACTGTACAGTGCTCGGCACACAGTAAGCACTCAATAAATAGGATTGAATGAATAAATAAATAAATAAGAATTTTGGTACTTGTTAAACTTGGACACAGTCCCTGTCCCACACAGGACTCATGGTCTAAGTGGGAAGGTGTAGCATTAATCCTCTTTTTACAGTTGAGGAAATTGAGGCACAGAGAAGTTAAGTGACTTGCCCAAGGTCACACAGCATATATGTAAGTGCTTAATAAATACTATAAAAAAAGATTACCAGTTGCTGAGCATGGTACTCAACCATTTGGGAGAATACAGTGTAACCGACTTGGTAGACACTGTTCCCGGCCCACAAAAGAAACAGCCTGGTGGAAAAAGCATGTGCCTGGGAGTCAGAGCTGGGTTCTAATCCTACCTGCTAATTGCTTGCTGTGTGATCTTAGGTAAGTCACTTTACTTTTTCTGTGCCTCCTTTTCCTCAACCGTAAAATGGGGATTAAATCCTATTTCCTCCTACTGAGACTATGTGCCCCATGTGGGCCAGAGAATGTGTACAATCTCATAAACTTGTATCTACCCCAACTCCTAGAACAGTGCTTGACTCCTAGTAAGCATTTAACAGATACCATTCAAAAAAGGAGATTCCAGTCTAAAGGGGGGGTGCCCAGATGATGCAGAAGGGAGAGGGAGTTGGGAAAAGAGGGTATAATTGGGGGAGGCCTCTTGAAGATGTGACTTTAATAAGGCTTTGAATCCTGGAACTGGGGGTTGAATGAGAGAGATGGGTTGAGGATAATGCCAAGGTTTTTGGCTTGTGAGAAAGGGAAGATATTGGTGTTGTCTTCTGTGATGGGAAAGAAACAGGGATGACATGGTTTGGGTGGGAAGGTGAGAAGTTCTTTTTTAAGACATATTACATTTGAGTTGTCAACAGAACATCCAAATATGACAGAAGGAAATGTGAGATGAGAGAGAGAGAGAGAGAGAGAGAGAGAGAGAGAGAGAGAGAGAGAGAGAGAGATGTCAGGACATGAGAGGAGGCTCTACCAACTCTATTACACTGGAGAAGCAGTGTGGCTCAGTCGAAAGAGCATGGATTTTGGAGTCAGAGGTCATGGGTTCAAATCCCAGCTCCACCAATTGTCAGCTGTGTGACCTTGGGCAAGTCACTTCACTTCTCTGTGCCTCAGTTACCTCATCTGGAAAATGGGGATTAAGACTGTGAACCCCCAGTGGGATAACCTGATCACCTCGTAACCTCCCCAGTGCTTAGAACAGTGCTTTGCACAGAGTAATCGCTTAATAAATGCCATCATTATTATCATTACTTGTCAAAGCATTTTGTGCAGTGTTCTTCTCATAGTAAGAGTTCAATAAATACCATCAAGGGTTGGTTGACTAACAAATCATATTTTTCAAAAGTGTAGTATATGCCCGGCATCTCCTCCTAGATGTCTCCCTTGATGAAGCTCTCCTTTCCTCTTCCCCCACTCCATTCAGCATCACCCTAACTTGCTCCTTTTATTCATCCTCCCTTCCATCCCCACAGCACTTATGTACATATCTGTAGTTTATTTATATTCATGTCAGTTTTTCCCTCTAGACTCCAACCTTGTTGAGGGCAGAGAATGTGTCAATTTCCTGTTATATTGTACTCTTCCAAGGGCTTAGTACAGTGTTCTGCTCACAGTAAGCTCTGGATAAATGAGCCCGCTGTTGGGTAGGGACTGTCTCTATATGTTGCCAACTTGTACTTCCCAAGCGCTTAGTACAATGCTCTGCAGACAGTAAGCACTCAATAAATACGAAAATACGATTGAATGAATGAATAAATGAGATTGAACAGTTGAATGAATTTGCCCTTCTATCTGGCAACATATTTCTCCATCCTATTGACTCTCATGCCCATTGCCCTCTCCAGGTGTTTCAGAAGTTTAACTCCCTCCTCAAACCCCCTATCCCTCACCTCCCCCTTCTTCTGCCCCTAACGACCGGGTCATGTTCTTTCTTGAGAAAAATTGAAACCACCAGGTGTGATCTCCACAAAATTTCCCCTGCTCCTCTCCAGGCCTTCCCACCTCCCACCTCCTGCCCCTTCTTTTACTCCCCCCAATCTTTTCCAGCACTATCTCAAGAGGAAATCGTCTGCCTTCTCTCAAAATCCACCCCCTGCACCTGCATATCTGACCCCATCTCTTTACACCTTGTTCAACACCCATCCCTTTGCTTCTTCCCTCCCCAACTGCCATCTTCAACTGTTGACTCTCCAGTGGCTTCTTTCCCATTGCTTTCAAACATGCCTACATATCCCCTATCCTAGAAAAACCCTCCCTGGAACCCATGGCTCCTTCCTAGCTATCATCCCATCTCCTGAGACCATTCCTCGCCAAACACCTTGAGCATATTGTCTTAACCCACTGCTTTCACTTCCTCTCCTCCAAATCTCTCCTTGACCCCTTCCAATCTGGCTCTTACTCCCTTCATTTCACAGAACCTTCCCTCTCAAAAGTCACCAGTGATCTCCTTCTTGCCAAATTCAGTGGCCTACACTCCATCCTAATCCTCCTCGACCTCTCAGCTACCTTCAACACTGTCAACCTCCCCCTTCTCCTGGAAACATTATCCAACCTAAGTTTCACTGGCACTGTCCTCTCTTGGTTCTCCCCCTAGCTCTCTACCCACTCATTCTCAATCTCTTTCATGGGCTCCTCCTCTGCCTCCCACCCCCCTAAATGCAGGAGTCCCTCGAAGCTCAGGTTTGAGTTTCTTCCTATTCTCCATCTACACCCACTCCCTTGGAGAACTCATTCGCTCCCATGTCTTCACCTTCCATAACTATGCAGATGATTCCCACAACTACCATCTCTGTGAGGGTGATTTCCAAATCTACACTTCTGCTTTGCAGTCTTGCATTTCCTTCTGCCTTCAGAACATCTCTACTTGGATGTCCTGTTGAGACCTCCAACCTAACATGTGTAGTCCAGCACTTATCCTATCCCACCTTGATTATTATATCTTTGTTGACCTTCATGTCACCTGTCTCTCTCCACTCCAATCCATACTTCATTCTGCTTCCCAGATCATTTTTCTACAAAACCATTCAGTCCAAGCTTTCCCACTCCTCAAGAACCCCTAGTGGTTGCCCAACCACCTCTGCAACAAACACAAACTCCCTACCATTGGCTTTAAAGCTCTCAATTAATCAATCAATCACATTTATTGAGCGCTTACTGTGTGCAGAGCACTGAACTAAGCGCTTGGGAAGTACAAGCTGGCCACATATAGAGACAGTCCCTACACAACAGTGGGCTCACAGTCTAGAAGGGGGAGTCAGAGAACAAAACCAAACATACTAACAAAATAAAATAAATAGGATAGGTACAAGCAAAATAAATAAATAAATAGAGTACTAAATATGTACAAACATATATACATATATACAGGTGCTGTGGGGAAGGGAAGGAGGTAAGATGGAGGGGATGGAGAGGGGGACGAGGGGGAGAGGAAGAAAGGGGCTCAGTCTGGGAAGGCCTTCTGGAGGAGATGAGCTCTCAGTAGGGCCTTGAAGGGAGAAAGAGAGCTAGCATGGCGGATGGGCAGAGGGAGGGCATTCCAGGCCCGGGGGAGGGTTCTCCCTCCTTCCTGACTTCTCTGATCTCCTAGTACAACCCAGGACACACTTTTCAATCCAATCTACCCAATGAACCTCATTATCTCATCTGTCTCACCGCCAACCTCTCACCCATGTCCTGTAGCTGGCCTGGAAAATCCCTCCTCTTCATATCCAAAAGATGATCATTCTCCCTACCTCCAAAATCTTATTTAAAGCACATCTCCTCCAAGAAGCCTTCCCTGATTAAGTCCCTTTTTTCCTCTTCTCCCACTCCCTTTTGCATCACCCTTGAACCCCTTACTCACCCGGCCTCCAGACCCACAGTACTTATGTACATATCCAGAATTTTTAAATTTATATTATTGTGTCTCCCCCTCTAGACTGTAAGCCCATTGTGGGTTGGGAGTGTGTCTACCAACTCTGTTATATTTTACTCTCCCAAGTGCTTCATCTAGTGCTCCACAAACAGTAACTGCTCAATAAATATGATTGGCAGATTGATTATTTGCTGAATGCTTGCTAGGTTCCAAGCTCTAGGGTAGGTAAAATACAATTAAATCAGACAATCCCAGTTCTACAGGTATTAAATTCATTCAATCGTATTTATTGAGCACTTACTGTGTGCAGAGCACTGTACTAATCACTTGGGAAGTACAAGTTGGCAACATATAGAGATGGTCCCTACCCAACAACGGGCTCACAGAGGAAAATGAGGCCCAAATAAATAATAGTAATTATTTATAATTTTGGTATTTGTTAAGCAGTTACATTGTGCAAACACTGTTCTAAGTGCTGGGGAGGCTACAGGGTGATCAGGTTGTCCCATGTGGGGCTCACATTCTTAATCCCCATTTTATAGATGAGGTAACTGAGGCATAGAGAAATTAAGTGACTTGCCCAAAGTCATATAGCTGAGAAGCAGCAGAGCTGGGATTTGAACCCATGACCTCTAACTCCCAAGCCCATGCTCTTTCCACCAAGCCACTATGTTTCTCATAGTTAACTAACTAAATTAGTTAAGTGACTTTTTCATGGTCACAGAGGAGGAGTGATGGAGTTGAGATTAGACAGTAGACTGTAAACTCAAGACCGTAAGATCATTGAGGGCATTTACTGTGTCTGCCCAATCTGTTGTACTACTCTCTCCTAAGGGCTTAATACAATGTTCTGCACACAGTAAGTGCTCAATAAATACTATTGATTGATTGATTGATTTGATCTGGCTCTGCTTTACTGTCTTCTGCTCTTTCCACTAGGCTATATTGCTTCCCTTTACTCATCTCTCCCCTTAGGAGATTACATCTTTACCCATTCATCCCTCAGCAAGACAGAGTCTGATTTAATAATCCATAAAATGAATTCTGGGAAGCAGTAAGGCTTAGTGGATAGAGCACTGGCCTGGGAGTCATAAGGACACGGGTTCTAATCCCAGCCCTCCCACTTATCAGCTCTGTGACCTCTCCCTGCCTCAGTTACTTCATCTCTAAAATGGGGATTAAGACTGTGAGCCCCATGTGGAACATGGACTGTGTCTAACCTGATTACCTTGTATGTATCCCAGCACTTAATACAGTGCCTAACACATAGTAAGTGGTCCCGGCTCCTCCAATTATCAGCTGTGTGGCTTTGGGCAAGTCACTTAACTTCTCTGTGCCTCAGTTACCTCATCTGCAAAATGGGGATTAAGACTGTGAGCCCCCCGTGGGACAACATGATTACCTTGTAACCACCCCAGCGCTTAGAAAAGTGCTTTGTACACAGTAAGCACTTAATAAATGCCATCATGATTATTATTATTAATAACAAATACCATTAAAAAACGAATTCCCACCAGAAATAAATCTCAAACTCTTAAAATGATGAGAAAGCAGTGTAACCCGTTGACATTTTCTAAATAAGTATTTTGTTTCAGATTTTTACAAGAAAATGTATTGTCTTTCCTCTACCCAGTACTTCTCCATAAAAAAGCATATCTTCCAATATTCATATTTTTTTGACCATTAATGATTAGAAACTTTGCAGCCCCATATTTGGAAGGAAATCCATCTACAAGTTCTTAATTGTTCAGTTCTCAGGACTAGGTTAGAATCACTCCCCTTCTGCCTGTAACCATGTAATACTGTACTAATGAAAAACAGGAACTCTTTATTTGCTATGGCCTTGGGGTCAATTATCAATTTATCATTGTGGCCAGCAGGTTTAAAATAAAATACTCTGTGCATTGTAACCATTGTACAAAATTGACGTTAAGTAGATTCTGTGAGTATGGACTTAATAAAAAATACAAAGAGCACTAGCTAAAAGGCTTCTCCGACTATAAATTGTATTAGGCAGCCTTTAATATAGGACTGTAGGAAACTCCAAAATGAAATTAAAGGGTTTTTTTTTTCACTGCTGCGTTCTAGCTGTCCTTGTGAAAAAGCAGTTTAGTTATGTTTAAGCTGGCTGATTCTTACAAATATTTTCCTTTTCATAACAATCCCCATAATGATTATCCTTCTGTGGCTCTTCCAGGAAATGTCATAACTGTCTAAATTTTTCTTCCTGTCAAATACTGCAGGGGCAAGAGTACATTTTTCAGCAAGAGAAAACCCAATTGGTAAATTGGGTATTAGTCAGTTAATCATATTTATTGAGTGCTTACTCTGTGCAGAGTTCTGTACTAAGCTCTTGGGAAAGCTTAGTGGCAAGAGCCCGGGCTTGGGAGTCAGAAGTCATGGGTTTGAATCCTGCTTATTCCACTTGTCAGCTGTGTGACTTTGGGCAAGTCATTTCACATCTCTGGGCCTCAGGTCCCTCATCTGTAAAATGGGGATGAAGTCTGTGAGCCCTAAGTGGTACACACTGATTACCTTGTATTACCCCAGCACTTAGAACAGTGCTTTGCACATAGTAAGTGCTTAACAAATGCTCAGTGGAAGGAGTACAGGCTTTGGAGTCAGAGGTCATGGGTTCAAATCCTGTCTCCGCCATTTGTCAGCTGTGTGACTTTGGGCAAGTCACTTAACTTCTCTGTGCCTCAGTTACCTCATCTGTAAAATGGGGATTAAGACTGTGAGCCCCCCTGTGATCACCTTGTAACCCCCCAATGCTTAGAACAGTGCTTTGCACGTAGTAAGCACTTAAAAATGCCATTACTACTATTATCATTATTATTATTATTACATTATACCACTATATCAGACACATTCCCTGCTGACAATGAGCTTACAGTCTAGAGAGAGGGGTATTTGGCAATGCTATGGGAATGTGTTTTAAATTAGAAGGGCGGAGGCTGAGCATAGCATATGATTGAATGAATGAATGAATGAAATGCACACAGTAAGCGCTTAATAAATACTATTACTACTACTATTTACTTCTGAGTTCTAATCCTGGCTTCACCATGTTTCTGCTGTGTGACCTTGGGCAAGTCACTGAGCTTCTTTTTGCCTCAGTTAATACATCTGTAAAAAGGGGTCGAGACTGTGAGCCCCTCTAGATTGTGAGCTCATTGTGGAGAGGGATGTCACTGTTTATTGTTGTTTTGAACTTTCCCAAGTGCTTAGTACAGTGCTCTTCACTTAGCAAGCCCTTAATAAATATGATTGAATGAATGAAAGAGACAGTGAGCCCCATGTGGGACATGAACTGTGTCCAGCCCGATTTGCTTGTATCCACCCCGGCACTTAGTACAGTGACTGGCACATAATAAGTGCTTAACAAATACCATAACAAATAAAATAATAATAATAGTAATTGCTGAGCTTCCAACAGACCAACCACTACCAGTGCTCAGACTTATCATCACGTTCTTGGACTCTGGGAGAGCCACAGTGCGCAATGTTGCTCCCTGCTCAGGCATATGAATGTCTGTCTCCCTCTCATACCTGCACGCTCTTTACGGACAGGGAACGTTCCTGTTAATGCTGTTGTATGTACTCTTCCAAGAGCTTAGGACAGTGCTCTGCACATAGTAAGTGCTCAATAAAGGTGATTGATGAACTGATATTTCCTTCCAAGGAAAGGTTCAGAGTAGGTCTACATGAAGAAGTCTAAACATCTTTTCTGATTTGGTGTCCACATTTTTCACATCACAGAGGAAACAGAGGCAGGGAGAAGGGTACACTTATGTGAACCTGTAACTTAGTCGATCAATCAATCAATTACATTTATTGAGAGCTTACTAGGTGTAGAGGATGTACTCAGCCCTTGAGGGAACATAACAGAGTCAGTAAAAATGACCTCTGTCTGCAAGAAGTTTATAATCTCGTGGGTTAGAGAGATGCTGCAATAAAATACTGGTAGGGAAAGGAACAGGGTTTGAAGATGTGTAGATAAATACTGTGGGGGTGGGTTGGGGTGAGGTTACTCCTCTGCTTTGGGGCTGTAGTAGAAGTTCTGTGTGGGCTTGGACTAGGATGTGGAGATGAGAAATTTATCAGGGAAGGACTCCTGAAGGATTTTAAAGGGCTTTGAAAATGGGGAAAGCAGTAGCCTGTTGGACTGCCACATCGCCTAGTGGAAACAGTACAGCCCTGAGAGTCAGAAGGACCTGGGTTCTAATCCCGGCTCTGCCACGTGTCTGCTTTGTAACCTCGGACAAGTCACTTCACTTCTCTTTGCTTCAGTAGCCTCATCTGTAAAATGGGGATTAAGCCTGAACCCCATGTGGGACAGGGGCTGTGTCCAACTTGATTAGCTTGTAGGTACCCCAGTGTTTAGAAATGTGCTTGACACAAGGCTTAGTGGAAAGAACACAGGCTTGGGAGTGGGATGTCGTGGGTTCTTATCCCAGCTCTGCCGCCTGTCTGCCGTGTTATCTTGGGCAAGTCACTTACCTTCTCTGTGCCTCAATTACCTCATCTGTAAAATGGGGATTAAGATTGTGAGCCCCAACTGGGACAACCTGATAATCTGTATAGCGCTAGCAACGTGGTTTAGCGGAAAGAGCCCAGGTTTGGGATTCAGATGTCGTGGGTTCTAATCCCAACTTTGCCAGTTGTCATGTATGTGATTTTGGGCAAGTCATTTAACTTCTCTGTGCCTCAGTTCCCTCATCTGTAAAATGGGGATTAAGACTGTGAACCCCACAAGGGACAACCTGATTTACATTGTAACTACACCTGTGCCGAGAACAGTGCTTGGCACACAGTGAATGCTTAATAAATACCATCTTTTCTTCCCTTCTAGACTGTGAGCCCATTGTTGGGTGGGCATTGTCTCTATTTGTTGCCAAATTGTACTTTCCAAGCACTCTCTGCATGCAGTAAGCACTCAATAAATATGATTGAATGAATGAAAGCCATGATTCAGTCATAAATTCATGTGAAGGAGGAGGGAATTCCTAGTGGAAGGGAAGACATGGGCAAGAGGTCGTCTGTGAGAGAGGTGAGAACAGGACATATTGAATAGGTTGGTTGGAGAGGAGCAAAGTGTGCGAGCTCAGTTGCAGTGAGAGAGGAATAAGGGTAAATAAAGGGGAGATGATCGAGTGCCTTGGAGCCAATACTTAGGAGTTTCTGGTGGATGTGGAAAGGTATGGGCAAACATTGGAAGTTTCAATGACTTGGGAGATGTGCTCAAAGTGATGCTTTAGAAAAATGATCTGGGCATGGCAGGGAGGTCTGATAGAAAATTCCCAAATTTTTCTTGGTGAGGTGTAATAGGAGGAGCCAAAAGAAGTTGAAGGGAAAGGGAGGTGGAGCAATTTTCATTTCAGTCATTCCATCATATTTATTGAGCGCTTACTGTGTGCAGAGCACTGTACTAAGCCCTCGGAAAGTACAATTTGGCAACAGAGGCAATCCCTACCCAACAACAGGCTCACAGTCTAGAAGGGGGAAACTGACAACAAAATAAAACAAATAGGCATTCAGAGTCCCTAGTCCTGACTAGCTAAGGGGACCCTGTAAAAGCCTTTTTCGTATTTCCAGGTCTTTCCCCTACCTGACTCCTTGTTCATCTCTTTGCACTATGCCATCCCTCTCTGCAGTTTAACCCATCTAATACCACCATCCAATGTCAGTCAACAGAGTGAAGCACGGAAGAGATGAAAGCAGAGCTCAAAAGAGTGGTGGGAGAGACAGCGAGAATGTACTTTCAAAGCGCCTAGTACAGTGCTCTGCACACAGTAAGTGCTCAATAAATACGATTGAATGAATGAAAGAATGAATGAATGGAGAAGCACCCACTTGAAAAGCCTACATGGATGTAGCTGGTGATGAGGAAGTCTATATCCCCAGGAGCATCTTAAGTGGGAAATCAGTAGTAATCAAATGTTTCCAGCTCAGGGAAGAAGTGACCAGTGTCCTGAATGGGACAACCAGAAATTGAGCCTATCCAGAATTCTCTGGGCCAATCAAGCTTTCTGGTCCATTAATTATATCTAGTTGGTATAACCACCAAAGGTCTGCAGAGCATTAGTGGAATTGCTGGTTCCCAAGGGTCTAAAGTAATAATAATAGTAATAGTAATAATGACATTTCTTAAGTGCTTACTATGTGCCAGACACTGTACTAGAGAAGCAACGTGGTTTAGTGGAAAGAGCCTGGGCTTGGGAGTCAGAGGTCGTGGGTCCTAATCCCGGGTCCCCTACTTGTCAACTGTGTGACTTTGGGCAAGTCACTTAACTTCTCTGTGCCTCAGTTAACTCATCTGTAAAATGGAGATTGAGACTGTGAGCCCCATGTGGGACAATATGATTACCTACCCCAGTGTTTAGAACAGTGCTTGGCACATTGTAAGCACTTCACAAACACCATCATCATTATTATTACTATTATTACTAAGCTCTGGGTTACATACAAGCTCATCAGGTTGGACACAGTCCCAGTCCTACTTAGCTCTCACAGTCTCAATCCCCATTTTTCAGATGAAGTAACTGAGGCCCAGAGAAGTGAAGTGACTTGCACAAGATCACACAGTGAACAACTGGCAGAGCCGGGATTAGAACCCAGGTCCCTTCCCTTTTTTGAGTTGGAGCCATTTCAGATGTCAGATCTGGTAGGGAAGAGCTTAGCATCTGTTACTTCCTTGCAGACATGGATTCTGGGAAACCAACTCCTGATGCTCTTGAGTACAAGGCTGTAAGTGGCAAAGGTACCTCAGGACCCCTTTTAAAGAAAGGAGGGTGGAGGGAGCAAAGGTTAAATGATGAGGAGAGAAATACTGAAATTTTAAGCAAGGGGCATTGTGAATTTTGGGGAATGCTTCCTGGAGGATGTGGCGCTTTAGAAAGATGATGAAGATGGGAGAGAATTACTATCTGGCAGATTTGGGGAGTGAAGCAGCCTGGCCTAGTGGATAGAGCCCAGGCCTGGGACTCAAAAGGCCCTGGGTTCTACTCTCAGTTTTTCCACTTTTCTGTTGCGTGACCTTGGGCAAGTCACTTAACGTCTCTGTGCCTCAGTTCCCTCATCTGCAAAATGTGAATCAAGACTATGATCTCCACATGGGACATGGACTCTGTTTAACCTGATTACCTTGTACCTACCTCAATGCTTAGAACAGTGCCTGGTGCATAGTAAGCATTTAACAAATGCCAGTTTTTTAAAAAAAACTGAAGTTTGAGGGGAATAATAACCATATGAATGAGACGGTTGGAGTTAAGAATTGACATCCAGGTCTAGTTAGAAAGTGAGTTTGGGAATACCAGAGAGTGAGAATGATGGAGAAGGAGGTGAAAAAAGTTGATATGTAAAATGGAGAAGCCTTGAAGCCAATGGAAAGGGAGTTTGGCTTAATGCAGAGGGAAAGGGAGAGGATTCATCCAGAGCACAGAGAATGAACTGAAGTGGAAGAGCTCTGTACACAGTAAGCGCTCAATAAATACTACTGAATGAATGAAAGAGGCTGGAGGTAGAGAGACCACATAGGAGGTTGAGGGGTTTTTAAGATGCTCTATCTGAAAATGATCGAAGACTCTTCTTGGAGACCTGTTTCATGAGGAAAGGTTCAATCACGAGGGTATATGATTGTAGTGACCATTAGCTTCTTCTGGATAATTATCTGGGGAATTACAGAAGAAAATTCTTCTCACTTGAGCCATGCAGATAATTGCCTTAATGCTTAACATTGATTGGTAATAGATATCCGGGGAGTAACTATTATTGGTTGTTCATTCTTCTGACTTTCCAGGATTCATTTCCTTTATTAAACTTGTTTACCACCTTCAAACTAGAAAGTAAGGCTTTTTTGTTTTATGCAAAACCTGCTTTTCTCAGCCTCCTTTCAGAAGGATGGCAGCACAGCTTGTTGCTGGAGAGGGAAGTTTGCTAATAGAATAGGTGTTTTTCTTTTTCCCTTTCCTCTCAAGATCTGTTGGAAGCCTCTAGTGGAAGTCAGAGATCTAAGGGCTTAACAATATTTCCATTATAGAGTAGATGCCACATGGCCTAGTGTAAAGAGCTGGGATTCAAGGGCCTGGATTCTAATCCCAGTTCTACCGTGTGCCCGCTGTGTGACTTTGGGTAAGTCACTTCACTTCTCTGGGTCCCTGAAGCACAGAATACCTGTTGTGTATCCTATTTTGACTGTGAGCCCTGTGTGGGAAAGAAACTGCATCTGAGCTGATGAACTTGTATCCAGGGCTTGGTACAATGTTTGAGACATAGTAAATATTTAATAAATATCATGGTAGTAATTATGATGATTCATTCAATTTTATTGAGCACTTACTGTGTGCAAAGCACAGTAATAAGCACTTGGGAGGGTAGAATATAACAACAGACAGACACATTCCTGCCCACAATGAGCTCACGGTCTAGAGGGGGAGAGAGATGTTAATACAAATAAATAGATAAATTACAGATATATACATATGTGCTTTGGGGAGGATTAATGAAGGAACAAGTAAGAGGACGCAGAAGGGAGTGACAGAAGAGGAAAGGAGGGCTTAGTCAGGGAAGGTTTATTGAGCAGATGTGCCTTAATGATGATTAGAAACCGAAAGATTGCACCACAGAAATTTTCAAGCGACCCTACCTTCTCCAACAGTGGGCGGGTTGCAGGCCTGAGCTTCTGCTGGTTTAATTGATTAATGTACTTCAGGAAACACCAGCCCAGATCCAGTACAGTTCTCAAATGGTGATAAATGACCACATCTGTGTGAAATGGGTGAGGTGGCAGTAAGGCCCTCTGACAAACCAGAAAATGAAACGATTACTATCGGATTCTATTGACTCGTCTGGTTAGCGCCGTTGTGCTTCTGCCTAAAGGTTAATTGGACTTGAACTCAAGAAATTAAGAGGTCAGCATGGGTCACGGTGACAGCAGGGCTTCTTTTGAACTCCCTGCTAATCACATTTGGCAGAACAAGGACAAATTGGTTTGACCAACCTGGGCGCGGTTCAGTGGCTCTAAAAGTAATGGTTTGTTCAAATTATTAAACAAGCCATAACTTTGCATTTCAAATGGTATGCCCCGGATTTTAAGATTCCCATCATCTATCACTAGCTGCATTGTCTAGTTAGGATCTTGGGCGTGAGCCTGGAGTCTACATTTAACAATCAGCATTAAAATGGAGAGGGTGGTGCCATTTCATTTTAGAGATTTCGCTCTAAAGTATTTCTAGAAGTTCTGGAAAAGTGGAATGAAAAGGGAGTTAAATTTACAGCTCTGATTACGGGGGGTCAGATATGACTGCAGTGCTCTTCCGGTGACCATTTCATATCATTTCACCGCTTTAAATGAACTATTTGGGGGAAATTTATAGTGAATCAAGCTGAATGTTTCATATTTCCTCATAGTACATTGAAAAGTTATGACCCTTTAATAGTTCTGTAAATCAATTAATGTGGCATTGGAGAAGCAGCATGATTTAGTAGGTAGAACATGGCTCTGGCAGTCAAGGGACATGGGTTCTAAATCTGCCACTTGCCTGCTGTGCGATCTTGGGTAATTTAATGAACGGCTCTGGCCTAAATTACCTTATCCGTAAAATGGGGATAAACTATCTGTTGTCCCTCAGAATGTGAGCCCCATGTGGGTCAGGGACTGTCTTCACTCCAGTTAGTTTATCTACCCCAGTGTGTAGTACAGTGCTTTGCACATTGTATGCTCTTAACAAATACCACAATTATTTACTGAGTGATTACTCAGTTCAGAACATGGTGCTGAACCACTGGGCGAGTACAATACAGTAATAATGATGATAATAATAATAATGGCATTTATTAAGCACTTACTATGTGCATAGCACTGTTCGAAGCACTGGGGAGGTTACAAGGTAATCAGCATTTCCCCTGGGGGGCTCACAGTCTAAATTCCCATTTTATAGCTTAGAGAACTGAAGCACAGAGAAGTTAAGTGACTTGCCCCAAGTCACACAGCTGACAATTGGCGGAGCAAGGATTTGAACCCATGACCTCTGACACCACAACCTGTGCTCTTTCCATTGACCCACGCAGCTTCTCTAAATGGATAGGATCCCTGCCTTCAAGGGGCTTACAATCCAGCAAATTTATACAATATCTTCCTGGTCACACTGATAATATTTAATCACACATCTCCAAGTCAACCGTATGTGCATATGCACACTAGTAAATCACTGTGTTCTGATTGACTTCTGATGGGATGTTAAACTTAGCCACTATTCACTTCAGTCTCACTATTATTATTCTTCTGGCCTAGTGGAAAGAGCCCGGATCTGGGTTCCAATCCTGACTCAACCACTTGTCTGCTGTGTGAACTAGGACTAGTCACTTAACTTCTCTGTGCCTCAGTTCTCTAAACTATAAAATGGGAATTTAGACTATGAGCCCCATTTGGGTGGGGACTGTGTCGAATCTGATTTCCTTGAATTCGTTCATTCATTCGATCATATTTATTGAGCGCTTACTGTGCAGAGCACTGTACTAAACGATTGGAAAGTACAATTCAGCAACAAATAGAGACAATCACTGCCCAATAACAGGCTCACATTCTAGAAGGGGGGAGACAGACATCAAAACAAGTAAACAGGCATCAGTAGCATCAATATAAAAAAAATTATAGATATATGTACATCATTAATAAAATAGAATAATAAATATGTGCAAATATACACAAGTTCTTTGGGGCAGGGAGGGGGGTAGAGTAGGGGGAAGGAGGAGGAGTGATGGGGAGGGAAGGAGGGGCAGAGGAAAAGGAGGGCACTCGGGGAGTCACATACCTGTCTACCCCAGAGCTTGGAACAGGGCTTGACACATAGGAAACACTTAAATACCATGATTATTATTATTACCATTTTCAAGACCTCCAATCTAATGGTTTCAGTAGTGATAGCAGTCAGAAACAAGGTTTGGTAATGGGGGCAGTTTAGTGGCAGTATTTGGAAGCCAAATTTAGTAGAACAGAAGGGATGTTCTCCCAAGTGCTCAAAGAAGCACTCAAAAAATATGATTGATTCATTGAATCATACATTGAACTTCTCAGCACACTTAGGAAGACCTGAGCTGTGAAGTACTGCTATGTTGTGGGAGTTTTTACGGTATTTATTAAACCCTTACTATGTGCCAGGCTCTGAACTAAGAGCTGGGAGAGATATAAGCTAATCACGTTGGACACAGTCCACGTCCCACATTGCCACATTGGACTTACAGTCTTAGTCCCCATTTTACAGATGAGGTAACTGAGGCACAGAGAAGGTAAGTGACTTGCCCAAAGTCACACAGCAGTCAAGTGGCAGAGCTGGGATTAGACCCCAGGTCCTTTTGACTTCCAGGACCGTGCTTTATCCACTGCTTCAAGTACTTTTTGGTTTTCATGTGCTTTGAATGAGATGCATTCAGTCATTCTAGAAGGGATGTATTTGTCTCCTGAAGGATACTACAGCTAGTCACACATTTACACCCACACTCTCCCCACCATATGCAGGTATTCGTACACACCTACACACCCTAAGGGTTTAAAGTTGATGGTGAGAGTTTATCCATGTGTGGAAACTTAGGTACTAAACCTGACAGAGCATCTTTAGAAAGGGCATTCCTGGATGCTAAGCACACCTTCTGCTAGCAATGCCTAATGTCATTTTCAGTTTTTCCTCTATTCAGGGTGTTTGTCTACTAACTAAATTTTATTCCCTCCCTGCCTGAGCATTTAGTACATTGCACTCTACAAAATAAGCACTCAATAAATACCATATATTGAGTGAAGAGAGTCTCTCTTTATTAATAATAATAATAATGATAGCATTTATTAAGCGCTTACTATGTGCATAGCACTGTTCTAAGCACTGGGGAGGTTACAAGGTGATCAGGTTGTCCCACGGGGGGCTCACAGCCTTCATCCCCATTTTACAGATGAGGGAACTGAGGCCCAGAGAAGTTAAGTGACTTGCCCAAAGTCCCACAGCTGACAATTGGCGGAGCTGGGATTTGAACTCACGACCTCTGACTCCAACGCCTGGGCTCTTTCCACTGAGCCATGCTGCTTCTCCTATCATCACTGTAGCTCTCAAGCACATGCATGTATCGCACAGCTGCTAACGTTTTGTTTCAAGGCAGTGAACCCCGTGTGGAACAGGGACTGTGCGCAACCTGCATAGCTTGTATTTACCCCAGAGCTTAGTACAGTGCCTGACACATGGTAAATGCTTAACAAATGCCATAAAAAAAAATTATGTCACTACACATCTCTTTTCTCCCTGTTTATGGTTGCCCCCCAACTCCAATTCAACTTATTTCACTCTCCTCCCATTTTCCTTCCATTTTCCTCCCATGTAGGTTCTGTCAAGAAAATTCTGCTTATGTTTCCGACTTGTACTTACCAAGTGCTTAGTACAGTGCTCTGCACACAGTAAGCACTCAATAAATATGATTGAATGAATAAATGCAAAGGAATGAGAATTTACTTTAAGCAAATCTCTCACTTGGGGGTTCACTAAATGGCATTTATTGAGCACTCATTATGTTCAGAGCACTGCACTAGCACTTGGAAAGTTGGAAGACACAATCCCTGACTTCAGGGAGCATATAGTTTAGGGGAAGTTGAAATCTAATTTTCAAGTATTTTGAGGGACACTAAATTTCTACACTAACAGGTATTTTCTCCTTTATTTTAAACTGTGGGTGATTTTTTTTCCCTGAATCACATATGTTTAAATCATCAATTGGCACATCGGTTTGTGAGAGCTATTTCATTCCACTCAAGAATTTTCAATCTCTTTAATGAGTCAGCTTGCTCAGCCCTAGAGTAAGCAATGAAAAGCAATGTTTTCCATCTCACTCGATAAGTACAGCACCAAGGGAATATTTGAGAACTTCCTTCATGATTGTTGAAATTTGAAGGACAACACCTTACCCAAATCCCAACTCTGCTTTAGCCACCGCTCGGATTCTACTCTGGGTCTGGGGAGAAAACCTGGAGGTAATTCAGGGGTAACAGAGACACGTGGTTGGGATTTGGGTAAGTGGTAACGGAGCCACGTGGTTTTGAAGTCAATCCAACTGGGGTTCACCATCAGGGTCCCCAGAAGAAAATCGACAAGATTCCTTTCCTTTCAACTCTTAATCCTCTAATCTTCACCAGTGGCCTGTCAACAAAGCAACTCTGCTTTAGCTACCGCTCGAATTCCACTGTGGGTCTGGGCAGAAAACCTGGAGGTAATTCAGGGGTAACAGAGCCACGTGGTTTTGAAGTCGATCCAACTGGGGTTCCATCAGGGTACCCAGAAGAAAATCAACAAGATTCCTTTCCTTTCAACTCTAAATCCTCTAATCTTTGCCAGTGGCCTGTCAACAAAGCCTCATTAGAATGCCAAAATTCAATCGAATGAACATTTATGTAGGCCCTCGAAATGTTGGCACTGTGTAAGTGCTTCAGACGAGAAGGCTTAACCTGTGAGAAAACCCTCAATAGTAGTAAACATGGGTTCTTTTCGTACAAAGAAGGAACATTTGATTCGATTTCACATCCAGAGTCGGAGCTCAGACAGCCTACTTTCATCTTAATTGATAATTGTAGTATAGCAAATTTGCTTTTGGAGGAAAAAAATAGAGGCAGTGAAAGCATAGGCTTGGAAAGTACTTGGGTTGTTCTGAAAAGACAAAGTTTACATAATGGCAAATTAGCAACCAGCAGGTTGGCTGTGGGGGATGGGGGGACATTTTTATTGCTTTCATCAATATTGCAAGGCTTAGGTTCCTGTAGGGGCTAAAAAGAGCTTAAGTTTAAAACGCAAGGCATGAGCAACAGACTGTATATTTGGACCTGGGCTCCAGGTTGGCACTAAAGAGTGTTTTACACAGCAAGCAACTGAGTTTCACTCCATTTAATTTTCTATCTGGGGAATTGTACTGGTGCTAAGCGTTGCACTGGTTCTGGCCCATTAAAGAGTGGAGCAGGAGTGAAGCCAGTTACCCAATGGAAAGAAAAGAGGGGCTGTTAAACTCTCTAGTTTCTGTTGTGTGTGAGATCACCCTGGATGGGAGGTAGCAATGGCTGGGGCTCAACAGGGTTGTGATTCAAAGGCTCCTGGATTTTTTTTTATTGCAAGCACTAAAGAAAATTTTTACATTTAGACAGTTAAAATTTCCAAGCCATTTAGCAGACACTTTGAGCACATTCAGAATATGGAGAAGCAGCATGGCTCAGTGGAAAGAGCACTGGTGTTGAATTCAGAGGTCATGGGTTCAAATCCCGGCTCCACCAATTGTCAGCTGTGTGACTTCGGCAAGTCACTTAACTTCTCTGTGCCTCAGTTACTTCATCTGTAAAATGGGGATTAAGACTGTGAGCCCCATGTGGGACAAACTGATCACCTTGTATCCTCCCCAGCGCTTAAAACAGTGCTATGCACATAGCACTTAAATGCCATTATTATTATTATTATTTTGTCTTTCAGACTGAACTAATAGAAAGACAAAAGGGATTGAAAATAGAACCATGGGTTTATGTTTCATGAGCTTTCTCCATTTCCCTCTGTCTCCCCTCCCCAGCTTTCATTTTATATGTAAATGTATATGTATAATTATGGTATTTAAGCACTTACTATGGGCCAGTCACTGTATGAAGCTCTGGAATGACTGTGACTTTTGTTAAACAGTACTCTGTACTGAGCACTGAAGTGGATACAAGCGAATCAGGTTGGACACAGTCCCTGTTCCATGTGGGGCTCATAGCCTTAATCCCCATTTTACAGATGAGGTAACTGAGGCACAGAGAAGTGAAGTGAGTTGTCCAAGGCCACACCACAGACAAGTGGCAGAGTCAGAATTAGAACCCATGACCTTCTGATTCCCAGGCCCATGCTCCATCCACTATGCCATGCTGCTTCTCTTGCTCTCTATGTAGATTTGTATCTAACCATAGATATGTGTGTGTCTCTCTCTCTTTCTCTCTCTCTCTCTCTCTCTCTCTCTCTCTCTCTCTCTCTGTCTCTGGCTAGATACAAACATTTATCTATACTTAATCTATATAAAAATTATACTAAGGCATTTCTCATTTTTATTTCAAGGAATTTTGGTCAATACATGAAGGTATTTTGTTCTTGATTTTATCACTTGAAGCTTAAGAAAAACCTGGTTCTTGATGTAGTCTGTAAATTCATTGTGGGCAGGGAATATGTCTGTTTATTGTTGTATTGTACTCTCCCAAGTGCTTGGTACAGTGCTCTGCCTACAGTAAGCACTCAATATGTACAACTGAATAAATGATAATTAACCTGATAACAGATACTTATGCTTTTTACAGTAAAATTAAACATCTAAGAAGTGACTGGAATTTTTTTCCCTAGTTTATAAACTGACTCTATGAACTTCCTCTAGAGGTTTCTCCTTAAGGGGAATTCTGTTTTGTGAATTCCAGTGTGAAACTCTCTGTTCATTTTAATGTCAATTGCATGTCCAAACTCCACTGCCCCTCTCTATTTAGAAGGATAACCTTCTTAGCTTTCACAGTCGTTTGACTCTCTTGGTTCAAACATGCATCTCTGTAATGGTATTTGAAAAAAAACACCTAAAAGTTATATTTAATACCTTATCTCTTCAGTACATAAGGATACTTAGCACAAAACTTAAGAGTGCTGTCCTTCTATGTAAGAACTACTCATGTCCCTGTGGAAATTGTACAGAGGGTTGTTTTTTCCATTCTTTAGGGGGGAAATTAAGTTATGGGAAGGTTAAGTTACCACCCTGAGGTCACACAAATAAATGACGATAAATAACCACAGCAAATTAGAACAGAATTGAGGTTAACTTGATTTACAGAGCAGTCCTCTGTCTGCGAGCCCTCGTGGCCTTTCTTTCACTTTCTTAAAAGGGTTGTGTGAGTTCTTTAGCCAATGATTTTCATTCATTTCTAAATAATTGAGCTTTAGTTGGTCTTGATCAAAGGCTACCGAGCTCTGTCAAGGCCAGGCCAGAAACAGGGGTGGGAGAGAATAAGTTGACTCCTTTAGAGCTGTGATGATAATAAATAGTACTTATTATATGGTAAATTCTGTGCAAAGAGGTACAAGATAATCAGGTCTCTGTCCCATGTGGGACTATCAATTTAGGGTGAGGGAAATAAGGTATTTAATCCCCATTTTACAGATGAGGAAACGAAGTCAAAGAGAAATTAAGCGATTTGTCCAAGGTTACACAGTTATGTTGTCAGTCCAGTAACGAGCCAAGGAGATTGAGGAAGGCATGGGACTCTGTTTTGGGGGTCTTTTTTGTTTTTATAGTATTTGTGAAAAGCTTACTGCATGTCAAAAATCGTTCTAAGTGGTGAGGTAGGTATAAATCAATTAGGTCCTACACAACTAATTAGGCCCCTGTCCAGCTTGGGGCTCACAGTCTAAGTACGAGGGAGAATGGATTTTAAATGCCCATTTTGCAAATGAGGGAACTGAGGCACAGAGAAGTGAAGTGACTTGCCCAAAGTCACACAGCAAGCAATTGGCAGAGCCGGGATTGAAACCCAGGCCCTTCTGGATCCCAGGTCCGTGCTTTATCTACTAGGCCAAGCTGCTTCTCTGTTCCCCTAGTATCATATCGTCTCTATCTATACACACGCCATTACCTTCAAGGACTGTTCTAGACTATCAGAGCACAGTTCTAGGATAGGAAGAGTTGTGGTGATGGCATAAACCCAACTTGGTTGGAGGAGTTCACAGGCCTGGGAAGGACCTGGGTTCTAATCATGGCTCCTCCACTTATCTGCTGTGTGACCTCAGGCAAGTCACTTAACTTCTCTGTGCCTCATGTACCTCATCTGTAAAATTAGGATAATGACAATGAGCCCCATGTGGTAATAATAATAATGATAATGATGATGATGGCATTTGTTAAGCGCTGACTATGTGCAACATACTGTTCTAAGTGCTGGGGAGGATACCAAGTGACCAGGTTGTCCTATGCGGGGTTTACAATCTTAATCCCCATTTTACAGATGAGGTAACTGAGGCACAGAGAAGTTAAGTGACTTGCCCAAGGTCACACAGTTGACAATTGGTGGAGCCGGGATTTGAACCCATGACCTCTGATTCCCAATCCCGTGCTCTTTCCACGGAGCCACGCTGCTTCTCTTGGTACAAGGACTGTGTCCAACCTGATTAGCTTGTGTCTACCCCAGCACTTAGAACAACGCTTGACACATAGGAAGCACTTAACAAATACCATCATTGTTAGGAGTTGCGCGAGGAAGAAATGAGGTAGAGTTTATGTGATGAATTAAAACCACTTCCCATGCATCCACATCCACCAAATTGACTGATAATATTTTCTCCCACTCCATATTTTCTTTGGCGGAACCTCCAGTATTTCCTAAATCCAGGTGGGATGACAGTGAAGTCAGTCAGTCGTATTTATTAAGTGCTTACTGTATGCAGAGCACGGTATTAAGTGCTGGGGAGAGTACAGTATACAGTGAACAGATACATTTCCTGCCCACAGTGAGCTTACACTCTAGAGGGGGAGACAGACATTTAAATAAATAAATTACAGATAGGTATGTGAGTGTTGTGGGGCTGGGACAGGGGATGAATAAAGGGAGCAAGTCCGAGTGCCACAGGAGGGAGTGGAAAAAGAGGAAAGGAGGGCTCAGTCAGGGAAAGCCTCTTGGAGGAGATGGGCCTTCAATAAGACTTTGAAGGCAGGGAGAGTCATTGTTGGATATGAGGAGGGAGGGCATTCGAGGCCAGAGGCAAGACGTGGGTGTGAGTTCGGTGGTGAGATAGACGAGATGGAGGTACAGTGAGAAGATTAGCCCTAGAGAAGCAAAGTGGGTGGGCTTGGTTGTAGCAGGGGAATAGCAAGGTGAGGTAGGAGGGGGCAAGTGGAGTGAAGGGGATTGATGTCTGGCCACTTGCCCACTCAGGCAGCAGTTGATAATTGAGTGGATTCTTGGGTCAATCAGAAAACATGCGCCAGGATGTACTCTTACATGAAAAACTCCAGTTTGCCCAACCACAACTGAATGATCTTGAGTGCTCCAACATGAACCTGGGACAAAAAACACAAGTAGAAAATTTCCCCATTGTTAGGTGGCTAATAGGGCAGATTCATTCCAGCCATGAGGGAAATCTGGGATCTCTAAAAGCCTTTTTCAGTGTGACAAAGGTGTTCCTCGTGTACACTGGCCCATCCTCCTCTAGTTCTTTTAACTCATGCTTCAGTGACAATATTGAGAGCATTAAAACACGGACATGTTCAATGTTCTAAACTAGGAGGTTGGATAGATTTTATTTGGTGCCTGAGTCTACCTTGAAGTTGGAATGTTTCTGAGGAGTTCATTCATTCATTCAATTGATTTTATTGAGCACTTACTGTGTGCAGAGCACTGTACTAAGCGCTTGGGAAGTACAAATAGGCAACATAAAGGAACGGTCCCTACCCAACAATGGGCTCACAGTCTAAAAGGGGGAGACAGACAACAAAACAAAACAAGTAGACAGGCATCAATACCATCAAAATAAATAGAATTATAGCTATATACACATCATTAATAAAATAAAGTAAGAAAGATGTACAAATATGCACAAGTGCTGTGGGGAGGGGAAGGGGGTAGGGCAGAGGGATGGAGGGGGTGATGGGGAGGGGAGGAGGAGTGGAGGAAACGGGGGGGGGGCTCCGTCTGGGAAGGCCTCCTGGAGGAGGTGAGCTCTTAGCAGGGCTTTGAGGGGAGGAAGAGAGCTAGTTTGGTAGATATGTGGAGGGAGGCCTTTCCAGGCCAGAGGTAGGATGTGGGCCAGGGGTTGGCAGTGGGACAAGTGAGAACAAAGTACAGTCAGGAGGTTAGCGGTGGCAGAGGAATGGAGGGTGTGGGCTGGGCTGAAGAAGGAAAGAAGGGAGATGAGGTAGGAGGGGGCGAGGTGATGGACAGCCTTGAAGCCAATAGTGAGGAGTTTTTGCTTCATTCGAAGGTTGATATAGGCAACCACTGGAGATTTTTGAGGAGGAGAGTGACATGCCCAGGGTGTTTCTGTTTCTTTTTATGGAATGCAATGTAATTGGGCCATTGAAAGTGTTCTAGTCCCATCCCCTGTCTCAAGGCACATGATCCCTTGGCACCTTATCGAAACACAAGCCTCTTCCCTTCTTCCCTACTTGACTGCCATCTTTAACTATTCACTCTCCAATGGCTTCTTCCCCACTGCTTTCAAACATGCTCATGTATCCCTATGCTAAACAAAAAAGTTCTCCACTGACCCTCTCCCCAGCTCCCTTCAGTTGTCGCCCCATCTGCCTCCTATCATTCCTCTCCAAACATCTTAGTGGCAAGAGCCTGGGCTTTGGAGTCAGAGGTCGTGGGTTCTAATCCCGGCTCCACCACTTATCAGCTGTGTGACTTTGGGCAAGTTGTTTCACGGTTCAGTGGGCCTCAGTGACCTCACCTGTATAATGGGGATGAAAACTGTGAGCCCCACGTGGGACAACCTGATGACCTTGTGTCCTCCCCTGTGCTTAGAACAGTGCTTGGCACATAGTAAGTGCTTAACAAATGCCAACATCATGATTATTATTATTATTATTATTATTATTATTTGAGCGATTTGTCTACCCTTGGTGTTTCCACTTCCGCTCCTCCAATCCTCCCCTTGACTCTCCTCCAATCTGGCCCCTGCTCTCTTCACTCCATAGAAATTGCCCTTTCAAAAGTCACCGGTGATCTCCTTTTTGTCACACCCAACAGCCTCTACTCCATCCTAATCCTCTTAGACCTCTCAACTGCCTTCGACACTGTGGACTACCCTCTTCTCCTGCAAACATCATAATTATTATTATTATTAGTAGTAGTAGTAGTAGTAGTAGTAGTAATAATACTGTTATTATTTGGCATTTGTTAAATGCCTACTATATGTCAAGCACAGTACTGAGCGCTGGGGTAGATACAAGCTAATCAGTTTGGACACAGTTCATGTCCCATGTGGGACTCAGTTTTTATCCCCATTTTACAGAGCAGGTAACTGAGGCGCATAGAAGTTAAGTGATTTATCCAAGGTCACACAGAAGACAAGTGGTAAAGCAAGGATTAGAATTCAGGTCCTCCAACTCCCAGGCCCGTGCTTTTCACTAGGCCACACTGATTTTCACCTAACTAACCTTGACTACCCTCTCCTGAATCTCCTATCTCTCTGGCCAGTTCTTTTCAGTATCTTTCTCAGGGTTCTCTTCTGCCAACCACCCTCTATCTGTGGGAGTCTCTCGAGCTTCAGTTCTTGGTTTCTTTCTATTCTCCATCTACACCCACTCCCTCGTAGAATGCATTTGTTCCTATGGCTTCAAGTACCATCACTAGTGGGATGATTCCCAAATTTACATCCCATCCCTGATCCCTCCTTCTCTGCAATCTCCTATTTCTTCCTTCCTTCAGGAGATCTCTACTTGGATAATAATAATAATACTTATGGTATTTGGTAAGCGCTTACTATGTGCCAAGTACTGTACTAAGCACTGTGGTGAATACAAACAAATCAAGGTTGGACACAGTCCCTGTCCCACAGGGACTCACAATCCTAATCCCCATTTTACAAATGAGGTCACTGAGGTGACTGGCCCAAGGCCACACAGCAGATAAGCGGCAGAGCTGGGAATAGAACCCATGAACTCCTGAATTCCAGGCCCATGCTCTATCCACTATGCCATGCTGTTTCCTGCCATTATCCCAAACTGAACATATCCAAACCAGAACTCCTCATCTTTCCACCTGATCCCTGTCCCTGATTCTTGATTTTACCATCTCTGTAAACAGAATAAAGATTCCCCCCATTCAAGCAGTCATTCAATCATATTTGTTGAGCACTTGCTGTGTGCAAAGCAGTCTCACCAGCCTATAACATTGATATTATCCTTGATTCATCTCTCTCATTAAATGCTCATATTCAATCTGTTACTAAAACCTGTCAGTTCTGCCTTCACATCTCTAAAATCCATCCTTTCCTAACCATTCAAACTGCTTCCTTGCTGGTCCAGGCACTTGTTCCAGCCCACCTGGGCAACTGCTGCAGCCTCCTTGGTGACCTCCCTGCCTCCTGTCTCTCCGCAATCCAGTCCATATTTCATTCTGCTGCCCAGATCATTTTTCTGAAAATACATTCAGTTCATCTTTCCCCACTCCTCAAGAACCTCCAGGGGTTGTTCAATAATAATAATAATAATAATGGTACTTATTAAGCACATACTAGGTGCCAGGCACTCTTCTAAACACTGGGGTAGATACAGGGTAATCAGGTTTGACATAGTCCCTGTCCCACATAGGGCTCACAGTATTCATCCCCATTTTACAGGTGAGGAAACTGAGGCCCAGAGAAGTTAAGTGACTTGTCCAAGGTCACACAGCATATGAGTGGCAGAGCCAGGATTAGAAACCATGACGTTCTTACTCCCAGGCCCGTGCTCTATCCTCTAGACCATGCTGCTTCTCAACCATCTCTGAGTCAAGTAGAACATTTTTACCATTGGCTTAGAGCTTTCAATCACCTTGTCCCCACCTACTTTACCTCACTGATTTCCCAGCATGCTCACTTTACTCCTCCAACATCAACCTACTCACTGTACCTTGATCTCATCTTTCTCGCCACTGACTCCTCGCCGATGTCCTGCCTCTGGCCTGGAATGCCCTCCCCTATCATATCTGACAGACCGTCACCCTTCCCACCTTCAAAGCCTTACTAAAATCACATCTTCTCCACGAGGTCTTCCCCAATTAAGCCCTCATTTCCTCTCCTCCCTCTCCTTTCTGCATCACCCTTGCACTTGGTTTAATACCTTTTCAGAACTTGATAATCCCCCCTCCCTCAGCCCTACAGCACTTATATACATATTCGTAATTGATTTTAATGCCCATCTCCCCCTCTAGAGTGTAAACTCCTTGAGACAGGAAACAAGTCTACCAACTCTTATATTTTGCTCTCCCAAAGTCCTAGGACAGTGCTCTGCACACAATAAGCACTCAGTAAATATGATTGATTGACCTATCTCCCCTGTGACATGAAAACTGTGGGAAAAGGTGAATGTAAATGAGATTGCATTGAAAGAATCATCTCCTAGTTAATATTTATGATAGTTATGAAGTGCTTACTATGTGTCGTGCACTATTCCAAGCTCTGGGGTAGATACAAGGTTTCAGGTTAGATACAGTACCTGTCCCACATGGAGGGAATCGAATTTAATTACCATTTTGCAGATGAGAAAATTGAGGCACAGAGAAGTTCGGTGATTTGCCTAAAGTAACACAGCAGTCAAGTGGTGGATACAGGATTAGAACCTTAGTCTTCTAGCTCCCAGGCCCTGGCTCCTTCGAATATGCCACATTGATTCTCAAAGTAATAGATGATTAGCATTTTAGTTCTTTTGATTTAACAAGTGCTTTCACATTGCAGATTATATATGTGGTATTTAATTAAAAATGCAATGATTTCAGTAAAGGGTAAATTCTCCCCTGAAGATCAGTGAATCCACTACTGTCTCCTGGATTCCCTCCGATTGTCTCTATTTGTTGCCGAATTGTACTTTCCAAGCACTTAGTACAGTGCTCTGCACACAGTAAGCGCTCAATAAATACAATTGATTGAATGAATGTCCCTAAGGTCCTCCATTCCCTGCATGCTCCGGGTGTGCCAGGCTTTGGGAAAATAATAATAATAATAACTGTGGTATTTGTTAAGTGCTTAGTATATGCCAGGCACTGTACTAAACTCTGAGGTGGATACAAGCAAATTGGGTTGGACAGAGTGTCTGTCCCCCATTTTACAGATGAGGTAACTTGAGGCAGAGAGAAGTAAAGTGGCTTGCCCAGGGTCACACAGCAGGTGCCAGTACTGGAACCCACATCTTTCTAACTCCCAGGTCTGTGCTCTATCCACTAGAACACCTGGCACATAATAAGTACTTAACAAATACAATTATCATTATTAGAACACACTGCTTCACTCCGCAAACCCGTCACCTCTTCACTAGTGGTTCCAAAACCAAACCTTAGTACACTTGATAATGGGGCTAGTCACTTTGCTAAGCCAGTACTCGATAAAAATCATTGATTAATGGATGGATGACTCTGCGTATGATTTTGGAACCACTCCGTTAGCAGCCATTAAGAAAGCAGTCAATATTGCCTTCGAGATCTCATTTCTGAGTTGAATTGATTGTCTTAGAACATCATCACGAGGTTGGAGTTTGGATTATTTTCTCTTATGTCAATTATCTTGCTAACCCTGAAGCTCACCAATCCTTTTCTGGTCATTTACTGAATTATAAATAAAGATCTTTCTCTGGTTTATCCCCTTCAGCATGGCATTTGACCACCAAGAGAAGCCCCGTAGCATAGTGGAAACAGCACAGGCCTGAGAGTCAGAGGACCTGGGTTCTAATTCTGACTCCACCACTTGTCTGCTTCATGACCTTGGGCAAGTCACTTAATTTATCTGTGCTTCAGAGTACAGTATCTATTCTCCTTCCAATTATACTGAGCCCCATGTGTGGCCTGGATTATGTCCAACCTGATAATCTTGTATCTACCTCAGCGCTTAGTACAGTACTTAACACATAGTAGGTGCTTAATAAATTCCATAAAAAAAGTCTCAGCTGAATTTGTTAAATACTTTAAGGAGCAGCGTGGCTTAGTGGAAAAAGCACAGGCTTGGGAGTCAGAGGACGTGGGTTCTAATCCTGGCTCCCCTACCTGTCAGCTGTGTGACTTTGGGCAAGTCACGTAACTTCTCTGTACCTCAATTAACTCATCTGTAAAATGGGGATTAAGACTGTGAGCCCCACATGGGACAACCTGATTACCTTGTATCTCCTCCAGTTCTTAGAACAGTGTGTGGCACATAGTAAGTGCTTAACAGATACCATCATTATCATTATTATCAATTATTATCTACTCTAGTGCTCAGCACATACTAGTCACTTAATGAATAACAGCAATAATATTTGTGGAATTTGTTAAATGCTTACAATAAGCCAAGCACTGAAATTAACACTGGAGTTGATACAAGATAATCAGTTTATACGTGGTTTCTTTCCCAAAGTCTAAGGGAGAAAGAGAACAGACATTTATTCCTCATTTTACAGATGAAAAATCTGAGGTACAGAGAAGTTAAGTGACTTACCAGAGACCAAACAGCAGGCTAGTTATGGAGCTAAGCTTAGAACCTCGTTGTTGGGTAAGGACCGTCTCTATATGTTGCTGATTTGTACTTTCCAAGTGTTTAGTACAGTGTTCTGCACACTGTAAGTGCTCAATAAATATGAATTAATGAATGAACCCTAACCCTCTGACTTCCAGGCTTGTGCTCTTTCTGCCAGTCCACTTTGAAGATGTGTGGGAGCCTCTACTATTTACACCTTGTTACTGTGAGCCCATTGTTGGGTAGGGACCGTCTCTATATGTTGCCATCTTGTACTTCCCAAGTGCTTAGTACAGTGCTCTGCACACAGTAAGTGCTAAATAAATACGATTGAATGAATGAATGAATGTTACCTGGAAACGTAAACTTTCTACCCAGCCTTGTATCCTGTTCCCTTTAATTGTTTCCTACCCACTTTTTCCAATTTCAATGAGGAATTTTGTCAAAGACCTTTTGAGAATCTAAGCATAGACTGTTCCCTGTTTCCTCTCTACCCATTAAGATTTCCATCAGATTAATAAAACATAATTTTTCAGTGTAGAAACTACAGTTCTGTTCCCTCAAGTGGTTTTGTTTGTCTATGTGCTTCTTTTCCTAAAATTATTTATAGATTCCATCAATTTCCCTCACCTAGAAGTGAGACCCATAAGACCATAATTCATTCATTCATTCAATCGTAATTATTGAGCGCTTACTGTCTGCACAGCACTATACTAAGTGCTTATAATAATTTTGACATTTGTTAAGCGCTTACTATGTGCAAGGCACTGTTCTAAGTTCTGGGAAGAATACAAGGTGATCAGGTTGTCCCACGTGGGGCTCACAGTCTTAAACCCCATTTTACAGATGAGGAAACTGAGGAACAGAGAAGTGAAGTGACTGGCCCAAAGTCACACAGCTGACAAGCGGTAGAGTTGGGATTAAAACCCATGATCTCTGACTCCCAAGCCTGTGCTCGTTGCACTGAGAGACACTGCACATTACCTCCGATAAGATGAAATGAACGTGACTCCACAATTCCTCTGATAAAGTGGCCATTTGAAATAATAGTTTAAATACTCTTGCCAGGTATAGCTGCAGATCATTTAACTAATTCTGACAATTTCATTCATCAATTTGTCCTGAAAATATTGGGGATTTTTGGCATCATTAGATCCTGATCCTTTGATCCATCCTCAAAAAAAAAATAATTTGAGTAGATTTATTCACTCATTCATTCATATTTATTGAGTACTTACTGTGTGCAGAACACTGTACTAAGTGCTTGAGAAGTACAAGTCGGCAACATATAGAGACGGTCCCTATGCAACAACGGGCTCGCAGTCTAGAAGCGCTTAGAACAGTGCTTTGCACATAGTAAGCGCTTAATAAATGCCATCATTATTAGAAGGGGGAGACAGACAACAAAACAAAACATGCCCTTTTCATTGTATTCCTCCATGAAGTATGAGTTAAATAATGATTTGAATGATCACTATAAGTCCAGCCTACCCAATCTCTGGGATCACCCTGTCGCAAACCTCTGGTTTATACCAACCAGGACTTTCCTGGACCGGGGAAGCTTCGGTGAAACGTAGTTGAGTTCAAACCACATCTCTGATCACCAAGGTTACTGTGGAGAGTTTTTTACTTCGTTTTGCCAATGTGCAAGGGAGTGACACATACGTGCACTCACTCACTCCACCACCCAAGGGTCCAATACCAGCCTGTGGTCAAAGGAGCCCATTCTGCCGATGCTTCTTCTTTCTGCTTCCAAGTTCTGCTGCTTTCAAGTGCTGCTCTCCTGCTGTGTCGGCTGCCTTCAGCGTGCTTCCTTCTTGCTTCTTTGCAGGCTTCTGCCCCTCTGTGTGTTTATTTTTGTGCTGCTTCCTGATGCCCCCTTGAGATTCAAAGCAACCCCTTTTATCTGCCATAGGCGTCGCAGCTGTGGCTCTAGGATGCAGTCATTTATCGGTCCAGGCCCATTACTGGGTAGAAAGGGGAGAGAAAGCCATGCCTCCCTCCATGTTCTCCTTCCAACAGGCCCATAATCACCTGTCTCAGGTAGTGCCCATCAGTGCCTTCACAAAGTCACTTCCTTGTTGTTGTTGAGATCACAAGCAGTCACTGTTAAGGCAGCTTGTTGTGGGCTTAACACACACCCCTGAACCACCTACATAAGATTATGGAGGGGATGGAATAGAAATGTAAATAATAATAATAATAATAATGTGTATTAAGCGTTTATTCTGTGCCTACCACTATACTAAGCCCTCGGGCAAAGACAACACAATCAGGTTGGACACAGTCCCTGGCCCATGTGGGGCTCACTGTCTGAATCCCCATTTACAGATGAGGCAACAGAGGCCCTGAGAAGTGAAGTGACTTGCCCGAGGTCACACAGCAGACAAGTGGAGGAATTGGAATTAGAACCCAGCTCCTTCTGAAGCCCAGGCTCATGCAAATACTCTTTGCCAATCAGACCAGTGAAAAGGGCTTAAAAGTGGAACTCCTGTTACTTAGCTCTACAGGTGTCTGCCTTGCTAGAAAATTCCTTCACCAAAAACATTTAGTATCACCTCTTCTTAGATGCCGTCTAGTCGTTTCCCATTCATAGTGACTTTCATTTATTCATTCATTCATTCATTCATTCAATTGTATTTATTGAGCACTTACTGTGTGCAGAGCACTGTACTAAGCACTTGGGAAGTACAAATTGGCAACATATAGAGACAGTCCCTACCCAACAGCAGGCTTACAGTCTAGAAGGGGGAGACAGACAGCAAAACAAAACATGTTAACAAAATAAAATAAATAGAATAAATATGTACAAGTAAAATAAATAAATAGAATAATAAATATGTACAAACATATGTGTATATATACATATATATATGTATATATATATATATATATATATATATATATATATATATATATATATATACATATATACAGCAAAAAGAACTTTGTGGGGTTTTTTTCCATAGAACTTTCTCAGTAAAAAATACAGAAGTGGTTTACCATTGCCTTTTTCTTCCCAGTAAAAACTTAAATCTCTGCTGCTGTCTTTGATCAACGTTTTGATCACTTGATCATCATCGCCTTTGACTCTTTCCCTTGCCACTGCTGCCCAGCACAGGTGAATTGACTTTGTCAATATCACCTAGGCTTATTAAAATTTGGAGCAAAAATATCATTTTCATCAGAAAAAGAAAAATGATCTCCAAAGAACTCCTGCCCTCTATATCCATTCTGAGTAGGGTAAAACTTGACAACGCCACAGACTTCCACTTCTCCATTGTGTGTTTTGTTTGTACTGCCTTTTATTTCAAAACCCCTTCAGTAGGCCCAAATGATGATCAGGCCAGGGGAGGGGCAGGGGGCTGCCTTTCTTCTAGAAACCTAAAATATGAGGCGGCGTTTCCGGACAATGACGGACAATCTTCTTTCCCCATGTCATCTGAGTCCATTGTGTTCTTTTTTTTGAATTAGCAAGAGACAGACAGAGAAATGAGCGCGTGTGCGAGAGAGAGTGAGAGATGACAGGAGGGTCAGGGGGACAATTCTCTTTCACTCCGAATCTTCGTCCAGTGCCATCTGCAATCAGATTGTTAGCATGTCAGTTCAATCTGTCAGAATCCACCGAGTGCCGTTCATTCAGCCATGAGAAACTACCATGTGTATTGGCAGTGAATGCCTCTTAACAACGGCGGGTCCTGTTCAGTCACTCGGCAATGCAACCCAAATGGGGCACTGGGTATCTCCTTGACACCAGCGTATGTTAACCGCACTCACATCCGTGTGTCCTGACCTTATAAGAAGGCCCAGCAATAGGCCAGGATGTGAGGAGCAGAGAAAAGCTGGAGGGTTCTAACATTGCCTTGGCTGTTAAAAATGGCAGCTTCCTCGACTCCACTCAGTCAGAAAGAAAATGTAATAAAATCATCTTTACCCAGAAAAACTCCCATAGGGCGTTCTTTTATGCAGTAAGGAAATACAACCACTAGATGACAGCAAGAGATAATTCCTATACATCTGTTTTCCATCCATTGTTCCACTGTCTGGTCCGGAGGTGACATTCTTGCTGAGATGGTAATTAAGATTACAGAGGTAAGCAAATTAAGTGATTCTGGCAATATTAATAGTTACCTCCCTTTAATGTTACCAATTACCATCCTAGTGTGCAAAAAAAAAATGGATTGTTTGGACGGCGGACCTTAAACATCACCTCATTATTCTTGGAGTGAAAAAACCGCAGTTTGTGTTTTAAGGCGCAGTCCACAGGTTGACTAGATAAGGATCGGTCGATGTTCCCCATCAGAGAAGTTTATCGGTTGGATTAAAAAAAAAAAAACAACAATTTTCACTGAACTAAACTTGATGCCCAGATGAGAGATTTTGTGGCAATTAGGAAACAGTTGACTAGATGGATTTAGGCACCCCAAAATGGTAACCAGCATATAACTAGAAATGAGTGCTAATCTCAGACAGTTTCTTAGGCACTAACGATGTAGGGTTTGTTTTTGGTCTTTAATCTGAAACTCTGCTGTTCATTGAAGATGAATACCTTTTGCATTTTAAGAAATCTGCTAACTTTAAAACGACGCTCTTTGGAGCATTGCCATTTACTTTGATGCTATGGCGATTCACTGTTATGTCAGCAGGATTTAACATTATCAGATTTGGGTATTGTACCACATCTTCAGCCCCCAGATTTTCAGAGCAGCAGAGGAGACCCAGGAGCATCGATCCTCCTTAATATTAATGCTAGGTGCTTGGGTACATTTCTGAATTTTGCTTTGCAAATGTGCTCATTGCAAATGCAAATCTGGGGGCTTGGAAACCTAGGTGAGATTTTTCTTCAGCCAAGTCAAGAAGTCACTCAGAAACCACTTTTCGAAATGCCCAAATGAATTTTTGTTTCCTCAACAAATCCCTATAAGTGAGTCTCACTGCTATATTGTACTTTCCCTAGCACTTAGTACAGTGCTCTGCACATAGCAAGTGCTCAATAAATGCCATTGATTGATTAATTCAGCCAGGAAAAGACATGCTTAAAAATGAAATATCATCAACAGCAATACTATGGCTTGTTTTTGAACACAAAGGATAGTTCCTCCTGTCTGTCTCTTATTCTCTCTCACTTTCTCACTCTTTCTCACTGTAAGTATACCTCTCCATCTATCTTGTTTCATATATATAGTGGCATATAGAAAGGTATATGCCTACAGTAATTTAAGAGCTCTGCATCTACCAACACTTAAGATTTCATGCCAAATGACCATAAATTGAATGCTAACTTGCTTGTACCCAACTATTTCGCATCAAATCGTCCTTTCTTTTCAAAAATGGCATCACCCAGAGTAAATCTCTCTGTATAAGTAGCAGTGGCTGAAAAGCTTGACAAATGAGCAGGAGTTCACTTCGAGCAGCCATAAATATCTCGTCCTTGTGTTTGAAACTGCAGGTGCCACTGCAGTTCCTAGAGCTGATTTGAGCTTTATTTTCCCCAAAGCTTTATGTGGAGATATAAGATCCATTGTTTTATAATGGACATACCTCCATGCTTTTGGAAAAAAAAAAACAATTAAGATATTGGATGGGTGATTCACTCAAACTCTTAGAATTGTTTTTGAATGCTATATCCCTATATATGGATTTTTAATTATGATAATTTTTCACACAGCATCTTTCATTTGCTGAAGGTTTTTAAGATATTGTTTGAAAACGTTGGAAGCCACAACACATTTTTATGAGGAAAACTGACAAGAAGCAAATCACTTCACACTATATTTCTTTGGGATATAATAAAGAGTTGGATATCTGCAAAACATGTTTAAATCAAGAGTTATGGGATACTTTAATACTGAACACCAAACTGCTCAACAATTTCCAAAATGGGAAATATAAGAGAAAATAGAACTTTTTAATGTCTGTTTGAATTGTTTTCTTAAATGCTTCCCTGGGCACCAACCCACAAGCACACAAGGCCCAGACTCGAGTCAATTTGAGTCTTTGGTAAAGGTGTCGATACTCACTCAACAATAATTCACTTATTAAAATTGTAGGGGGAAGAATAGCGTCATATTTTTGCACCAATGTCACAATTTCCTCAGCTATTCTGACCTACATCTGCTGTAATCAATTGGAATGACAATTCCCTGAAAGGAATTTCACTCTCAATCCTTATTTTTTTTTAATATTCTGGGAAGACAATATGAAATAATGCACAAACTGACATTTTAGCACCTGTCTTTTGTTCCCCAACTCACTAATTAGGAGATATGAGCTATGCTCTCTCTTCTAAATTCCCATTAGTAACAGTTAAATATAGGCATTAAAGCAAAAAAATAGCATTGACTATTCTGCAGTACCCAGTCAAAATTGACTGCACTAAAGATAGAATGTCAACTGTAATTCAGAATTCCTTGTTTTCTTTGCTTTTTCTCATTTGTGTCACAACCTTAGCCGTCACTGAAGCACAGCTTTTTTTGTTGGTTGATTGTATTTACAAGAAACTTTGAATTATTAATCTTCTAGACTTTAAAAGGAAAGCTCACAGAGTGGGTTAAAAATAATTTAGTTGTCTAATTTCTTTTTCAGGTTTTGATGGAGATATTTTCTTTATTTTTTTTCCCTACATTTACAGGTGCAGGATTAAAGAACATGTTCACTCACTATATTATTGATGCACTTAAGTGGAGTGTTCCAAAGCATGTAATTACTGTGTAGGCTTATATGGCCCTGAAGTAGATGGGGATAGTAGTACTGCATATCCATGATTTGAAGGACATACAGTGATGATTATAGAGGCTGTACTGCTACTTCCATTCCATCCCTTTTGTGTTTAGCTGGTTGTCATGGCAAATAATTGGATAGAATTTAAGCCACTTTCTTCCAAGTGGGAAATTCATAATTTTACCCTTCACCTAATTTTGTACATACTTTTAAAGAATCTTAAAGTTTCTCCAGGCATGACGCAGAGGTGTGTGTGGGAAAAAAAATATTCATATACACATGGCAATGGAGGAATTGTAATGTTAGATTTTTCATTGTCTGAGCCAAAGACATCAGTTCCCAGTTGATTCAGGACTACACTTTTTTTTCCTGAGAATTGAAAAAAGATATGTGTTTGAGATTGGAGGTGTCCAATCTAACTTAATTCTGAACACCTCTGCGAGGCATAGATAAAATGGATTATGTGCTTTTGAATCATGCTTAAATTTTCTGCCTTTGTATATCTGCCTCAAACTCAGATCCACACAAACTAATAATAATAATAATTCTTATGTGCTAATTATAAACCAACCATTCTACTAAGGCCTCAGAAGATTCGAGATAATCAGGTAAGAAATAAACCCTGTCCCATCTGGAGCTTGCAGTTCGAGGGGGAGGGAATCCCTATTTTACAGATAAAGGAACTGGGGCAGAGAGAAGTTAAGTGACTTGCCCAAGGTCATACAACAAGGCAAGTGGCGGAGCCATGATTAGAATCCAGGCCCTCTGACCCCTATATCTGTCCTCTTTCCATGAGGTCACCCTGCTTTTTAGAGAGTTGGTCAGTAGCATTTCTCACTGAAGAGGAAATTGAACGTAGCAGATGGAGTGGTCCTCCTGTAAATCTGGCCCACAAATTTGGGGATGCTACTTTAGGGAAGCAGCCTGGCATAGTGGACAGAGCACAGAACTGGGCATCAGGAGGTTATGGGTTTTAATCCCGGCTCCTCCACTTGCCTGCTGTGTGGCCTTGGACAGGTCATTAGTGCTCTGCACACAGTAAGCTCTCAATAAATATGATTGAATGAATTTAAGTTCTCTGGGCCTCAGTTGCCTCATCTGTAAACTGGGGATTAAGATTGTGAACCTCATGAACGACATGGATGGATCTGATTTGCTTGTATCCACCCCAGTGCTTAGTACAGTGCCTTGCACATAATAAGTGCTTAACAAATGCCTTAATTATCATTATTATTATTATCATTATTATTAGACTGTAAACTCATTTTGGGCAGGGAATGTGTTCATCATTATATTGTAGTCTCCCAAGCATTTAGTACAGTGCTCGGCACACAGTAAGTGCTCAGTAAATACAATTGAATGAACGAATGAATGACCCCTGCTCTCTCAGGGATTCCTAAAGCGTACCCGTATCCCACAGGTATTAGGTTAGAAACAGTCCACATGGGCCTCAGAGTCTTAATCCCAATTTTAGTAAGGTGACTTGCCCAAGGGCACACACAGCAGATAAGGGGCAGAGCCAGGATTAGAACCCAGGTCCTTCTGAATCCCAGGACGAGCTTTAGCCACTAGGCCATCCTTCCTGGAGTGCCTGGAGCCAACATCCTTCAGTCAGGGGCACATGCTGATCTCAAGTGCCTGGTGGAAGTAGTGAGGGCGGGGGAGACCTGACACTCTGAGACTTCCCCCAAATTTGATCCAACAGGGAATCCCAGGCCTGGGCTTTATTCATCAGGCCACATTGTGTCTCTTAATGAATACCCTTGTCCCAGAGTCACTGGGAAAATAGTCTAAAGAGTTTGCACCATTAAACTGGAAGCTAGAGGCAGAGTCGGGTCAAATGGATTTCAGAGTTGGCGGTCTTGCTTTGAAGTAGTTATTGTCTGACTAATCAATTAGATCTTCAGTGCTTCAAGGGCTAAGGCCCTGTTTTAGTCTTCGGTAGAGTGGCTTACAGTTCTTTGGCGAAAGAGACAGAGTTGAGGTAAGTGGGTACAAGAGTTGAGAATCTTACTTTGGACTAGGCATCATCTGTCATCAATTTAATTTTGATATCGTCAACTAGGATGGTGTCTAGTTCTTTGGGAGAGATTTCCACAGCTCTTTGGTTAGAACAGAAATTATGAATGTTTCCTTATACTCTGCCAATTTGCTTATCTGTAATTTATTTTAATGCCTGTACCCCTACTTACTAGATTGTAAGCTCCTTGCAGGAAGGAATCGTGTCTACCAACTCATTTTTATTGTAGTAATAATGATGGCATTTGTTAAGTGCTTACTATGTGCCAAGCATTGTTCTAAACGCTGGGGTAGATGCAAGGTAATCAGGTTGCCCCACGTGGGGCTCTCAGTCTTAATCCCCATTTTACAGATGAGGTAACTGTGGCACAGAGAAGTTAAGTGGCTTGCCCAAAGTCACACAGCAGACTAATGGCGGAGCCGGGATTAGAACCCATGGCCTCTGACTCCCAAGCCCATGCTCTTTCCACTATACCACACTGCTTCTCAGGAAAAGACTTCATAATGGCCATCCAGAAGCCAGTGAATTGTGCTTACTATTTCCCAAATAAATATGTCTATTGTTTCTTACAGATGCGGCCAGTGAGGCAGGGGAACCAAACTGTCATGGCCTAGTGGATGGGGCACAGGCCTGGGAGATGGAAGGAACTGTGTTCTAATCCTGCCACTGCCACTCATCAGCTGGGTGGCCTTGGGCAAGCCACTTAACTTCTTTGTGCCTCAGTTACCTCATCTGTAAAATGGGGATTAAGATCGCGAGCCCCATATGGGACAGGGACTTTGTCCAACTCAAGTATCGACCTGGAGTACTTGCCTGGCATATGGTAAGTGCTTAACAAATACCGAAAAATAAAAATGAAAAAATGAGGGAAAGATGGAAACAGAAGGGGAGATCTGCAAAGGAAGCCATGAAGAAACTGGAAGAGAATTTTAAGACTCCAGAGGGGGGACGTTGTAAAGAACAGCAGGAAGCAGTCCAGAAGAGGGGAGGGTTAGGTGAAGATAGGCTTCATTGATCATCAGCCACGGCCTCTAAACCTGGAACAATATTATGTGTTAAAATAAAAGAATAGCTATACTCTCACTGAGTCACTCAAAGTCCATATTTCCCAGTTCAGCTTCACAAGAACTTTGTATACTGGTTGCAGGCGGTAATGGCTCTTTCAGGGTTTTGCTCTACTGAAACGTTCCCAGAACAGTCTATGAGAAATGCTCACTTCAGGCTGGTCCAGAGGTCCTGAAAAGTGCTTGAAGATGGCAGAAGTAGGCCTCTGGAGAAAGCCTTAATTTTTCCTTGTCTTGTTGCTCGCTTCCCTTCTGTTATCATGGCATTGCTCGCTACCATTGAACGGCTTAGTGGACATAGCACAGACATGGGAGTCGGGAGACCTGAATTCTAGTCCTGGATCTGCCACTTGCTTGCTGTGAGCTTGGGCAAGACCCTTAAGTTCTCTACACCTCAGTCTCCTCATCTGTAAAATGGGGATGGAATGTCTATTCTCCCTCTCCTTTGCATTGTGAGTCCCATGAGGAATGGAGACGGTGGCTGATCTGAATGTACCCCAATTATATTTACTGGAAGAACCAAAATTCCATCTCCTTGCATTAGTTTAGAAATATTTGCTTTTCTGCACAACTTGGGTAAAACAGACATACACACTACTTGCACACCGTAAGTGCTTAGTACTTAGCATAGTGCTTTGCACACAGTAAACTCTCAATAAATAAAATTGAATGAATGAATAATTACGATTGAATGAATGAAAGAACTGGCCCACGGGGGACACAAATGCAAGGCAAATATTCAGTTTGAGAGGGGGAAAAAAATCAGATAAGCCTCTGGTATCAGGATATTTGACTCAATGACCAACACTGGGAACTTGACACTCAAACTATTTTCATTGTGATTCATTGCCGGAGAGATAGGAAGCCATAGTTTCTGAGGAGAGGAAGATGGAGTTAATATCTCACACTGAGCTGAATGTGTATCACCTGATTCTACTCCAAAAATAGGTAGAACCCCAAATCAGGGAGGCTAATGTGCCCTTTTGGAGACAAACAAAAGCAGCCTGGCCTAGTGGATAGAACCCAGGACTGGGAGTTAGAAGGACCTGGGTTCTTGATGATGATTGCATTTGTTAAGCGCTTACTATGTGCCAGGCACTGTACTAAGTGCTGGGGTGGATACAAGAAAATCAGGTTGGACACAGTCCCTGTCCCACAAGGGACTCACACTTTTATCCCCATTTTACAGATGAAGTAACTGAGGCACAGAGAAGTGAAGTGGCTTGCCCAAGGTCACACAGCAGATATTTGGGGGAGGTGGGATTAGAACTCAAGTCCTTCTGTAGCCCAGGTCTGCACAAACAAAACAGTGGTGGGAATCATACTGATCAAGGTATTTATTCAGTGCCGGCATTATCCTGTGCATTGTTTTAAGCACCCGGGTAAGTACCCGGGGTTATCAGGATGGACGGGTGGCGGGTGGGACGGGAGTGCGGGGCGGAAGCGAAGCAAGGGTTCTAATCTTGGCTCTGCCACTTGTCTTCTGTGGGACCTCAGACAGGGCAGTTAGTTTCTAGTGCCTCGGCTACCTCATCAGATAAATAAACTTATTTATTACTCTATTTATTTTACTTGTACATATTCTATTTATTTTATTTTGTTAATATGTTTTGTTCTCTGACTCCCCCTTCTAGACAGTGAGCCCACTGTTGGGTAGGGACCGTCTCTATATGTTGCCAACTTGTACTTCCCAAGTGCTTAGTACAGTGCTCTGCACGCAGTAAGTGCTCAATAAATATGATTGAATGAATGAATGAATGGGGATTGAGACTGTGAGCCTCATGTGGGACATTGACTGCGTACAACCTGATTAGCTTGTATGTACCGTAGCATGTAGTACAGTGCCTGGCACATAGTAAGCGCTTACCAAATACCTTAAAAACAGCAAGAACGGCAACAAAAAGACAAATCTGGCACCAAAGTGGTAACAAGATTAAGACTGTAAAGAAGATTTATAGAGCAATTGTAGTGCTCACTCTCCATTTTGGCTGTAAAATCTAGACTATGTTAGACACCAAATCTGACTTCTACTTTCACCTCGGGATCATAATTGAAAATCAAATGGCAGGCAGGATCAAAAACAGTGAGATTCTGGAAGGCAGAAGGTCCACTAGCATTTAACTAATGGATGTCACATCACACCCTCTCTGAAGACATGTCACGAGAATAACTGAGGGAAATACTCCTTTATGATAAGAGAAGCAGTATGGCCTAATCGATGATAATAATAATAATGATGGCATTTATTAAGCGCTTACTATGTGCAAAGCACTGTTCTAAATCCTGGGGAGGATACAAGATTATCAGGTTGTCCCATGTGGGGTTTATAGTCTTAATCCCCATTTTACAGATGAGGTAACTGAGGCACAGAGAAGTCAAATGACTTGCCCAAGGTCACACAGCTGACATGTGGCAGAGACAGGATTAGAACCCATGACCTCTGACTCCCAAGCCCGGGCTCTTTCCACTGAGCCACGCTGCTTCGGGCCTCAGACCCAGGAGGACCTGGTTTCTAATCCTAACTGCCACTTGTCTTCTGTGTGACCTTGGATAAGTCACTTCATTTGCCTTTTGTCTCAGTTACTTCATCTGTAAATTGGGGAATAAGACTACGAGCCCCACGTTGGACATGGAATGCATCCGACCTGATTAGCTTGTATCTACCCGGTGCCTAGCACAGTGCTTGGCACATAGTAAGTGTTTAACAAATACCACAAGAAGAAAAAAGAAAGAAATGGAGAAGCCGAAAGAGGATAGGCCAAACACTTCTCAAACTACCACAGAGTAAAACCTTAAGTCCCGTGACGTGGTTGTGGCTAGCTGGGAGACAGCAATGGATGACTAACCAATATGGAGGATAATATTCAAAAATGGAGTGACTCCAGAAAACAGGCTTCAAGGAGAATGAAGGGGACCACTTCTGAAGCAGACTGTTGCACAAGGAGCTGTCTTCACATGGACTGCATATGTGTCATTCATGATGACAAAGAGGCTGTCAGTCGCCAATCCATCTGATAGACACTTGCTGATAAAATCATAGCCC
This sequence comes from Tachyglossus aculeatus, assembly GCF_015852505.1. NCBI lineage: Eukaryota > Metazoa > Chordata > Mammalia > Monotremata > Tachyglossidae > Tachyglossus > Tachyglossus aculeatus. Next base: position 33,866,555 of record NC_052088.1, on the reverse strand, counting down.
CAGAACCTTCATCAAATCACATATGGGTCACCTCGATCTGCAAGTGAGTTTCCCTTCATCAGACCTTTGTGATAACTTTTAAGCAGCAATCACTTCATCCTGAATCGCCTCCATAAACCCTTCATTCTTACCAATCAGCAAGCTTCACTACAGCTGTTAAGAAGGCCCCCTTCATTAATTAACTTGTGACTTTTAACCTGTGACAATTTTAGCTGCCAGGTCTGGGTTATATTTTCAAGCAGTAATGGTGAAAAAGAAAAGATCTGAACATTTTTTTTCTTTATCATATTGTGTTATTTCATATCACTTCCTAACAGTTCTTATTCTTTCTTTGTAATTTTAAACAGTTACTATACAGAGTTCTAATTCTGTGTTTGAAGAGGAATTCCTCTTGAAAGATAGTATAACCATAAACACAATGTGCTCTGTGTACAGTAAGCTCTCAATAAATACAATTGAATGAATGAATGAATTTAAATTTTCTCCTTATAGAATCAATATTAGCCTTAGGTTCTAATAACAATAATAATTATATAATAAATGAATGATTCTTCAAATCAAGAAAAGAATGTGACTGGCAACTGATGTATTTTTGTTCTATATTTATTCTTGTCAGTCAGTCAACTGTAATTATTAAGCACTTACTGTGTGCAGGGTACTGTACTAAGCACTCAGGGGATTACAGTATCTGGTCATGGGTTTGAATCCCAGCTCTGCCACTTGTCAGCTGTGTGACCTTGGGCAAGCCACTTAACTTCTCTGTGCCTCAGTTACCTCATCTGTAAATTGGGAATTATGACTGTGAGCCCCACATGGGACAACCTGATCACCTTATATCCCCCCAGTGCTTAGAACAGTGCTTTGCATATGGTAAGCACGTAACAAACACCACCATCATTATTATTATCATAGCAATAAATATTTAGCACTGTTTACTGGATATGACCTAAATAAAACAGACTCCATTTTCATCCATGCATATACCACAACATATCAGTAAAGTCAGAGACCTCCAGACATTTGGATTGGTAGCTTATTTATAACAAAAACTAACTCAAATAGGAAAAGGTACCCGAAAGAGCTATTAGAATACTCTGTGGCTCCACTACCAGAACTACTGTACATGGAGATGGGGCTTTCTAGGAGAGATGTGTCCATGGTGTCAGAATGGTTCGGAGATGACTTGACAGTGTAAGACAAAGCTAAGCATTTAAGGAGATGTCCTGTGGTCTTAAAGACTCACCATCAGTTTTACTGCAGTGTCTATTCATTCTCCATCAGACCAGTTAAAGCAGCTTTGATTAAGTGAAGCAGCATTTCCTAGTGGAAAAGCACAGGCCTGGGTGTCAGAGGACTTGCATTCTAATCCCAGCTCTGTCAGTTACCTGCTGTGTGGCCTTGGACAAGTCATTAACTTCTTAGTGCCTCAGTTTCCTCGGTGGTAAAATGGAGATTTAATGCCTATTCTTTCAAAGAACAGTGCTTGACACATAGTAAGCGCTTAGCAAATACCATTATTATTATTATTATTATTGTTATCTGCTTAGACTGTAAGCCCTAAGTTGGGCAGGGACTATGTCTGACCCAGTTAAGCTGTATCTACCCCAGCGCTTAGAACAGTGCTTGACAGAAAGCACTTAGCAAATGCCATAATGATAATAATAACGGTGGCATTTGTTATGTGCTTACTGGGTGTCAAGTACTATACTAAGTGCTGGGGTGCATAAAAGATCATCAGGTCCCACAAAGGGCTCACAGTCTAAGTAGGATGGAAGGCTGTCCATCACCTCGCCCCCTCCTACCTCACCTCCCTTCTCTCCTTCTACAGCCCAGCCTGCACCCTTGGCTGCTCTGCCACCATCAACCTCCTCACTAGGCCTCGTTCTCGCCTGTCCCGCCATCGACCCCCGGCCCACGTCCTCCCCCTGGCCCGGAATTCCCTCCCTCCGCACATCCGCCAAGCTAGCTCTCTTCCTCCCTTCAAAGCCCTACTGAGAGTTCACCTCCTCCAGGATGCCTTCCCAGACTGAGCCCCCTTTTCCTTCCCCCCTCCCCATCCTCCCTACCCTACCTCCTTACCCTCCCCACAGCACTTGTATATATGTTTGTACAGATTTATTACTCCATTTATTTTACTTTTACATATTGACTATTCTATTTATTTTGTTAATGATGTGCTTCTAGCTTTACTTCTATTTATTCTGATGACTTGACACCTGTCCACATGTTTTGTTTTGTTGTCTGCCCCTTCTAGACTGTGAGCCCGTTGTTGGGTAGGGACCGTCTCTATATTGCCAACTTGTACTTTCCAAGCGCTTAGTACAGTGCTGTGCACACAGTAAGCGCTCAATAAATACGATTGAATGAATGAATGGAAGAAGATTTTACAGATGAAGTAACTGAGGCACAGAGATGTTAAGTGACTTGCCCAAGCCACAAAAAAGAGCCTGCAGTCTAAGAGAATGATACACGTGTCTGTTTTAAATTAATGTGAACATTTTCAGACAAATTGGTGAAATAAGGCTCAGACAAAAGCTTCATTCAATCATCATATTTATTGAGCACTTAAAACTTCAGTTGACATCCCTCTAAACCTCTTCAATCAATCAACAGTATCTACTGAGCGCTTACTCCGTGAAGAGAAGCAGTGTTTTCTAGTAGTTAGAGCACAGTCCTGGAGTCAGAAGGATCTGGGTTCTAATCCTAGCTCTGCCACTTGTCTGCTGGGACCTTGGGCAAGTCACTCAATTTCTTGTGCCTCAGTTACCTCATCTGTAAAATGGGACACGGACTGTGTTCAACCTTTCATCTCACTGAGCATTTAGTGCAGTGCCTGGCAAGCATTTAACAAATACCATAAAAAAAGAGAGAGAACTCTACAAAGTACTTGGGAGAATATGATAGTAGGGAGATCAGTACCCTGGAGCAATAACTCAGCATAAGTGCTTAACAAATATGCTAACACAAAAAAAATAGAGTATTCAAAGTTGTCCTTTAATAAGCTTTCAAATAGGTACTCATTCAGTTGTTAGAGAAACAAACAAAAGGGAATAAGGATGTATTTATATGTGCTCGTATCTCAATTGCAAAGCTCTGCCTTTCTAATTTTTATACGTGTGTTTTCGAATTTTTCATTTATTTCAGTATGGTTTGGTGAATAGAACCAAATTCAGAACTCACTGTTACACATTTCTATGTGCCTGAAATTAATAACGATATGTTTTAAAGGTCACTGAGATACTTTCTAAAAGTCAGCCCTAACTTACAAATGTTTCTGGTTTTCTACTCATGAAGATTTCTGATTTTTATATGTGTCTAATTCATTTTCTGTCAATTGAATTTGCCTAGAAATAGATTTGGATGCAAATTAACATGCTCACTGAGGAAAGTGCTTAGTCATCCAGCTTTTTGTTGTTGTTGTTGTTGTTTTAAATGACCAGGATGGTCTTTAGTTTTCATGGACTGGAATGTGACAATAGGAGCTTGGAGATCATCACAGAATATGAATGACTTCCATATTTGAGACCAGCGTGGAGGTGGACATCAGCCTCTATAATAATAATAATAACAATATTAATAAAAATAATAATGATGTTATGTGCTTACTATGTGCGAAGCACTGTTCTAAGCACTGAGGGGGATACAAGGTGATCAGGTTGTCCCACGTGGGGCTCACAGTCTTAATCCCCATTTTACAGATGAGGTAACTGAGGCACAGAGAAGTGAAGTGGCTTGCCCGAGGTCACACAGCTGATGGACCTCGGGCAGTTCCGGGATTTGAACCCATGACCTCTGACTCCCAAGCCCATGCTCTTTCCACTGAGCCACGCTGCTTCTCTTCTCTATGCTTCATGTGGGTTTATTCATTCAATGGTATTTATTGAGCACTTACTGTGTGCAAAGCACTGTACTAAGCTCTTGGGAAGTACAAATTGGCAACATATAGAGACGGTCCCTACCCAACAACAGGCTTACAGTACAGAGTTCTGCTCACATTCACAGTTCTGCTACTACTACTCATCAGGCCACTGGAAAATAAGATCATTATCAAATTAAAATATTCAAGGGCATTTTTAAACCTTTCTAGAAATGTCTTGACCAGATGAGTTCCTAAAAAACAAAATGGCATTGATCTATATCCTGGTAAGAAGAAGGATGTTTTGTCACTATGACTGAATTTCCCAGCCCTTATGTAAACCAAAGGTATTAGTTTAATTTGAATGATACATTTTTTGCATTCAGTTATTTCCCTTGCATTAGCATATTCTGTGCAAATGTTCTGTAATCTGATCCTGTGCAAATTTTTTTTCCTTACATGTTCTTGTGCAAATGTTCGAGACCTCCTGAAAACTGACCTCCATGTTGCATTTCCCAACTAATTCCCTAAAGCCAAGGCACGTCAATCCATCCATCTGTGTTCAGACCAGCTTGTTTGTAACCACCCCAGCACCTAGTACAGTGCGCGGAACGTATTGTTGTTGTCTTATACTGTCGAGTTGCATCTGACCCATAGGGATGCCATAGACACATCTCTCCCAGAACGCCCGCCCCCCTATCTACAATCCATCTGGCAGCCTATCTTTTTCTTGGTAAAAATCCAGAAGTGGTTTACCATTGCCTCCTTACAAGCAGTAAACTAGTCTCTGTCCTCGGCTCTCTCATGCTGCTGCTGCCCAGGACTGGTAAGTTTTGACTTGTACCAATTGCCTTCCACTCACTAGCCACTGGCCAAGTTAGGAATGGAATGGACATGCCTCTGCTTGACTGTCCTTCCTGTAGTTGTGACTGGTTGAGGACTGGCAACCCTCCAGCTGTGACCCTGAGAGGGGCCTGGCACATAGTAAGTGCTTAACAAATACCACAATTAAAATTATCAGTCATCCCCAGCACTTCTATGCTTATTTATTCTATTTTCCATTCTAACTTCCCTCCATACTGCGTTAGCTATGGACTTGAGATGGTACTCGCTAAACTTTTAGGTTCTCCCCTAGCCCCTCACACCACTGCAATTATGTAAAGATCTTTATAATACCTGAAATGTATTTTAATATTTGTCTCCTCTGCTAAATTGCAAGCTCCTTGAGGACAGTGATGTGTCTACTTACTGTACTGTCCTAAGCCCGCAGTTCAATAATAATAAAAATAATGATGGTATTTGTTAAGCACTTACTATGTACAAAGCACTGTTCTAAGTGCTAGGGAGGTTACAAGGCGATCAGGTTGTCCCACAGGGGGCTCATAGCCTTCATCCCCATTTTACAGATGAGGTAACTGAGGCCCAGAGAAGTTAAGTGACTTACCCAAAGTCACACAGCTGACAGTTGGGGGAGCTGGGATTTGAACCCATGACCTCTGACTCCAAAGCCCGGGCTCTTTCCACTGAACCACGCTGCTTCTCCTGCTTCTTCTATGTCCTGCATATGAGTATTAGATCAACAGCACTGATTGACTGAGGAACTGAGTTCTCATCGCAGCTCTGCCACTAGTTCTGCTATGTGACCTTGGGCAAATCATTTAACTTCTCTATGCCTCGGTTACATCATCTGTAAAATAGGGATTAAGACTGTGAGCCCTAAAATGGGTATTGAGACTGTGAGCCCCATGTGGGACAGGGACTATGTGCAACCCGATTTGTTTGTATTCACCCCAGAGCTTTGTACAGTGCTCGGCACATAGTAATTGTCTACATCAATTATTACTCCCCTCCTCAAAAATCTCCAGTGGCTACCGATCAATCTGCGCATCAGGCAGAAACTCCTCACCCTGGGCTTCAAGGCTCTCCATCACCTCGCCCCCTCCTACCTCACCTCCCTTCTCTCCTTCTACTGCCCAGCCCGCACCCTCCGCTCCTCTGCCGCTAATCTCCTCACTGTACCTCGTTCTCTCCTGTCCCGCCGTCGACCCCCGGCCCACGTCATCCCCCGGGCCTGGAATGCCCTCCCTCTGCCCCTCCGCCAAGCTAGCTCTCTTCCTCCCTTCAAGGCCCTGCTGAGAGCTCACCTCCTCCAGGAGGCCTTCCCAGACTGAGCCCCTTCCTTCCTCTCCCCCTCGTCCCCCTCTCCATCCCCCCATCTTACCTCCTTCCCTTCCCCACAGCACCTGTATATATGTATATATGGTTGTACATATTTATTACTCTATTTACTTATTTATTTATTTATTTTACTTGTACATTTCTATCCTATTTATTTAATTTTGTTGGTATGTTTGGTTCTGTTCTCTGTCTCCCCCTTTTAGACTGTGAGCCCACTGTTGGGTAGGGACTGTCTCTATGTGTTGCCAATTTGTACTTCCCAAGCGCTTAGTACAGTGCTCTGCACATAGTAAGCGCTCAATAAATACGATTGATTAATTGTCTACATGTTTTGTTCACCTGTCTACATATTTTGTCACTTGTCCCCATGCTTTGTCACCTGTCTACATGTTTTGTCACTGTCTACATGTTTCGTTTGTTATCTGTCTCCGCCTTCTAGACTGTGAGCCCGTTGTTGGGTAGGGACCGTCTCTGTTGCCAACTTGTACTTTCCAAGCACTTAGTCCAGCGCTCTGCACACAGTAAGCACTCAATAAATATGATTGAATGAATGAATGAATGAATGAAGTGCTTATCAGATACCACAATAATTACCAGTTATAATAATAATGATAATAATAATGATAACAATAATGGTATTTGTTAAGCGCTTACTATGTGCCAAGTACTGTTCTAAGTGCTGAGGTAGATACAAGGAAATCAGGTTGTCCCACGTGGGGTTCACAGTCTTAATCCCCATTTTGTAGATGAGGTAACTGAGGCACAGAGAAGTTAAGTGGCTTGCCCAAGGTCACACAGCAGACAAGCGGCAGAGCTGGGATTAGAATCCACAACCTTCTGACTCCCAAGCCCATGCTCTAGCCACTAAGCCATGCTGTTGCTTATTATTATTATGTGGGACAGGAACTGTGTCCAACCTGATTAACTTGTCTGTACCTCAGCATTTAGTACAGTAAGTGCTGTACACAGTAAGGGCTTAACAAATACAATAAAAAAATATACACACAGGCTTCTTTCCCAGGTTACTTCTGCTTCCGTCTTTACTGTCCAACTTTTGTAGGTCCCCAGTTTTCCTTTGCCTGTGTAGGATACGAATCTCCACGTGGCAATGAAGTTTTGCATGTGCCACCTAAGTCTAAACATAAGGGGAGAGTTGTTGTCTCTTCTCCCATCTGTCATGGCCATCTGGAGACTCTTCCTAATTATTGTCTCAGCCAAATGGCTACCCAGACTTTCCACACGCAGCTCTCGGGCAGGAAACCTGGGAGGCAGCGGATGTCTTATCTCTGGGGGATGCAGCTTTTTAGCAGATACCCTCAGTTAGAAAAAGTAGAAGCAGTGGAGTCACAGGTAATAACTCATCACAGTTAATTAATCAATCAATGATATTTATTAAGCACTTACTGTGTGTGAAACACTGTATTTAACCCATCATCATCATCATCAATCGTATTTATTGAGCACTTACTATGTGCAGAGCACTGTACTAAGCGCTTGGGAAGTACAAATTGGCAACATATAGAGACAGTCCCTACCCAACAGTGGGCTCACAGTCACAATAATACGGAGTTGGTAGACATATTCCCTGGCCACAGCGAGCTTACAGTCTAAAAGGGAGGCAGACAATATAAAGAACTAAATTACGGCTATGTGCATAAAGCAAATTTTGAAATAATAAATGAATTATGGTACGTGTAAACACTTACTATGTGTCAAGCACTGTTCTAAGCCCTGCGGTAGACACAAGTTAATCAGTTTGGATGCAGTCTCTGTCCCACATGGGGCTCACATTCTTAATCCCCATTTTACAGATGAGGTAACTGAGGACCAGAGAAGTTAATAATAAGAATAATGATGGTATTTGTTAAGCGCTTATTGTGCCAAGCACCGTTCTAAGCACTGGGGAAAATACAAGGTAATTAGGTCGTCCCACATGGGGCTCACAGTCTCAATCTCCATTTTACAGATGAGGGAACTGAGGCACAAAGAAGTTAAGTGGTTTCCCCTAGGTCACGCAGCAGACATGTGGCGAAGCTGAGATAAGAACCCATGTTCTTCTGATTCCCAGGCCTGTGTTCTATTCGCTAAACCAGGCTGAATGTCTTTTTCAGATGCCCAACATGGCTGTAAGAACAGAACTGATCTGCAGTGTGGTTCTGTGTCTGCAATGAAAATATGTATTACCTTGTTCAATCCCCCAGTGCTGCTAAAGCAGGATAGTAGCCTAATCACTGACCTTCCAGGGTAACATTTTGTCACCCAGCTTGTATTCACCCTAGCCCTTAGTATAGTACCTGGCATATTATAAGAACTTAACTAGAACCACAATTATCATTATTATTATCTTCACCTTATAAGCACTTGAAGTTATTTATTATTATTATTAGCATTATTATTAGACAGTTTTAAATGGTTGCTTGAAAGATGCGTATGCATTTTCGTCAACTGGACACTGATCATATCCTCCTAGCAGCTCAACCCACTGATATTTACATTGTGCGGTTCCTGGCTACGAACTTAAGTCAAGGGGCTATTGAACCAGATGATCGTTTGACAAAATTCCCTTCCCAGAGTGAAAAAAAAAAAAGGAAAATAAGGATCTATAGCCAGATCCCATGCTTCTGAAACAAGATTGCTTCCCACAACGAAGCAACCAGTTTTTTCCCAGAAGAGTGTAAGGATTTATTTTTCTGTTATAAAGATGCGGTCATCGTATTACTTGAAAGTGTAAGGAGGCAATGAGGTTTCCAACTAGCTATGTTTCTCATTTTTAAGCTACCATCCTGGAGAGCCAGATGAAAACTACTACCAACATCCCTAACCATTTCACAGATTACAGATAATGATTCAGATATTTGCTTCTGGAGGTTAGTTAAGGAACATTTTGCCACTGAAAAAATGAAACTTGTGTAATTCATCTCCAGGTATTGCATCAGATTGCTTCTTCGGAATGATAGTTGCCTTTTCTTACTAGGGCTTCCAAACAGATTACTCAGAGGAACTTCGTGTTATGCAAATGCGTTACCAAGGGAGGTTATGAAATCAATCAATCATTGGTATTCAATCACTCATTCAATCATATTTATTGAGCACTTACTGTGGGCAGAGCACTGTACTGAATGCTTGAGAGAGTACAATACAATAGACTGTAAGCGCATTGTGGGCAGGGAATGTGTCTGTCATATAGTTATATTGTACTCTCCCAAGCGCTTAGTACAGTGCTCTGTACACAGGAAGCGCGCAGTAAGTATGATTGACAATGGCTGCAGAGCACTGTACTACGTGCTTGGGAGAGTACAATCCAATGGAGTTGATGACACAGTCCCTGCCCAACTCCCCTTTTACAGTGGTTTGCACATAGTAAGTGCTTAATTAATGCCATCATTATTATTATTATTACAACGTAATCTTCTTGAAGGTAGGGATGGGGTCTACCTCCCTCTTATATTCCACCAAAGTTTTTAGTACAGCGCTCTGCACATAGTAACTGCTCATCGAATACTACGGCTTGACTGACCAATTAAGAGTGGCTACATCTATATTCTGGGGAATCTTCAAAATACAGTCTGCCCTAAAGGTGGGGTGGACTATGCATCACTTTTCCAAGCCCTTTCAACATACATGTATGTGACTCTAGCCAATCTGTGTGCACCTAATATAATGAGTAGGGACTGAAGTTCATCTTTGTTGAAACGATCTCATTCACTGTCTATCCCCATTGGGATCCTCATTAAGTAATATTCTGCTCTGGACCATTCACAGAAACATCGTTTATCATGTTCGTTGTGCTCTGTGAGTCCGTCATGAAGGGGAAGCATTGTGACAAAGTGAAGGACCTGGGTTCGAGTCCGACCTCTGCTGGTAGCCTGCCATGTGACTGTGGGTGAGTCACTTAACTTCTCTGTACCTCAGTTTCCCCATCCATAAAATGGGGATAATAATACCCGCTTTGTCTCCCTACCTTACAGGGTTGTTGTGAGGGTTGAAATGAACTAATTAATGTGAGGGAGCTTTGGTAATAAAAGCGCTATAGCACACTGGTTTCCCTCCCTCTGGACTGGAAGCTCATTGTGGACAGGGAATGTGTCTGTTTATTGTTGCATCATACTCTCCCAAGCACTTGGTACAGTGCTCTGCACATAGTAGCGCTCAATCAAAATACTTGAATGAATGAATGAATGAATCAGTTTTAGTCCTCCTCAAGTGGCTGATTTAAGATGTTAATATAGCAGCTAACTGGACTGGTAATAGAGAGGGAGGAAAACCGGTATTTAAGCCCTGTTTTACAGAAGAGGAAACTGAGGCACAGAGAAGGGCTATGTGACTTGCTCAAGTTGGTCACATGGCAGGCAATTGGCTGAGCAAGGATATCTCTTGGCCTCCTTCCTGGTAGCCCCCATTTTTCCTCTTTAAATCATAACCAAAGCCAATCTCTTCCAGGAAATACTCCTGACTGGCCCCATCCATTCTCTCCTCCACCAGAACAATCCGTACCCATGAATTTGTGTTTTTAAAACTATAAAACCTCAAGAAGGCATCGAGAAGAAATATTGTTGCCAAGAAAGGTGCTGACCAGAAACAAAGCATAAATTTGATATTTATGTAACACATTGGCGATCCATCTTTGTAGTTTCCTGATGTTTATATCTGTTCTCCCTTTCTTCTAAGACTGCGAGCCCCATGTTGAACAGGGACTGCTTCTGACCTGATTAAGTTGTTTCTACTCCAGCTCTGAGAACAGTGCTTGACATGGAATAAATGCTTAAGAAATACCATAATTGAATTCATTATTACACACAAGACTGTCCTTTGTAGTGTGGTTTGCAGCATCCATTGCTGTTTGTGCACTGGGTACCCTACCATACCTAGGACACGCACATGATTGGTTTTCTATGTGAGGAAACTGAAGCACAGAGAAGTTAAGTGACTTGCCCAAGGTGACAGAGCAGACAAGTGGCAAAAGCAGGATTAAAACCCAGGTCCTGGGACCAGACAGAAGCCTGGGAGATGGTTGATTGGAATAAGAGCAGCCCATGGTCACAGACCCCTCGCAGGAGAGTTTCCAGTAGTCTACCAGTCTCGGCTTATTGTGCCAAGTACTGTTTTAAGCACTGGGATAAATACAAGGCAATCAGGTTGTCCCACATGGGGTTTACAGTCTTAATCCCCATTTTACTGGTGAGGGAACTGAGGCACAAAGAATTTAGGTGACGGACCCAAGGTCACATAGCAGACAAATGATGATGATGATGATGATGATGGTATTTGTTAAGTGCTTATTATGTAACAAGCACTGTTCTAAGCACTGGAGTAGATGCAAGGTAATCAGGTTGTCCCACGTGGGGCTCATAGTCTTAATCCCCGTTTTACAGATGAGGTAAATGAGGCACAGAGAAGTTAGGTGACTTGCCCCAAGTCCCACAGCTGGACTGGGATTAGAACCCAGGTCCTAGTTTCATCATTACCATTGTTACTCTCCCAAGTGCTCAAGTCAGTGTTCAGTCAATACCACTGATTGATTTATGGATTAAGATCCAACTGTAGGTATTTAGTCAGTCATTCAGTCAGTTGATCATATTTATTGAGCGTTTACTGTGTGCGGAGCCATTTCCTAAGAGTTTGGGAGAGTACAATATAATATGAGACACATTCCCTGCCCACAGGTTTACAGTTTAGAGGGGGAGGCAGACATTAATATGAATAAATTACAGATATGTACATGAATGTGGTGGGGCTGGGAGAGAGGATGAATAAAGGGAACAAGTCAGTTGTGACATAAAAAGGAGTGGGAGAAGAGGAAAGGAGGGCTTAGTCAGGGGAGGCCTCTTGGAAGAGATGTGTCTTCAATAAGGCTTTGAAGGAGGGGAAAGTCATTGTCAACATGGCTTAGTGGAAAGAGCACAGGCTCAGGAGTCAGAGGTCGTGGGTTCTAATCCCGCCTCCACCCCTTGTCAGCTGTGCGACCTTGGGCAAGTTGCTTTACTTCTCTGTGTCTCAGTTACCTCGTCTGTAAACGGGGATTAAGACTGTGAGTCCCACGTGGGACAACCTGATTACCTTGTATCTACCCCCAGAACCTAGAACAGTGCTTGGCACATAGTAAGCTCTTAACAAATACCATCATTATTATTTTTTCTGTCAGATATGAGGAGGGAGCATATTCCAGAGGCAGGATGTGGGTGAGAGATCAGCTTGGAGTTAGATGAGATGGAGGGACAGTGAGAAAGTTGGCATCGGAGGAGTGAAATGTGCGGGCTGGGTTGTAGTAATAATAATAATAATAATAATGATGACATTTGTCAAGCGCTTACTATGTGCAAAGCACTGTTCTAAGCACTGGGGGAGATACAAGGTGATCAGGTTGTCCCATGTGGGGCTCACAGTCGTAATCCCCATTTTACAGATGAGGTACCTGAGGCTCAGGGAAGTTAAGTGACTTGCCCAAGGTCATACAGCAGACATGTGGCAGAGTCAGGATTTGGACCCATGACCTTTGACTCCAAAGCCCGTGCTCATTTCACTGAACCACGCTGCAGCAGAGTAGGGAGATGAGGTATTAGGAGTGAGGTTATTGAGTACTTTGAGGGTGACAATAAGGAGTTTCTGTTTGAGAGGATCTCAAAATCCTAGCAGTGGTATTTGTTAAGCACTCACTATGTACCAAACACTATACTAAGCACTAGGTTAGACAGAATATAATCGGAACAGACACAGTTCTTGTGCTACCAGAAACACTCATTGTAAGAGGGAGTAAAGTAGAGTTGCTCAGTGGATAGAGCACATGCCTGGGAATCAGAAAGACCTGGTTTTTAATCCTGACTCCGTCACGTGTCTGCTCTGTGACCTTGAGCAAGCCAAGCAACTTCTCTGTGCCTCAGTTTCTTCACATGTAAAATGGGGATTAAGACTGTGAGTTCCACAGGGACTGTTTTTTACCTGGTTACCTTGTATCTTCCCCTTTGCCTAGAACAGGGCTTGACGCATAGTAAGCACTTAACAAATGCCACAATTATTATTATGATAAGCATCCTTAGGGCAGGGATCTTGCCTATTTACTGTACCAAGTACTTAGCACAGTGCCCTACAATCAGTAAGCATTCAATAAGTATCAATGATTGAAGATATCTTAAAGTCATTCACATTTTTCCCTTTAACTGCCTCTCTCTCTTTCTGCTTGTCTCTCTATCATCTCTCCTTGTCTGACTTTTTCTCCCTATTTTTGTCTCCCTATCCCACAGTTCAAACAATTTCAAATGATACCACTACAATCAGCAAAATGAATCCTGTGCTATCCATCTGCTAGAAACCAGGACAAATTCATGTGATATAGTAGATAGCGCACAGGCCTGGGAGTCAGAAGGTCGTGGGTTCCAGTCCTGGCTCTGCCACATGTCTGCTGTAAGACCTTGCACAAGTCATTTCACTTCTCTGTGCCTCCGTTCCCACCTCCGGCAAATGGGGATTAAGTCTGTGAGCCCCAAGTAGGATATGATCTGTGTCCAGCCTGATTATTTTGTATCTACCCCTGAGCTTGGCACATGTTGTTATCTTGTGCTGTCGAGTCATCTTCAGCCCTTAGTGACTCCATGGACATATCTCTTCCACATGCCCCACCTCCATCTGTGATCATTCCGGTAGTGGATCCATAGTTTTTTGGGAAAAATCTGGAAGCGGTTTACCATTGCCTCCTTTCGCTCCGTAAACTTGAGACTCCATACTCAACTCTCTCCCATGCCGTTGCTGCCCAGCACGGGTGAGTTTTGACTTGTAGCAGATTGCCGTCCACTCACTAGCCACTGCCCAGGCTAGGAATGGAATGGGTAGGCCTCTGCTTAACTCTCCCTCCCTTAGTCGCGACTGGTTGAGTACTGGAAACTCTCCATCCTGAGAGGGAGCTTGGCACCTACTAAGTGCTTAATAAATATTATTATTATTATTATTATTATTATTATTTCCTGACCCACTGAAAACTCAAGGTAATTCCTTCTCTTGAGATACACTGTGAGCCCTCTGTGGGCAGGGATTTTCTCTATTTTTTGCTGAATTGTACTTTCCAAGTGCCTAGTACAGTGCTCTGCACACAGTAAGTGCTAAATAAATGTGATTGAATGAATAAAGCTTACTGTTACCCATCTGCTTTGTTAATGTTCCTCCCTCACTACGTAGCAGAGCCAGCTGGCCCAAGACTGTGAGCCTGTTGTTGGGTAGGGATTGTCTCTGTTGCTGAATTGTACTTTCCAAGCGCTTAGTGCAGTGCTCTGCACACAGTAAGGCTCAATAAATATGATTGAATGAATGAATAGCTAATCTGTGCCAGCTTAAGAGTCTTTATGATGAACACCACTTAAACAGCCTTTTCCATGTAGCTGAGATATGGGAGGGGCAGGGGCAATGATGACTATAAAGTAGTTTTACTTACAGTAAAAGCAATTAACTACAGTTTGCCGGTACAATCCTATATTGCCAAACGGTGTCCCAAATGACACAGCGAGTTGTTTAAATGATAATAATAACTATGGCATTTGTTAAGCGCTTACTATGTGCAAGCACCGTTCTAAGCACTGGGGGAGATACAAGGTAAGCAGGTTGTCCTACGTGGGGCTCACAGTCTTAACCCCCATTTTACAGAAGAGATAACTGAGGCACAGAGAAGCTAAGTGACTTGCCCAAAGTCACACAGCTGACAAGCGGTGGAACCCATGACCTCTGACTCCGTCTTTCCACTAAGCCACGCTTCTTCTCTCTTTCTACACATGCCGTTCTATATTCCCTTTGAATAGCCTTTGGGAACACTTGACAAGGCTATATTTTCCTTTTCCCCAGCGTTTTTCCAAAGACAGATTTTAGTCAGAGTCATGGTTTCCCATTCCCCTTTCAACCCTCGAATTCTCCCTCCCCTAGAGCCAATCAAGGAAAGCAGTCAGTGACAAGTACTCCTATAGCATCACGCAAGCCCTGACCACTGAGAATCCTTTTTCTCAAGGGAGACAGATGCTCATACTTTCTTGCCTGGAGCGGTAAGGCCAGAAAACTTGCTCCTAATGTGGTTACAAATCTTGATCCAGCTGGTGGTTTCCCTTCACAATGAAGGTTACTATGGGCCCCTCAGACGCAGTAAGAATTGAAACCACACTCTACAACCCTTTAGGCAACATATGTTAACCCTTTCACCTTCAACCCCATCTACCTCATCCTCTGTCTTATGTGAGCCTGTACAGCCAAATGTCGATTTATTTTTCTTTTATTTTAAATGTTAAAAAAAATCAGTTTAGTGTTTACCATCCAGCTCTGTCCAGCAATTTCTTTTTGGCTATATATACAATAGGTCTAATTATTGTTCTTCCAACTTTCTAATGAACTATCATCAGGATGGCTTAAAATTTGTTTTAAAGGAAAAGCTCTCTTCAAAGAAAGTGTATAGGAAACTACGTTAGTCGACATTACCAACAGGCAATGTGCTCTGTATCTGTTCATACCTATCAAGTACAAAGTGAACATTTTTGGGTTTTAAGAGATTGAAAATGTTATTAGAATTGATTTCATAGTTTTGCACTTAAAAACAGAATTAGCTAATGTGGTTTGAAGAGAAAAAACAAACTTACACGGGTTCAGTACAAGTTTACAGAAGGATCGATTTAGAAACTAAAATTATCACATACATTTTAAAGTCAAATATGGGATATGTAAATAATTAATAATGTAGAGAATGGAGGATTTGATAGTCCTTTTAATACTTCTATAGTTTTAAGAAAACATTCCTTTATAAATAGGGTTTCTCTTGTGTTTGTTTTTGAAAACATTTTACCTCCAATCACTCAATCAGAAGATTTGATATTTCAGTTTCATTGCTAATTCCCATTTAATTTTGTTTGAGTACCTAGTAGATCCCAGTCTAATAATAATGATGGTATTTGTTAAACCCTGACTATACTATAGCAGTCTTATTTCATCTGGTTAAATTCATCAACTAATCCAATAACAGCGTTGTCTTTATGATAGTAACGGACACAAGTTCTCTGGCTGTGCTGAGACTTGACTTTTAAAAAAGTGCATTATCGCTCGGGTGTATTGCTGATTACATAAAAGCATAATTTTACCTATCTTGGCTAGTGATTTCATCATATAAAAGTGGGATCTCCCATCTATCTATTGGAACATCGCTATAGATACAAGATCAGTTTTCTTCAAAATGTTTTTATAAATGTGTACTTTCATTCAGATGAAAATTAATTGATCTAAAATGAATTGATCTATTTATGGGGACTTCAGTTTTGTTAAATCATTTTTATATTTTATTTACATTTCATATATTTCATATTTTATATCATCTTATATCAGGAAAGAGCTATAAAAACAGAAGATGAAAATGACTGGGGCAAGAAATCAGTTATAAAATAATACCATAGCACGTGACATTATTGTATACACTTTGTTTTGTTATTTAAATGAATGTTAGTGTATTCATCATTTCTAGCACATCTACCAAGTTTCCTCACCAGCGTTAATACTCTTTACTCCCCTATAGGTGAAAACACTGAACACTCAATCAATTAGATTTACCGAGGTCATACTGTGTGCAGAGCCCTGTACTAAGCACTTAGGAGAATGCAATAGAACAGAGTTGGTAGACACATTCCTTGCCCACAACAGGCTTATAGTCTAGAGGGGGAGATAGACATTAATATAAAGAAATTAATTAATTATGAATGAAGTAGAAGTAGACGATAGCAGAGCATTGCAAAACAAGAGATGTGCACTTCCAATCTTATTTGTGTTTTGAAATAGAGATAGGATTTGGCATTATGAAGGAATTGGGAAGGATCGTGGCTGAGTGGAAAGAGCCCAGGCTTGGGAGTCAGAGGTAATGTGGTTCTAATCCCAACTCCGCCACTTGTCAGCTGTGTGACCTTGGGCAAATCACTTAACTTCTCTGGGCCTCAGTTCCCTCATCTGTCAAATGGGGTCAAAGACTGTGAGCCCCACGTGGGACAACCTGATTGCCTTGTATCCACCCCAGTGCTTAGAACAGTGCTGGCACATAGTAAGTGCTTAACAAATGCCATCGTTATTATTATTAGGAAGACAGTTCCCAATTTCTTTTTTAATCAGATCATGATGAAATTTACAAACATTAGGTGTGTGGTTGCTGTTCTTTGTGTGTGTTGTTGGGGGGTAGTGTGCATGAGGGTTTGCGTTTCCACATTCCAACACCAAAGGATTTTATATGTTCCAAGGAATGGAGGAAAAAAGAATAAAAAGTGTGGTTAAGACAGGTGCAGCTTGTAGTGTTTATATAAACACATTAGCACTCTTTTGACACAGCATGACTTGAACAAGCAGTTCATCCTATTGGTAGCAGGGAAATAATAACTGAGTGTGCCAGAATTGAGTTCATTCAGATCCTGCAAAATTAACACCAGATTATGAATCCACTCGCTACTGGTAATTAATCGTGAAAATTGCTGGAAGAGTTCACCTACTGTGAGAATTATTGGCAGAACTATTTCCAGCTAATAGGCCCTGTTTAAGCATTTTCCTCCTCCCAGATGAAACTTGCAGTAGGTTAGTACAAGGATATAAACCTGCTAAATATTTTCCAGGCTTGCTTTGCACATAGTAAGCGCTTAACAAATGCCGTCATCATCATCATTATTATTACTAGTATGGCAGAATTTCCATTGTGTTTTCTACTTCTGCTTGCAGTTCTTCCTAAATGCGTTGTTTAGTCCTCTTGGCTTTAAAGTGACTGTTAGTGTATCATATAAGCTTTCTATTAGAGAAGCAGCATGGCTGAGTGGAAAGAGCCCAGGCTTGGGAGTCAGAAGTCTAATCTTCTAATTAGTTCTAATCCTGACTCCACCACTTGTCTGCTGTGTGACTTTGGGCAAGTCACTTAACTTCTCTGGGCCTCAGTTCCCTCATCTGTAAAATGGGGGTTAAGACTGTGAGCCCCCCATGGGACAACCTGATCACCTTGTAACCACCCCAGTGCTTAGAACAGTGCTTTGCACATAGTAAGCGCTTAATAAATGCCATTATTATTATTATTATAAGGATTAAAACTGTGAGCCCCATGTGGGACAGTCTGATTACATTGTATCTACCCCAGCACTTAGAACAGTGCTTCACACATAGTAAGCACTTAACAAATACCACATTCATTATTATTATTATTACTCTTCACACTCCATTTTACTGCAGTTAGTACACAACATAAGATAGTTCCATATATTTATGGCTGCAAAATCTGAATATCCTTAAAGTTAGTTTCTGTGCTTTAGACACTAAAAACTTTGGATGCTAATAAGGATAGTTCAAGATGTAGTAAACTACTGATACCCAGACTATGTTTTCACCTATACATCCATTTTTCATTTATATTGATTTTATTTTGAACGTAATTGAGGAAAATGAATTCATACTGATTTTAAAAGCATTTTCCAACAAACCAAGTTTATGAGCTGAAATATTTAGTTTTAAAATGACTATTAGCAGAACTATGCACCAATCAATACCCATTTACGTACCTAGAAGCATTCTTTCATTTTTCTTTTCCTTTGTCCATACCAAATGAGACCATCTCTCAGTCAATACAGTTCCATTTGTGGGGGGAAGGGAAGGGGTGTGGTGAGGAATTTCATCTCTTTAATTGAATAGCAATGCATGGTTTATAATCGAGGCCACTAAAAAGAGAGCAAATTGTTTTCTTTTTTACTTTTTTTGTATTTATTTTATATTATGGAGGCAATTTTAATATGTCTAAGAATATATGATATAAAATTGTGTGCTGCTCTCTCTATATAAAACATTATACACATTTCAATTAGTAATGCATCCATTCTCAAAGTTGCTTTATCATTATTATTATTATTTTCTAATATAGGCTTGTACAAATACTACTATGTCAAATATTCCTTTAGCCATTTTTTAAACTCTGGAAAATCTTATTTACTGACCATTATTCTCACGAAACCAATGGATAATAAAAGATAAGTTGACCACTTTATAATGCAAACACATTCTTTTGTTCCTCTTTGTGAGTGAACCCTTATGTGACCCTAAGACATATACTCACAGACTGCTTTAGTGACACTAGTATTTTCTTTTATTTCGTGCATTTTTAAATGACCAGAACAAGACATTTGTTTTGAAGCTTGCTGAGATAAACATTTTAATGGTGACCACATCCAACAATGATGAAGATCCATATTCTAACAAATACCTAAAATGGATCTTTTCAAATCTTTAGATCAAAGTCTTCTGTGGGTTTTTTTTCTTGAACATATTCTTGAGTCAACATTAAATAGCATTAAGCAACAGCTGACAATTAGTAGTTGCCACAAGACTCTGAAACTGCATAATAAAACATGCAGAGTTTAAATCTGATCTGTTCTTAGTTAAACGGCTCCATGATGGTCGTTTGACATTAAAGTTTTATATCGCCCCCCCCCAATAATAAAATTTTATGATAGATGCACTAATAAAATACACTGAATTCCACGGACGAAATGAACACAGTGTTTCATTCAGGAACTAGTTTTAGTTTCCGGAATGGTCAGAAGTGTAATTTCAGCTATATAAATAATGACAAAAGGGGAAGAAATGATTACTAATATACTGTCATTTTCTTGACATCCTATGTAAGCGATATTGCTACTTACAGAAAAGAGGTAGTGCAAATTCCAGCCTGCCATCATTTAAATACAGAAATTTAAATTATTTGAAATTCAGAATTATTTTCCAATAGAAGGAATATCAATTATTTTATGTCACAGGTTTGAATGTAGATATTCAAAAGAGGAAAAAATGTGGTTTTTTAAAAAAAATCACAAATAAAGTAAGGTAAGCTTGATTTTTTTCTCTCTCTCAATGTATCTCCTTAGACCAGGAAAGATAGGGTTAAAAATATATTTCTTACACCTTATATTCTAACTTCAATTCTCTGCTCTCAGAATCAGGTATGGCATGTCTATAACCATTCTTTGAGCCATGTTTTAACTGAAGCAAATTACACAAAAGCATAGCACTACATGGAAAATAATTTGGCAATCCTGGGCAAATCAAATAACATTTGTTGATTTCAGAAACATAATGAAACTTGGCAGATATTAGCACAGTGCATAATATGGTCTAATCATTTTTATTCAAAAAAATTAAAAATGGTGGAGAATAAAGGAGATACGATCTAAGCGTATACTGTACGTGACAGATTGTAACAGCTCCAAAGGAACCATTATGAGTCATCATGACAAAAAACCCCATTTGTTAAAAACCTCTGTGCAGATTTTCTCAATGGATTGGGAAATTACAGGATATGGGGTAAACTGTAATATGTTTGGAGAATTAGCATGCAAGCCAAAATACATATTTACCCAAAGACGGTAACAGCTTCAAAGTAGTCATTTTAGTCTCCCAGGTAAATAATATGCATTCCCTGTATATTGTATAAATCTATATTATTATGTATATGTAAACATATTATTTCATAATAGGCTGTAATGGTTTTGGAAAAGATAAGATTTCTATTGTGCCAACCCTCATGTATTTCAATTAGATGCTTTTTTGTTTTATTTTATTTTTCTCTTCTTTCATATTACCAATACAAAACACACAAAAAAACCTCAAGGGGTTCTTTAGGTGAAAAAAAATTGAAAAGATACATTTTCATGCTGACATGCAATAAAAAGTGCTAAAATGGGTAATTGATGGAACACATACCTGCAAACTGCTCTCTACCTGTATTTATTACCATGAGACTTACACAAGCATTTGGTAGGGTTAATCTGGTTGCTTGAATCGAATCTTGAAAGTTGGATTTTAAAAATTGCCAAATCATTCATTCGTTCAGTTGTATTTATTGAGCGCTTAGTGTGTGCTTTAGTGTACTAAGCACTAGAAGCAGCATGGCATAATGGATAGTTACCTCATCTGCAAAATGGGGATTAAGACTGTAAACCCCTTGTGGGACAATCTGACTACCTTGTATCTACTCCAGCGCTGAGAACAGTGCTTGGTACATAGCCTAAAAAATACCATAATTATTATTATTACAATACAACAATTAACAGACACATTTCTTGCCCACAGTGAGTTTATAGTATAGAGGAGGGAGGTAGATATCAATACAAATAAATAAATGATAATAATAATAATTCTGATATTTAAGCACTTACTGTGTGCCAGGCACTGTACTAAGCACTGGGGTGATTACAAGCAAATCGAGTTGGACACAGTCTGTGTCTCACGTGGGGCTCACAGTCACAATCCCCATTTTACAGGTGAGGAAACTGAAACCCAGAGAAGTGAATAGACTTGCCCAAGGTCACACAGCGGACAAATGGCAGAGCTGGGATTAGAACCCACAGCCTTCTGATTCCGAGGCCCATGCTCTACCGAGAAGCAGTGTGGCTCAGTGGAAAAAGCACGGGCTTTGGAGTCAGAAGTCATGGGTTCAAATCCCTGCTCCACCAGTTGTCAGCTGTGTGACTTTGGGCAAGTCACTTAACTTCTCTGTGCCTCAGGTACCTCATCTGTAAAATGGGGATTAAGACTGTGAGCCCCCTTGGGACAACCTGATCACCTTGTAAACTCCCCAGCACTTAGAACAGTGCTTTGCACATAGTAAGTGCTTAATAAATGTCGTCATTATTATTATTACTATCTACTACGGTCCTCTTCTAGTTCTCCTCTTGTCTCTCTGGCCGTTCATTCTCAGTCTCCTTCATGGGCTCCTCCTCTCTCTCCCACCCCCTAACTCTGGGGGGTCCCTCACGGTTCAGTTCTGGGTCCCCTTCTATTCTCCATCTACATGCAATCCCTTGGAGAACTCATTTGGTCCCATGGCTTCAACTACTATCTCTATGTGGATGACACCCAAATCTATATCTCCTCCCCTGATCTCACTCCCTCTCTCCAGCTCACATCTCCTCCTGCCTTCAAGACATCTCAACTTGATGTCCTTCTGTCACCTCAAACTTAACATGTCCAGACCAGAACTCTTTATCTTCCCTCCCAAACCCTGTCCTCTAGCAGACTTTCCCTTCACTGTAGACAGCACCACCATGATTCCTGTCTCACAAGCCCATAACCTTGGCATTATCCTTGACCCCGCTCTCTCATTCACCCCACATACCCAATCCATCACCAAATCATGCCGGTCTCACCTTCACAACGTCGCTAAACTCCGCCCTTTCCTCTCCATCCAAACCAATACCACATTAGTACAATCACTCATTCTATCCCGCCTACGTTACTGCCTCAAATTCCTTTATGACCTCCCGACCTCCTGCCTCTCTCCACACCAGTCCATACTTCACTCTGCTGCCCGGATTACAGCGTGGCTCAGTGGAAAGAGCATGGGCTTTGGAGTCAGAGGTCATGGGTTCAAATCCCAGCTCCGCCACTTAGCTGTGTGACTTTGGGCAAGCCACCTTCCTTCTCTGGGCCTCAGTTAGCTCATCTGTAAAATGGGGATTAAGACTGTGACCCCCTCCGTGGGACAACCTGGTCAACTTGTAACCTCCCCAGTACTTAGAACAGTGCCTTGCACATAGTAAGTGCTTAATAAATGCCATTAGTATTATTATTATTATTATTATTTCTACAGAAACGTTCGGGGGTGTCCCCCTGCCTCAAAAATCTCCAGTGGTTGCCTATCAACCTCCATATAAAACAAAAACTCCTCACCATTGGCTTTAAAGCTCTTCATCACCTTGTCCCCACCTACATCACCTCGCTTCTCTCCTTCTACAACCCAGTCCACACACTTCGCTCCTCTGCTGCTAATGTTCTCACTGTGTCTTGATCTCACCCATCTCACTGCTAACCCCGGCCCACACCCTACCTCTGGCCTTGTACACCCCCCACTCCTCAAATCTGCCAGGAAATTGCTCTCCTCACCCTCAAAGATCTACTGAAAGTACATGTCTTCCAAGAGGCCTTCCCAGACTAAGCTCCACTTGTCCTCATCTCCCACTCCCTTCTATGTCACCCTCACTCACTTCCTTTACTCTTCCTCCCCACCTCTCTCCATGGCACTTATGTATATATCTTTAATTTTATTTGTTTGTATTGATGTCTGTTTACTTGTATTGATGTCCATCTCCCCCCATCTAGACTGTGAGCTCATTGTGGGCAGGGATTTTCTCTCTTCATTGCTGTATTGTACTTCCCCAAGTGCTTTGTACAGTGCTCTGCACACTGTAAGCGCTCAATGAATACGATTGAATGAATGAATGAATACTACAAGATATGTGTAAGTACTATGGGGCTGGGAAGGGGGAATAACAAAGGGAGCAAGTCGGGGC
The DNA here is from genome assembly GCF_015852505.1 of Tachyglossus aculeatus. NCBI lineage: Eukaryota > Metazoa > Chordata > Mammalia > Monotremata > Tachyglossidae > Tachyglossus > Tachyglossus aculeatus. Next base: position 33,843,215 of record NC_052088.1, on the reverse strand, counting down.
AACCTGGAAGGGAGTGGGAGAAGTGAAAAGGAGGGGCATAGTCTGGGAAGGCCTCTTGGAAGAAATGTGCCTTCAAAAAGGCTTAGAAGCAGGGGAGAGTAGTTGTCAGATTTGAGGCAGGAGGGCATTCCAGGACAGAGGCAGGATGTGGGCCAGGGTTTGGCAGAGAGATAGGGACGATCGAGGCACAGTGAGAAAGCGTTAGAGGAGTGCACTGGGTTGTAGAAGAAGAGAAGTGAGGTGAGGTAGGAGTGGGCAAGGTGGTGGATGGGCAAACACTGGAGTTTTTTGATAAGTGGGGAGACATGTCCTGAACATTTTTATAAAAAAATGATCCCAGCAGTAGAGTGAAGTATGGACTGGTGTGGGGAGAGAAAAGAGGCTGGGAGGTCAGCAAGAAGACTGATGCAGTAATCCAGGTGGGATAGAATGAGTGATTGTATTAACTTAGTAGCAGTTTGGATGGAGAAGAAATGGTGGATTTTAGCGAGGCTGTGAAAGTGGGACTGACAGGATTTAGTGATGGATTGAATATGGGCGTTGAATGAGAGAGAGGAATCAAGGATAAGGCCAAGGTCACAGGCTCGTGAGACAGGAAAGATGGTGGTGCCATCTACAGTGATGAGAAAGTCACGGGGAGGACAGGGTTTGGGTGCCAACATAAGTAGTTCCCTCACTCACCCTGAACTGTCCCAAACTTGTAGAATAACATTAAATTTCCATTTGTGTCCTATCTCCCAGATTTTTTCTGGGATCAATAGCTAAAATCCTGTGGATCTCGATCAAAATTTACACCCCAGTTGAAATCACCCTCTGACTATCTCATCATTTATTTGATTTTGTATAATTGCAATCTACGTTGTATACTCCCCTCTCAGGATGACACCTGGAGAGTTTCCAATCCTTTACCAGTCTAGGCTATGGGAGGGAGAGTCAAGCAGAGGCCTATCCATTCCATTCCTAGTTTGGCCAGTGGCTAGACAGTGGAAGGCAATCTGCTGTAAATTAAAACTCAACTGTGCTCGGCAGCAGCAGCATGGAAAAGAGACGAGGGCGGAGACTCAAGTTTATTGCGTGGAAGGAGGCGATGGTAAACCACTTCTGGATTTTTACTAAGAAAACTCTGCAGATCCACTACCAGAATGATTGGCGATGGAGAGTGGGGCGTTCTGGGAGAGATACGTCCATGGCATCGTTATGGGTCAGAGACGACTCAACAGCATAAGACAAGGCAAGACGTAGTATATATTTTGATTATAATAGATTTTAGCTCAAACTATCTTATATTCTGTTATATGATATATTATTATGTATTGTGGATGTTATATATATTACATAGTATATAACATAGATGCTCTTTCTCAAGCATGTATTATTATATGCAATTTAATGTAGCATTTAACTAATCTAGTGTAGGTGAAAGTTTTACTAAAGCTAGTTTCCTTTGTAATTGAAAATGATACTGCTGATGAAAAATTTTACCACTAATTGTTGTTGAGACTAAAAGGCCCATTCTTGATTGGCAGTTCATCCTACACCATGGTACACACGGGAAGCAGCGTGGCCTGGTGGAAAAAGCACAGACCCATGAGTCAGAGGATGTGGGTTCCAATCCCGGCTCCACCATGTCTGCTGTGTGACCTTGGGCAAGTCACTTCACTTCTCTGTGCCTCAGTTATCTCATCTGTAAAATGAGGATTAAGCCTATGAGCCCCAGGTGGGACAACCTTGTATCTACCTCGGCATATAGAAAAGTGCTTGGCATTTAGTAAGTTTAAAAAATACCATAATAATAATTATTACAATAGAACAATAAACAGACACATTCCCTGCCCAAAACAAGCTTACAGTCTAAAGGGGGGAAGCAGGCATCAATGCAAATAAATAATTTCATAATAATAATAATAATAATAATAATAATAATAATTCTGGTTTTTAAGCACTTACTGTGTGCAAGGCAGTTATCTCATCTGAAAAAAATGAGGATTAAGCCCCAGGTGGGACAGGGACTGTGTCTGACCTGGTTACCTTTTATCTACTCCAGTGCTTGGAACAGTGCTCAGCACAAAGTAAGTGCTTAACAAATACCACTATTATTATTGGTAGTATTATTCTTATTATCATTATTAAAATTTGTTACACTCTGTGTTGATGCCTTTTGTTTTACTCACATCATACACCTTCAGCTGTCAATTTATGTCTATTACATTTGCTATTATCAATTCATGGCATTTATTGAACACTTACTGTGTGCAGACCACTGCAATGTAAGCTTGGGAGAGTACAGCACAATACAGTCAGTAAATGTGATCCCTTTCCACAAATAGCTTACAGCAAATAGGGGAGTCAGGCATTAAAGTGAATGTTAGATGGGGAAATGGCAGAAGGAAAGGAAGCGCTTAGTACAGTGTTTTGCACACAGTAAGTGCTCAGTAAATACGACTGAATGAACGAATTAATATGTACATAAGTAATGTGGGGCTGGAGGTGGGGGAGTATTAAAGTCAGTGAATCTTATTTATTGAGCACTTACTGTGTGCGGGGCACTGTTCTAAGCACTTGGGAGAGGACAATTAAAACAATCAACGGTCACATTCCCTGCCCAAAATGAGCCTTAAAGTGCTTAAGTGGTACAGATGCACGTACTTAGACAATGCAGAAGGGAGGGCCAATATGGCGGGAAAAGGAGAAGTAAGCAGGGAAGACTTCCTGCAGGAGATATGAATTCAGTAGGGCTTTGAAAGCAGGGAGAGTGGCTATTCATTCAATCGCATTTATTGAGCACTTGCTGTGTGCAGAGCACTGTACTAAGCGCTTGGGAAGTACAAGTTGGCAACATATAGAGACGGTCCCTACCCAACAGTGGGCTCACAGTCTAGAAGGGGGAGACAGAGAACAAAACAAAACATATTAACAAAATAAAATAAATAGAATATGTACAAGTAAAATAAATAAATAAATAAATAGAGTAATAAATATGTAAAAACATATATACAGATATTCAGGTGCTGTGGGGAAGGGAAGGAGGTAAGGCAGGGAGGAGGAGGGGGAGAGGAAGGAGGGAGTTCCAAGCCAGAGGGAGGATGTGAGCAAGAGGTCGTTGGTGAGAGAGATGAGGTAGAGGTACAGTAAGTTGGCATTAGAGGAGCCAGATGTGTGGGCTGGGTTGTAATGAACTATCATAAAGAGTAGAATGGAATGCTTCCAGGGCCCCTTGCTCAGAATCCAGTGGGTCTCCCTCTCCCTTCTGTGTTGTTCTTGCACTTGGATTTTCACTCTTTATTCACCCCATCCTCCATTCCACAGAACTTAAGTACATATCGAGAATTTATTTATCTACATTAAGATGTGTCTACCCCTTTAGACTGTAAGCTCCTTGTGGACAGGGAACATGTCTCCCCACTCTATTATATTATACTCTCCCGAGCACTTAGTGCAGTGCTCTGCACCCAGTAAGTGCTCAATAAATACTATTGATCAATAATGAGAACGGTAATAAACATAAAATGTCCGCTCAAGGCACATGACATTGGGAGATTGAAAAGAGGGCATGCTTCTGAGAGGAAATGTTCAACTCTGAGCCAGTTGGCTGAGCCTTCATGGAATGATCTCAGGATTATGATGAATTTCTCAGAACAACCCAACTTAGTAGTTGCCAAAGCCTAAATATACATACTAAAAAGATAAACACATAGTCACTCAAAAGGATCACAGTGGTATTGGAGGATGGGAGGATGTGCCCAGGAGAAGATTCTGTTTGTTTTGGGTTGCAGAATCAGAGTTAGAAGAGCAGGTTTTTATTCACATTAATTAATTTATTCATAGTAATGTTTGTTGATTCCTATTAATGTCTGTTTTATTCATATTCATGTCTCCATAAGCTTGCTATGGTCAGGATTGAGGTCTGTAAATGCCATGAAGGAAGAACCAGTAGACTGTAGAAGATCAAATATGGCAGACAAATAAAAAAGAAGATCATAGGCAATAACAAGATGTGAGTCACTGAATTTAAGACATTCCAAAATGTAAAAGAAAGTACTGGATTATAGATCAGTTAAAGAGTCAGTAGTAGTAGAAGACCGTTTTCTTCCTCTAGGCTGTAAGCTCCTCATGGGCAGAGAATATGTCTGTTATATTGTTGTATTGCACTCTCCCAAGTACTTAGTACAGTTCTGTGTACACAATAAGTGTTCCGTAAACACCGTCGACTGATGGATTGATTGATGGAAGTGATGAGGTATTAAGTACTTATTATGTGCTGAGCACGATACAAAGTGAGGGAAAAGAATATCCAGGTGGGATTTAGACATTGTGTCTAGCCCTCAAGAAGTTCGGGATTAGAGGCACATCCATAGGAGTGATGAAATCATAGAATACTAAAACAGCCTAAGAGATAAGGACAAATACACAAAATAAAAACACAAAATAAAAAAGATAATCAGGGTGGGCACAGTCACTGATCCACACGGGGCTCTCAGGCTGAGTAGGAGGTAGGGCAGGTAATTTATCTCCACTTTACAGAAGAGGAAATTGAGGCAGTGAGTGACATGCCTTTGACTTCCAAATCCCTGCTCTTTCCATTCATTCATTCATTCAATCGTATTTATTGAACGCTTACTGTGTGCAGAGCACTGTACTAAGCACTAGGGAAGTACAAGTTGGCAATATATAGAGATGGTCCCTACCCAACAATGGGCTCACAGACTAGAAGGGGGAGACAGACAATAAAACAAAACATGTGGTCAGGTGTCAAGTCATCAGAATAAATAGAAGTAAAGCTAGATGTACATCATTGACAAAATAAATAGAATAGTAAATATGTATAGAATAGTAAATATGTACAAGTAAAACAAAAAGAGTAATAAATCTGTACAAACATATGTACAGACACTGCTCTTTCATTCATTCATTCAGTTGTATTTATTGAGCGCTTACTTTGAGCAGAGCACTGTACTAAGTGACAGATAAAGAAAGTCCCTACCCAACATCAGGCTCCTTCCTACTTGGACTGTGAACCCCGTGTGAGGCAGGGACTGTGTCTGATTTGCTTATCTCATATTTTCTCCAGTGCTTAGTGAAGTGCACGTCTTATGCTGTTGAGTCATCTCCGACCCATGGCGACACCATGGACCCATCTCTCTCAGAATGCCCCACTTCCATCTGTGTGTATCTTTAGAGTTTTCATGATCAAAATCTGGAAGTGTTTTGCCATTCCTTGCAGTAAGATTAATAATAATAATAATGGTAGCATTTCTTAAGCGCTTACTATGTGCAAAGCACTGTTCTAAGCATTGGGGAGGATACAAGGTGATGAGGTTGTCCCACGTGGAGCTCACAGTCTTAATCCACATTTTACAGATGAGGCAACTGAGGCACAGAGAAGTTAAGTGACTTGCCCAAAGTCACACAGCTGACAATTGGCAGAGCCAGGATTTGAACTCATAACCTCTGACTCCCAAGACCATGCTTTTTCCACTGAGCCAAGCTGCTTCTCCTAAACTTGAGTATTCACTCTTCACTCTCTCCCAGTGAGAGAGTGAAGCTAGGAATAGCTGTGAGCCCATTTTTGGGTAGGGACCATCTCTATTTGTTGCCAACTTGTACTTCCCAAGTGCTAGTACAGTGCTCTGCACACAGTAAGCGCTCAATAAATATGATTGAACGAATGAATAGAACAGGTAGGCCTCTCCTTGACTCTCCCTCCCAAAGCCAAGACTGGTAGAGTACTGGAAACGCTCCAGGTGCGACCTTGAGACAGGAGTGAAGTGCTTGGCGCCTATATATGTGTCTTAACAAATCTCACAATTATCATTATTATTTCAGTGATGAAGTGGTAATGAGGAAGAGAAAAAAATGCCTAGATGGTTCTGTTTCAGCTCATTACAGTGAACTTCAAAGCGGGACAATCAAACGAAAGAAAGGTATCATGGATAGACTCAATGTCATAAAAATGGCACCTAGGTTATATCATTTTCCTTCAGCAGACTTGGAAAATGTTTGAATCCCTGCAGCAACAGTTGAACCCAATAGTAGTAATAATGGTGATAATGATATTCATTTGCCAGGACCTATGTGCTAAACAATTTATTAAACTTTGAGATAAAACAGGTGAGTGGGAATTAGAGGCAGCCCTGAGCCTTCAAGGGACTTCACAATCTAGGAAGAAAGGAAGAGGGGGTGGGTGACAGGCAAATGAGGAAAGATAAAACAATAAAAACATAGCCAGTGCTTAGAACAGTGCTTGGCACATAGCAAGCGCTTAACAAATACAATCATTATTATTAAAAACAATGTAAAAGCATGGACAGTGGTAAATAGAATAAGAACAATGCATACTGTTGCTACAGGAGAACAGTGAGGCTTAGAGGAAAGACCACGGGGCTGAGAGTTAGAGGACCTGAGTTCTGATGCTGGCTCTGCCACTCGCCTACTGTGCGAACTTGGTCAAGTCATTTAACTTCTCTGCACCTCAATTTCTTCATCTGTAAAATGAGACTTCAATACCTGTCCTTCCTCCTACTTAGACTGAAGGAGTCCAGAGTGATCAATTTTTATGTCAGGCAATCAGTTGTATTTATTGAATGCATACTGTATGCAGAGCACTGTATTAAGTGCTGGGGAGAAATCACCATAACAATATAAAAGACACATTCCCTGGCTGCATTGAGCTCTAACAGCATTCATTAATTCATTCATTCAATTGTATTTATTGAGCGCTTAATGTGTGCAGAGCACTGTACTAAGCACCTGGAAAGTTCAATTCGGCAACAGAGACAATCCCTACCCAACAATGGGCTCACAGTCTAGAAGGGGGGAGACAGACAGCAAAATAAAACAAGTAGACAGGCATCAATAGCGTCAATATAAATAGAATTATAGATTTATACACATCATCAATAAAATAAATAGAATAATAAATATTTCCATGCACAAGTGCTGTGGGGTGGGTAGGGGGGTAGAGCAGAGGGATGGAGTTAGGGAGATGGGTAGGGGAGGAGGAGCTGAGGAAAAGGTGGGCTTAGTCTGGGAGGGCCTCCTGGAGGAGGTGAGCTTTCAGGAGGGCTTTGAAGGGAGGAAGTGTGCTAGTTTTGCGGATGTGTAGAGGGAGGGCATTCCAGGCCAGGGGAAGGACATGGGCCAGGGGTCTATGGCAGGACAGGAGAGAACGAGGCCCGGTGAGGAGGTTAGCAGTGGCAGAGGAGCGGAGTATGTGGGCTGTGTTGGAGAAGGAGAGAAGGGAGGTGAGGTAGAAGGGGGCAAGGTGATGGAGAGCTTTGATGCCAAGAGTGAGGAGTTTTTGCTTGATGCGAAGGTTGATGGGCAACCACTGGAGACTTTTGAGAAGAGGGGTAACATGCCCAGAGTGTTTCTGTAGAAAGATAATCCGGGCAGCAGAGTGAACTCTAGATGGAAGTGGGTGTTTGACATAGAGTAAGCACTTAAATACTATCAGGATTAATAAAGGAGCAGATTTTGTGGCACCGTGAAGCTCAGAGTTCAAGTCCCAACAATCTCAGCTTCAACCACTGTCTTCTCAACATTCCCTGAATTGAAAAGGCCTCAGTCCGTGGCTGCTCATCGATCCCCAACCTGCCCAGGCTGATGCAGGGGCTGATGGGAAATTCCAATGCAGGGAGGCAGGCTCTCTCCTCACTCTCAGCAGATCATGGATAAAGAGTATGGTTGGGGGTCTCGGGAGGCCGCTGATTTTTTATTGGTGATTGATGATGGCATTCGTTTAGCACTTACTATGTGCAAAGCACTGTTCTAAGCACTGCGGTAGATGCAAGGTAATCAGGTTGTCCCACGTGGGGCTCACAGTCTTAATCCCCATTTTACAGATGAGGTAACTGAGGCACAGAGAAGTTAAGTGACTTTCCCAAAGTCACACAGTTGACAAGTGGCAGAGCTGGGATTAGAACCCATAACCTCTGACTCCCAAGCCTGGGCTCTTTCCACTAAGCCAGGCTGCTTCTTTTATCTTTCCCAGAAGGGAGCAGGGGTTGATGAGAGGCCATGGGTGCCAGAGAGCTACTCTCCCAAGCTGCAGACCTCCTGGATCCAACATTAGGGATCCTTAAGGAGGCCTCATGCTGCTTCAGATCCCTGGCTCGAATCCCCTAAACTCGAGCTATCCCCAATCCAGGTTTCCCACGTAACCTCCAAGAAAGTGTCACGTTAAACCTGAGAGAGAGGGGAGTCTATCATCATCATCATCATCATCATCAATCGTATTTATTGAGCGCTTACTATGTGCAGAGTGACATAATGAATATGAATTCATTAATATTCAAGTAATTCATATGAATATGAATTCATATGAATAACAGGGTGTAAGGGTCCATCTCTTATCAGAGCATGAAGTCTGAGAGGTTCCAGACTGAGATTTCCCCTTCCAGCCTATGTTGTTTTAACTATTGTTTGCCTTGATAAAGGTTTTTACATATTCAACAACTTGGGTTTTCCCTTTACTTCACCTCCAACCAAAAATTTCCAGAATTCCCCAGACCACTGGAAGAAACTGCCCTTTCAACCTCAGTCTAGGAAGAGTTTGCTCTCTCGTGGAGGGAAACAAAATCGTCTGTAGTTTGACAAGAAGTCAAAACGATTAAACAAGATCCACAGGGGTTGGGGATTTTGCCCTCGGCATTTTCAGTGACAAGTACAACATGTTGAGTTTGATTACAACCAAATGAGCTCGGTCATATTTGGGCCGCATTTGGAGATATAAAAGGCAAGGCTGAGGAGAAATCAGTCCAGCATCACTTCAAGGGATTGGTACAGAAGAGCGTTTTCCTGCTGGGGAGACTGTGAGCCCCATATGGGACAAGGACTGTGCTCAGCCTGATTAGCTTTTATCTACCCCAGTGCTTAGAACACTGCATGACACATTGTAAGCGCTTAACAAATGCCATAATCATCATCAACTCTCTTTGGGACCATTAAATGATCATAATGATCTTCAATGATATGTATATACATATATCTAAGCATATGTATATCTCTGTGCATATATCTGTAATTTATTTATTTGTCTACTTATTCATTTATATTCATGTCTGTCTCCCCCTCTAGTCTGGGGGCTCATTGTGGGCAGGAATGTGTCTGTTTGTTGTTATATTGTACTTTCTCAAGAGCTTAGTACAGTGCTTTGTATACACTAAGTGCTCAATAACTATGGTAGAGAAGTAGCGTGGCTCAGTGGAAAGAGCCCGGGCTTGGGAGTCAGAGGTTGTGGGTTCTAATCCCGGCTCTGCCACTTGTCAGCTGTGTAACTTTGGGCAAGTCACTTAACTTCTCTGTGCCTCAGTTCCCTCATCTGTAAAATGGGGAATAAGACTGTGAGCCCCACGTGTGACCTTGATTACCTTGTATCTCCCCCGCCGCACCCCAGCACTTAGAACCATGCTTGGCACAGAGTAAGTGCTTAAAAAATACCAACATTATTATTATTATTATTATTATTATTATTATTAAATGAATAATCAATCAATGGTATTGATTGCACACTTACTGCATATTGTAAGCTTTGTTGTGGGCAGGAAATGTGTCTGTCAACTCTGACTGTATTCTCCCAAGTGCTACTACAGTGCTCTCCACACAGTAAGTGCTCAATAAACTGTATTGATAATTGATAAGAAAATACTATTGAGTGATTAATTGTTAGGGAGACTACAATACATTAGAGTTGGTAGACATGAGCCCTACTCTATTTCTGCCATCTCTGTTATATTATAATCTTCCAACATCTTAGTGTGGTGCTTTGCACACAGTAAGCACTCAATAAATGATTGAAGGAATGAATGAATAATTAATCAATCAATTGTATTGATTGTACACTTACTGCATACTGGAAATTTGTCGTGGCCAGGGAATGTGTCTACCAACTCTGTTTTAGTATACTCTCCCAAGCGCTTAGTACAGTGCTCTTCACACTTGTAAGTACTCAATAAATTGCATTGATTAACTGATAGAAAAATACTATTGAGTGATTAATTGTTAGTGAGAATGCATTAGCGTTGGTAGGCATAAGCGCTGCTCAATAATACTCATTGTGGGCAGGAACCATGTCTGCTACCTCTGTTATACTGTAATCTTCAAAGAGCTTAGTACAGTGTTCTATACACAGTAAGTGCTCAATAAATAGGATCGATAATGTCTTTGATTCATACGGCCCCTTTCCCTCCTTGGCACCAAAGCCCAAATAGCATTTTCTCTTTCAAAGCAATGCACCTTTGAAATGAAGGAGTTAATGAGTCTCTTTCTATAAATGATGCCAACTTCTAATTATTCCAATCACACCTCCTACGTAGACCACGTTGCACAGGGATTGGATCCAACCTGATTATCTTGAATCTTTTTTTACTTTGTTTTTTTTTAATGGCACGGAGAGGGGTGGCTTTCATTTCAGCACACATGAGGAAGACTAGCAACTGGTGTGTTTTGTCAAAATCAGTGCAGTAAATTGGCTAGTGCTGGTTGAACTCATGGAGTTGTTAGCTCTGCTCCAAGATTAGGGTTTTCAAAATGCCTCCTGATTGGCCCAAGAATCTTCAAGACTGATCTCCATTGCCTAAGGAAAAGGGGTATTCTAGCAACCTCTCTTTTTCTGCATTTTAGTCAGCCCGGAGTCTGGTTTAGGGTTATGGCCCTGTGTCCACTAGGTCAAGGATTGGGTAGCTCAAAATTGAGAGAATTTAAACCTTCAAAAGTTCACCACTGAGCAGGCAGCTGTTGCATCAGGTGAAAACAGGTATTAACTTTGTCTCGTTCTCTCTAAAACAGTCATTGGTGGGTGGCTTTGGGATATTGTTTGCCCTGTATAGGAAAGCAGTGGACCAGCCACGTTGTCAAGGGAAAATTATATAAGATTCACTGTCTTTTTGGACTTGAGTTGGTCTGTGTCTCTACCTCAACTAACTTACAACCTGATTGCCGTTCCAGTTACATGAACGATCTTAGTATGGCCAGAACGGTGTCAAGGCTTTCCCAGCCAGAAAAGTGTTATGCCACAGACCAGAGTAAAAGTAGTTGAAGCAACTGAGTTCTAATCCTGATTCTGGCAGTCATCTACCACTTGGGCAAGTCACTTAACTTCTCTGTGCCTCAGTTGCCTCGTGTAAAATGGGGATTGAGATTGCGAGCCCCATGTGGGACAGGGACTTTGTCCAATCTGAGTACCTTGTATCTATCCCTGCACTTAGTACAGTGCCTAGCACATATTTGGCACTCAACAAATACCATTTAAAAATCAAATGTTAAGGGAGCCTCCTGTCTTGGAATAATGATGATGGTATTCGTTAAGTGCTTACTATGTGCCAAACACTATTCTAAGCACTGGGGAAGATACCAGATAATCAGGTTGTCCCACATGGGGCTCACAGTCTTAATCTCCATTTCACAGATGAGGTAACTGAGGTACAGAGAAGTTAAGTGGTCACACAACAGACGGGTGGCAGAGCGGGAATTAGAACCCACGTCCTCTGACTCCCAAACCTGGGCTCTTTCCGCTGAGCCCCACAGTGACATCTGTGAGTTCTTACTGTTTAGTGAGCACCATGCTATTCATTCATTCAATCGTATTTATTGAGCATTTACTGTGTGTAGAGCACTGTACTAAGTGCTTGCACTGCTTGGGAAGGTACAACAGATGATCTGATGTTGGATCAATCACTAGTATTTTAGTGTTTACTGAGTTCAGAGCACTAGAATAATAACAATAATGATTGTGGTATTTAAGTGCTTGCCAGGCACTGTACTAAGCGATGGAATGGGTACAAGCAAATTGGGTTGCATACAGTCCCTGTCCCACACAGAGCTCACAGTCTTAATCCCCATTTTCCAGATGAGGTAACTGAGGCACTGAGTAGTTAAGGGGACTTGCCCAAGGTCACACAGCGGGCAGGTGGCAGAGCCAGAATTAGAATACAGATCCTTCTGACTCCCAAGCCCTTCCTCTATCCACTAGGCCCCACTGCTTTATCTTGGCTTTGCATTAGAATTAGATGAAATAGTTAAATAAGTTAAATAAGCTTGTGTTCCAAGCTAATGGCTTTATTTAAATTGTGACAAATCTTCCAAGTGTTGAATCTCATGCATTGGGCTAACATTTAAGAAATGGACCATCTCTAATCTCTGTTCAAATAACAGAATATAAATGAACGGAAAAAAAATCAAGGGTCGTGAAAATTCAGTTTCTTTCTCCCTTGCTACAGTGGTCAGGCCTGGTCAGAAGGGAAATCCTTTTTCTTCTTCCAAATATATTGTCCATTGTTTGGTTTGTATTCTCTTCTCCCTCTCCCCTCCCCCCTGCTGAAGAGAAAAGAAAAATGGGGCATTTTTCTGTAAAGGTGCCAGATGTCACAAAAAGGTCAAAAGAAAAGTCCTGAATTGGCAGTGACCCTACCATCTACTCTCTCAGAAACCTAATATTTTGTTGCTTTCCTCCCCTTCCCACACCAGATGTCAAAAGTACAGTTCTAATATCTCCCAGGGAATTTCCATTCTGAGATCCATTCAAAGATGGATGATGCCCACTCTCGAAATTAGGGATTGTCAAAATGATGAAAGAAATAAACTTGTTTGTTAATCAAAAGCATTATTTGGTCTTGACTCTATCCTCCTTTAACCCCTGTCATCCTGTTCTTGTAATAAACAGAGTGGATGCCTATTCTAGAGAGGAATCTTGCTGTTCAGAAGACTTAAATGCTATTTAGGAGGCAGAGGTTAAAGGAGTCTTAAATCACTAGACTCACAAATTTAGATTTGGATTCATATGTGCACAAGCTTTGAGGTAAGAACTCCGGTTTCTAGGCCCAGAAGAAATATACCTCCAATCCAATGACTCGTCTGATTTTTTTAATACAGTGTAATTCCACAATTTTCTAACACATTATAGTAAACAGTCTCATCCCTTTTTGATGCCATAGTGATCCCATTATAGAGAAAAATTATGTACACTATGCTGCCATAAAATATGTTAAAGAGAAAGGCCAAAATGTTACTTTTTCTCCTTGAACAATTTGCCTTTCTAATTTTCTGGGAGAAATTTCAAAGTTTCCTTCTTCTCATTTTGCAAATTGAGGCATAACATGTCTAAACATGTTCTACTTTATGGATGCTTTTTATGGTTAGTGCTATTACTGCTGAAATGGGGAAAATGGTGTCATGCTTGCAGAATGAGATGCAGTTGCTGGGAAAATGCACCATGCCATGGTGAGAGAAAAGTCTGTTTTGGTCACATGTAAGGATATTGGGAAAATTTTTTGAATCAAATTGGTAAAATTATTGAGGGAATTGCATTTTATCATGTCTCTGTTAATAATTGTAACAATAGTATTTAAGCCCTTACTATGTGCCAAGGACAGTATTAAGTGCTGGAGTAAAGAAATAATCAGGTCAGATACTATCCCTGTCCTACATGGGACTCAGCCTACAGATAAGCAGAAACAGGTAATCTACATTTTACAGATGAGGAAAGAGGCACAGAGATGTGAAATGGGTGCTCAAGGTCACACAGCAGGTAAGTGATGGAGTTGGAATTAGAACTCAGGCCCTCTGATCCTCAGGCCTGTGATCTTTCCACTAAGCCACATTGCTTCTCAACCTGTAGGGATTATCACACATATGCACAAAATTCCTATGATTTTTCTTCATACTGGGATTTCCAATGATATAGCGAAACAGCCAGCTGACTTTTAAAAATGATCTTTAATGACTTTAGATTAATGTCCAGCTACAATTCAGACCTAGCTCAAGCAGTGATACTTATTAAGCCCTTACTCATTGCAGAGTACTGTACTGGACACTTGGGAGAGTTCAATAGCAGAGTAGATATGATCCAAGGCCACTGGGAATTTACAGTCTCCACAGGACAGTAAAATAGATTAGGGATGGAGAAAGTGTATGGAAGAGTATTTATATAAGCCATGTGAGGTTAGAGTGAGCATCAGAGTGCTTCAGTAGCGCACAATCAAATTCACGGGTGATGTGGAGGGGAGGTCGGATAGGGGAAAAAAAGGGGGCTTTGTCTTGGAAGGTGTCTCAGAGGTGATGTGATTTTAGGGGGGCTACCGGAAATGGGGGAAAGAGAGTTCCAGGATCAAGGGAGAATGTGGGCATGAGATTTGTGGCAGGAAATATGAGAAGGAGGTACAGGGAGTAGGTTGGTGTTAGTCAAGTGAAGAGTGCAGGTTGGGATGTAGTAAGAAATCGGGGAGTTTAGGTAGGAGGGAGAGATCTGATTGAGTGCCTTAAAGCTGATTAATGTGGCAATAGATGGGCAATCATGGAACTTTTTGAGACGCAGAGAAATATGGCCTGAATGTGTTTTTCAGAAAAATGATCGAGGCAGCAGAGGGAAGTATGGACTGGAAGGGAGACTTAGGATGTATGGAGGTCAATGAGGAAACTGATGAAGTAGGCAAGGTGGGATATAAATGCTTGGATCAGCACAGTGGCAGTTTGGATGGAGAGTAAAGGGCAGATTTTAGAGATGTTGTGAAGGTAGAACCGACAGGATCCTGTGACAGGTAGAATATTCATTCAATCATATTTATCGAGCACTTGCTGTTAGCAGATCACTGTACTAAGAGCATATGCGCCAAGCACTGTTCTGAGCACTGATGTAGATACAAGGTATTCAGGTTGTCCCACATGGGGCTCACAGTCTTAATCCCCATTTTACAGATGAGGTAACTGAGGCACAGTGAAGTTAAGTGACTTGCCCAAAGTGACTTGCCACAGAGAACAAGTGGTGGAGTCGGGATTAGAACCCACAACCTCTGACTCCCGAGCCCGTTCTTTGTGGAATGAATGAGAGAGATGAGGATAATGCCAGGTTTTGGGGCTGCGGGACAGGGAAGATAGTGGCACTGTCTACAGTAATAGAAAATTCAGGTGGAGGGCAGGGTTTGGGTGGAAAAATGAGTTCTGTTTTGGACATGTTAAGGTGGAGATGTCCTGGATGCAAGAGAAAATGTAAAATTGCAGAGAAGGAGAGAGCTTAGGGCTGGAGGTGTAGATTTGGGAATCATTTGTGCAGACATTCATTCATTCAGTCATATTTATTGAGCGCTTAGTGTGTGCAGAGCGCTGTGCTAAACACTTGGGAAGTACAATTGAAGCCACAAGGCGAATGAACTCTCTAAGGGAGAGTAGATCCCAGTAGATGGAGAATAGAAGGGGATCCTGAACTGAGCCCTGAAGGACTCTCACAATTAGAGGGAGGGAGGCTGAGGGCAAGCCTATGAAAGAGACTTAGAAGAAGCAGACAGAGAGATAGAACCAAAAGAGGGAGGTTTCACTGAAGCCAAAGTTAGATCATATTTCCAGGAGAAGGGGTAGTCCACAGTATCAAAGGTAGCAGAAAGGTCAAAGAGGATTAGGATTGAGCAGTGGATTAGGACAGAGAATGGCCGTTCGATTTGGCAAGAAGGACTGCTATGGAGACCTTAAAGAGGGCCGTGTCCATGGAAGCTTATCACAAGGGGATAAATAAAGAGCGGGAGGAGAGGAATTGGAGGCAGTGAGGGTGGACAATTTGCTAAAGGGGGGCATGGGGTGATAACTGGAGAAGCAGCATGGCTCAGTGGAAAGAGCCCAGGCTGGGAGTCAGAGGTCATCGGTTCAAATCCCAGCTCCACCGCTTGTCAACTGTGTGACTTTGGGCAAGTCACTTCACTTTTCTGTGCCTGTTACCTCACCTGTAAAATGGGGATTAAGACTGTGAGCCCCACATGGGACAACCTGATCACCTTGTATCCTCCCCAGCGCTTAGAACAGTGTTTTGCACATAGTGACCACATAACAAATGCCATCATTATTAACTGGAGGGTGTCTTGGGGTCAAATGAGGGGTTTTTTATTCGTTTTTTAGGATAGGGGATACAGGGGCATGATCGAAAACAGTAGGGAAGTAGCCATTGGAAAGCAAGCAGTGAATTTCGCTGCAGTGAAGAGAAGGAAGCAGGGAGGGGGCAGTTGTTTTGATGTGAGAAGGGATGGGGTTAGAATCACAAAATAAGAGAGTAGCAAAGAGATCCACTCTCCCCTCTTTCCCAGCAGTATCTTAGGAGGAGAAGAGGGGGCTGGAGGAGAAAGGTGCTTCATACAGTGTTCTTCACACTGTAAGTGCTCAATAAACCCGATTAACTGACTGACTTACTGAAAGGACTGTAAGTGGAGCAGGAGAGATTTTAGGGAGACCACACCTAATGGCTTCTATTTTTTTTTAACCAAGTCGTTTGGGGCAAGTAATGGTTGAGTTGGGACGACAGTGTTTGAAGGAGGGAGTTAAATCAGAAACAGCCATGATGGATAATGTGGTAGACAAGTGACTCAGTCTTTGAATAAGCTAGGGAGGTTTGGCAACAGTGAAACAAAGACAGAAAAACATAAAATGACAGGGACGAGAACCAATCAATAGATATTTATTGAGCTCTTACTATGCATAGAACACTGTACCAAGCACCTGGGAGAGTAAGTAGACAGGATCCCTGTCCTCAAGGAGTTTAGAATCAAATACAGTGGGGCCGACAGAACTTAGTGCTAAAGGAACAGTTTAGTATTCCTTGCCATCCAGAAAGGGCTCTTCAGAATCCAGAGGATTCAAACGCACCAACATTCAAAAAGTTGGGAAGGTCCCATTCAGTCATATCAGTCAATTAAAATCCCCTTTATACCCATTTTCCCAAAAGTAAACAAATACCATTAACAAGTACCATTAGATATATAAGTACCACTATATATGTATCAAGGGCTTAGTACAGTGTTCTGCACACAGTAAGCACTCACTAAATATGATTGAATGAATGAATGTTAATATATATAAAAGTAAAGTGATGCTATCTCTATTCCCCATCTACTTGACTATAGTTATGGGGATTTCTGAAGATGAATACTACTTATTTTCCTGAAAAATTTACTTAATTTTCACAGCAATATTATTCTGTCGTTACCCCCATACAGGGATAACTTTGGGTGGGGAAACATATTTAACTCTGAAGCTACTGACACCTCATCAATCTCATGAGCATAATTGGGGTGGCATTTAATAACTTGGTGTTAATAATCATCATTTCTAGCAAACAGATCTGCCAGCCAAATTCTTTCCTTTCGACTGTTCCATGTTTCATAATCCCAGAGGACTTGTTGCATTTCTCTGAGTTTTACGAGCATTCTGATTTGGAAAAATAAATAATCACCTGATGTACTCCTGTGCAAGCACCAAGAGAATGCTTCCCATCCAAATCTAAATTTGTGTCTGCCACTCCTTAGGCTTATCATCCTAGGAGTCTAGCAGAACAGATTCTTTTGGTCTTTGTCTCCTTTGTTGTTCATGGCCCTCAGCAGGAAATTCTTGGGGTGTTATACATGTCAACTTCCACGATGATTAATCGCTGTCATCTATCAGACCCAGGAGGAATATTGTGAGGTAGGTTGGAGGGGTGATAAGAGGATAAATAGAAAGGTAGGAAAGCAATTTCCTGGCATTATACAATGAAGAAGAATTCTCCCACAAGACCCACCAGGTGCCTTATGCATTGAGTACTAGCAATATTTTGGTAGTAAGTTAGATAAAAACTAGTTCCTTTTAAGAATTGAAGAATTCTCTGAAGGTAAATAGGATCTTACAAATAGGCTGAGAAAATCAGATTGGGTGTTGGTGCACTTGGGACATATCTCTGGTAGAATTCGTCCAGTGGGGTGTTAATGGAATTACGCGGCATCTGTTACTTCTGTCCTAAGGATGAGGTATTGCTTCCAGCAGCATGTGGGAGTAACTTTAGAAATTAAAATGGTCACAAATGTCACATATGTCCTACAGACAGTGCCAGAGTTTGTCTGTCTCTTTCAGAACAAAAGGGCTTTTAAACTTTAGTGGAAGTGTAAGAAGAGATTTTTTTTCCATCCAGTGGTTGAAATAGGGTGAGTAGAACTCTGGTGCTGAATGGTAGAGAAGCAGCGTGGCTCAAGGGAAAGAGCACGGGCTTGGGAGCCAGATGTCATGAGTTCTAATCCAGGCTCTGCCACGTGTCAGATGTGTGACCTTGGGCAAGTCACTTAACTTCTCTGGGCCTCAGTTCCCTCATCTGTAAAATGGGGATGAAAACTGTGAGCCCCACGTGGGACAACCTGATTACCTTGTATCTACCCCAGCGCTTAGAACAGTGCCTGGCACATAGTAAGCACTTAACAAATACCAACATCATTCTTCTTCTTCTTCTTCTTCTTCTTATTATTATTATTATTATTATTACACCTATGAACAAGGACCATCCTCCCAGAAGCCCTTGGAAACAAGGAACCCAGTGCTTCTAAGAGCCCCAAACTAAGGCCTAGAGAAGCAGCATGGTCTAGTGGAAACAGCACAGGCCTGGGTGTCAGAGGATGTAAATTCTAATCCCAGCTCTGCCACATCTGCTGTGTGACCTTGGGCAAGTCACTTAACTTCTCTGTACCTCAGCTACCTCATGGGTAAAATGGGGATTAAGACTGTGAGCCCCATGTGGGACAGGGACTGTTTCCAACCTGATTACCTTGTATCTATCCCAGCACTTAGAACAGTGCTTGGCACACAGTAAGTGTGTAACCAATACCGCAGTTACTATTATTGCCTAGGAGCATCTTCCAAGTTTTATGGGACAGAGTCTTCCCAATAATCAATCAATGGTATTTCTTGAGCACGTACTGTGTGCAGAGCACTCTATCAAGTGCTCGGGAGAGTACAATACAACGGAATCGGTAGACATGCTCCCTGCCCACAGCGAGCTTCCAGCTTAGGGGATCCGATGGATGAGCCCCCATCCTGAGATTTTAGCACGGAGAACTTTTGTGGAGGAAGTGATTATTGTGATTATCACTTAAGCACTTTGGATACTCACCCCAGCCCCAAACCATGTATTTAAATGTCCTTCCACTCTGTCATTTCCCCTATTTGAATCTACTTTAATGTTTGTAGCCTTTAAGCTCATTAAATAATAATAATAGTAATAATGATGGCATTTGTTAAGCGCTTACTATGTACCCAGCATTGTTCTAAGCGTTGGGGTAGATGTGAGGTCATCAGGTTGCCCCACGTGGGGCTCACAGTCTTAATCCCCATTTTACAGATGAGGTAAACTGATGCACAGAGAAGTGAAGTGACTTGCCCAAGGTCACACAGTAGACAAGTGGCCGAGTTGGGATTAGAACCCATTTAGAATCCTCATTTTACAGATGAGGTAACTGAGGCACAGAAAAGTTAAGTGACATGCCCAAAGTCACACAGCTGATAAGTGGTGGAGTCAGGATTGGAACCCACGTCCTCTGACTCCCAAGTAAGTGCTCTTTCCACTAAGCCACACTGCTTGTGTTGTGGGCACCAACTCTGTTTTACTTTCCCAGTTGCTTAATCCAATCAGTCAAGGGTATGTACTGAGCACTTACTTTGTGCAGATCACTGTATTAATTACTTGGAAGAATACAATGCAACAGACTTGGCAGACACATCAGGCTTGGGAGTCAGAGGTCGTGGGTTTTAATCTCGGATCTGCCACTTTCATTCATTCATTCATTCATTCATTCAATCATATTTATTGAGCACTTACTGTGTGCAGAGCACTGTACTAAGCACTTGGGAAGTACAAGTTGGCAACATATAGAGACGGTCCCTACCCAACATTGGGCTCACAGTCTAGAAGGGGGAGACAGAGAACAAAACAAAACATATTAACAAAATAAAATAAACAGAATAAATATGTACAAATAAAATAGAGTAATAAATGCGTACAAACATATACATATATACAGGTGCTGTGGGTAGGGGAAGGAGGTAAGGGTGAGAGGAAGGAGGCGGCTCAGTCTGGGAAGGCTTCCTGGAGGAGGTGAGCTCTCAGTAGGGCCTTGAAGGGAGGAAGAGAGCTAGCTGGTGGATGTGCGGAGGGTGTGAGCCCACTGTTGGGTAGGGACTGTCTCTATATGTTGCCAACTTGTACTTCCCAAGAGCTTAGTACAGTGCTCTGCACACAGTAAGTGCTCAATAAATATGATTGAATGAATGAATGAATGAAAGTGGCAGATCCGAGATTAAAACCCACGACCTCTGACTCCCAAGCCTGATGTGTCTGCCAAGTCTGTTGCACTGTATTCTTCCAAGTAATTAATACAGTGGGGGGGATGGAGAGGGGGATGAGAGGGAGAGGAAGGAAGGGGCTCAG